>NC_087203.1:31384720-31424023 GCF_015104395.2 Macrobrachium nipponense | reverse complement strand
CCGCCCCAGAGGTTGACATAGTAGTATATGCAAGTATTCACCCATTATGCATTGCATATGACATACTTTGCATACATAAAAGGCATTGAACTTACGGGTTTTTATGCCGCGCCAGAGGTTGCCACAGTAGTATATGCAAGTATTCAACCCATTATGCATTGCATATGACATACTTTGCATATATAAAAGGCATTGAACTTACGGGTTTTTACGCCGCGCCAGAGGTTGCCACAGTAGTATATGCAAGTATTCAACCCATTATGCATTGCATATGACATACTTTGCATACATAAAAGGCATTATTCATTGCATAAGCCATACTTTGCATATATAAAAGGCATTGAACTTACGGGTTTTTACGCCGCGCCAGAGGTTGCCACAGTAGTATATGCAAGTATTCAACCCATTATGCATTGCATATCATATGACATACTTTGCATATATGAAGGCATTGAACTTACTTTGGGTTTTTACGCTGCGCCAGAGGTTGCCACAGTATATATGCAAGTATTCAACCATTATGCATTGCATAAGCCATACTTTGCATACATAAAAGGCATTGAACTTACGGGTTTTTACGCCGCGCCAGAGGTTGCCACAGTAGTATATGCAAGTATTCAACCCATTATGCATTGCATATGACATACTTTGCATACATAAAAGGCATTATTCATTGCATAAGCCATACTTTGCATATATAAAAGGCATTGAACTTACGGGTTTTTACGCCGCGCCAGAGGTTGCCACAGTAGTATATGCAAGTATTCAACCCATTATGCATTGCATATCATATGACATACTTTGCATATATGAAAGGCATTGAACTTACGGGTTTTTACGCCGCGCCAGAGGTTGCCACAGTATTATATGCAAGTATTCAACCCATTATGCATTGCATAAGCCATACTTTGCATACATAAAAGGCATTGAACTTACGGGTTTTTACGCCGCGCCAGAGGTTGCCACAGTAGTATATGCAAGTATTCAACCCATTATGCATTGCATATGACATACTTTGCATACATAAAAGGCATTGAACTTGCGGGTTTTTACGCCGCGCCAGAGGTTGCCACAGTAGTATATGCAAGTATTCAACCCATTATGCATTGCATATGACATACTTTGCATATATGAAAGGCATTGAACTTACGGGTTTTTACGCCGCGCCAGAGGTTGCCACAGTAGTATATGCAAGTATTCAACCCATTATGCATTGCATAAGCCATACTTTGCATATATAAAAGGCATTGAACTTACGGGTTTTTACGCCGCGCCAGAGGTTGCCACAGTAGTATATGCAAGTATTCAACCCATTATGCATTGCATATCATATGACATACTTTGCATATATGAAAGGCATTGAACTTACGGGTTTTTACGCCGCGCCAGAGGTTGCCACAGTAGTATATGCAAGTATTCAACCCATTATGCATTGCATAACCCATATTTTGCATATATAAAAGGCATTGAACTTACGGGTTTTTACGCCACGCCAGAGGTTGCCACTGCAGTATATGCAAAAATGTGATTTAACATGCAGTGCATAATCCAATAGGTGATTTGGTATTGATACCCATTCCAGAGGGTATCATGTGGCAGAAGTGGGGGGGTGCCCTGTGACCCTCTGAAGAGCTGTTGGCTCTTCCCATCGTGATAGCTTGTCTTCCAGCCTCCTAACAGCTTGTTAGGTTTCTCATCCCGAGAGCTTGTCCTCCAGCCTCCGAACAGCTGTTGGCTCTCATCCTGAGAGCTTGTCCTCCAGCCTCCAAATAGCTGTTGGCTCTCATCCTGAGAGCTTGTCCTCCAGCCTCCAAATAGCTGTTGGCTCTCATCCTGAGAGCTTGTCCTCCAGCCTCCAAATAGCTGTTGGCTCTCATCCTGAGAGCTTGTCCTCCAGCCTCCGAACAGCTGTTAGCTCTCATCTTGAGAGCTGGTCCTCCTTCCTCTGAATAACTGTTGGCTCTCATCCTGACAGTTGGGCCTCCTGCCTCCATCAGGGAGATGAGAGAATCGCCAAGGATGCCTGATGAAAAGCCTGTTCACAAGACTTGTCTTTACTGCTACAAAGAAACAACCCATGTGAAGAATTTTGGGGGGGGTGACTGGTCATCAGTTGATGATGTTGCGTCGTGTTCCAGAGGCATTGCGATTTTCTTGGCCCATCGATGGTTTTGATTGCAGGATTGGTGTGTAGGAGGTGGGGGGACCTCCCATTGTTGTTTGCTGCCGGGGGGAGCAGCAGAACACCCATCTTGCAGTCAAGCTCATCGAATGGACCAAGAAGATCGCAGGGCCTCTAGAACACGACGCAGCAGCATCACCTGGTGACAAGACAAAATCATTCACAATTTTGGTTAATCACAGGCTGTTTCTTCTGTTTGTTTCTTTCTAGTTTCCTTTAGTGTTCTTCCTCTTCGTTTTCCTTCCAGGTTTCTTCTTCTTTGCTTTCATTGTCTCTGAGGATCTTCAAACATACTATCTGACCAGGTCCTTGATGAATTCCCTGACTGCGTTGTATTTTCTTCTTTCATCAGTATCACATAGGAGATCATTAGCATAGTTGACCTTGTGCATGATATCCATTCTGCGTTGTCGCTCGTCTTTAGACCCTTGGCAGTTATCAGGGTTTAAACTTGAGTGTCCGCTTACCTGGTAGGCCCACTTTTATTTCCCTTCAAATTAGCATCCTCGCAATTTTACCTAGGATGTAGTATGGGCAGCCATGACGCTGCATTCTTTGCAAGGTTCTGGCGGCTGCAAACCCAAATCATCTTGATCATCTAATTTCTCAAGCTTGCGTCATAGCTTGGCTGTGTCTGCCAAGCAACAAGAGACATAATCCCAGTCTTCGCCTGCAGTCCACTTGATCGTCGTCCATATCCAAGACTCTGAGGAAACATTCACTTGCTTCTTCCAGTCGTCCTAGCTTATAGAACATGTTTCCTTTGACCTTGTTTTTTTCTCCAATCAGAGCATCATTTTTTTTTTATTCTTTTGATTTGCCATAGAATTGTATACCACGGTAAACTGGTTGGTTCCTCGTTCCCTCTAATTCCTCATGAATTTTTTCATTTCTCCTGTGGAAGCGACTGAACTGTGGTTTTCCTGGATATGTACTTTCTTCTGATGGCCTAGATCCTTTCGTGCGAGAAAAACAGATGAATACTTCTCTCCTGTGAGGCTTGCAATCTCTCCTCGAGTTGTGCCGTCGCCTGGAACAGCCTCTTTCTTTCAGCCTCATGGGGCCTTGACCTTCTCTTCAAGGTACCCACAGTAGAAGTCATTGTCCACAGCTTGCTTCTGGAGTTCTTCCAGTTTTTTCTCGATGGTTCTCAACAATTCTTTCTCCTCCCCCCCGTGCTAGTTGTTCGTTTATATTTTTCAACATCCTTGGCCTTCTGGAAAAATACGTCTTCCAACTCCTCTATTTTCTTCTTTAGGAGTTTATTTTCCTCTTCAGCGTTATGCTTTTCTCATCCATGAACTCGTCAAGTAAATCTTGATTCGTTCTCATCAGAGCAGCCTCGTTGAAATCATATCTTCGAGTTCATCTAGGAGGAAAAAGTTCTCCGACGTTGCATCCTTCCAATCTTCTTTCAAAAGCGAGATCCTTTCCGTTGCGTAGTAAAGGTCGTCGTCGTTTTTCTGCGCAGTAGCATCTTGACCAATCTGGAGAGCCTTCTGGTCTTCAATGCACTGATGTGCTCGGCCAAAAAGTGCTCCCAGAACAAGAGCTACTGCTTGTTTACTAATAAATAATCCGAGGTTTCGGATCCAATTTCCATTTATGAAAGGTACCACTGATCCGGTTGGGATCAGAGCCAATAGGTTTTTCACAACAAAGTTAAATTTACCAAAGGCAAAACATGGTTACTTTCTTTTCAGCTGATCAAATATTTCGAATTGGAAAATGCCACTAGAGCTCCAGGAATTCCCAGATCTTCATTTGGCTCCAGAGGCCCAATTTTCTTGCTCGGGAGATTCCACACGGAGCCTCGGAAGGGCTTGAGTAACAGAAGGCTCCCTGAAGACTGCGACGGCTTCAGAAAACCATGCAAATGGAGACGACTTTTAAAAATGAACCAGTAAATAATGTCTTCCTCGAGAAAGTAACTAAAAAGAGAGCTGGAAATTTCAACATTTTAGTCACAGATGATTGTGAAACAAAATAAATTATACAAAATTGAGAATTGAAAACAATTTTGTTGTTAAGGTTTTTTTTAATGAGAGAAGCGTAAAATTCTTTGGCCTTCCGCTCTCTCTCTCTCTCTCTCACACACACACACACGTACTATATGTTATACATGTATGGCCATATACATATACGTATATATATATATATATTATATATATATATATATGTGTATATATATATATATATATATATATATATATATTTATATATATATATATATATATATATGCTATAAATACACACAAGTATATATAATATATATATATATATATATATATATATATATATATATATATATATATATATATATATATATATATATATATATGATAAAAGGCCATAAAGCACCATTTCACGTTCCAACAATAGATTTCAGACGCTTTCGTCTGTGCCTCTTCACTGGTAAAATATTTTACCAATGAAGCGCCTGAATTGCATTGTTGCAACGTATAAAGTAGTTTATGAGCCTTTTATCTTCATATTGTATACGTATTAGAGTAATCTATATATATATTGTATTTATATATATATATATATTATATATATATATATATATATATATACATATATATATATATATATATATATGTGTGTGTGGTGGGTTGTGTGTGTGTGTATGTATATTTATTGTTCCTACATAATAATGAGGCTATGCTGAACATCATGCTTCTGTATTTGGCATATACTGGCTGCCGATGAGTGCAATTATATCTTCATTGTATATCATTCCTTATACTCTTTTTCTCATGCCAGAGGTTGTAGTTTTCTGTAAAAGAATACTATTGAGATGGGTATTTGTCTGTCCATCCGCATTTTTTCTCTCCGCCCTCAGATCTTAGAAACTATTGAGGCTAGAGGGCTGCAAATTTGCATGTTGATCATCCACCCTCCCGTCATCAACAACCCAAATTGCAGCCCTTTGTCCTCAGTAGTTTTTATTTTATTCAAGTGTTTATGAGTAATGTATAGTTTTTCCATATTATTATTATTATTTTTATTATTATTATTATTATTATTAGAGTTATGAAAAGTCGGTTTTGCTATTTCAGTTTAATAAATTCATGTTTAATACTTTACTGTATGGAATTGAAGTGTTGAGCTTTTATTTTTTATTTTTTTTTTTTTTTTTATTTTTTGAAATATCGTAGGTTACCAAAATGCATATAACTTTGTGGAATTCACGTTTGTTATTTAGCTTTTGTTTATTTATAAACTAAGGTTTTCTATGTTGGGTATTTAAAACAGCCTAATGCGTAAATTCATTGAACTAAAGCTTGAAGTTTGACTTTTTTAAAACCAAGGCAATGCTAAAGAGAGAGAGAGAGAGAGAGAGAGAGAGAGAGATATGGCCTGTGTAGCATTAAAACATAAATTTTGGCGGTTTGCGGTTGCAATAAAACCATGCTTGATATTTCTCTTGAAGAAAATTCATGGTTTTATTTTGATGAAACCAGTCTTTTTACTTATTAGGTGGTTACGTTGAGTCCACAGTTGGCAATCCGGTTTAATAAAAAACTCAGCTCATGATTTAGATTTAATTGACCTTCTATGTTGTTTCCCTTTGAAAAATGCAAACTATATTTTTATGTTCCAAACTTAAAAGCTTGACTTACTGAGCGGGAGTTTCTAAACCTCATCGCAATAGTTTGATTTTATAAACCCAATCGTTCATCCCAGTCATGATATTTGTTTGCAGAACAAAGTTCGACATTTCGGTTTATTAACTTCAAGTGTTAAATGTAGATACAAGTTTGCTGAACCCAGGCTTGTAATTTCAGTTTACTGAGCCTCAGCATGTGTCGCTTTACTAATCCCAAGCTTAATTCCGGTTGACTGAATCTTAGCTTGAGTTGACTGAACAACCCTAGGTTGATATCTCTACTTAAACCCTAACGTTTCAGTTTGGTATTTCCTTTTACTAAACCCGGACAGGATATATTGGTACACTTAACCCCAAGCTTGAAATATCACTTTACAGAAACTTCAGCTTGATACTCTGCTAATTAAAACCGTCTTGATAGTTGTTTACTGAACCCAAGCTTATATTTCGGTTAAATATGTCAGGTTAATTAAAACCCAAGCTTGAAATTATGATTTATCTATTTATTAAATAAAAGCTTAGTATGTCGCTGTAACCAAACCAAATCGGTTGACAGTTTCAATTCGGCTTGTGCCAAGACCTCTTTTTAAATATATATATTTTTTATCAGCTTCTGGTTGGTTTTTCACCTGTGGGGCCAAGGGTAACATTACTTTAGGAATGGCAGAATAAGAGACTGGGAATTGGGGGTTGGATCGGAGAACAAACGCGTTTCAGGGGGAATTGACGAACATTGCAGCGGGCAGAGAGAAAGCTCCCAAATTGGGCATGAGCACAAAAAAAAAAAAAAAAAATTCGCGTGGTGGGGGGGGGGGGGGGGTGAGGGTAGGATGACGGTGGGCATTGAGCAAAAACAGACGTGAGACAGGATGCAACTACGTATGATCCAGAGAGCGAGGGCATGGGCATATTGATCAAATTAAAGCAGATGTTCGAAGAATTCTTAAAGGAAAAAACAGACTTCCAAAATTACCGAGAAAGGCAAAATCGAAAGAGGATGAGGCTTTTTGGAAATAAGAAGAGGTGGAGGAGAAATAGGAGGAGGAGGAGGAGGAAGGAGAAGGAAGAGGTGGAGGAGAAATAGGAGGAGGAGTAGGAGTCAGAAGAAGAAAGGGTGGCTGGGTGGAAGCTGATTGAAGTTAAAAAAGTTCAGTATATCTTAGTTTAACCAGACCATGAGCTGATTAACAGCTCTCCAGGGCTGGCCCGAAGGATTAAATATTTTTACGTGGCTAGGAACCCAATTGGTTTACCTAGCAACGGGAACTACAAAATTTATTGTGGGATCCAAGAAGTGAATTTTTATCACCAGAATTAAAATCCTCTGATTCCGCTTTGGCAAAGCTGGGAATCGAACTTCGGACCACCGGATTGGCAGCCGAGCTCGAAAAACCACCCGTCCAGTGTGGAGTTATATGTTGTCTGGTAACGTGATTACTATATATACCACTGTTCGTTTCGAATAGTAAATTCAACACGTCAAGTCTGGATAGTACTTGGACTGGTGACCACAAGGAAAGCCAGACGCCGTTGGGCGATTCATTATTCGTCATCCTTGAGTTTCAACCAACTTCCTTGTGGGTTTCATTTATTTATTCCTTTTTGTACTTTTTTTATATAGTTTTACTCCCATTTACGTATTCTCTGACTCATAATTACATTTAATCTTTTGAGAGGTAGGTTTTTATCAAGCTTTTGGTATTTTAATCCACACTCCTCCTCCACCTCCTCCTCCACCACTCCTCCTCCTCCTCCTCTCCTCCAACTCCACCTCCTCCTCCTCCTCCCTATGTGGTGCGTGTGGTGGGTATGGACAGGGATAGGTAAGGGCCTCCTTTGGTTGACCATCCCATTGGCTATTGCACGTTGACAGTTTTTTTTTTTTCTTTTGATACAGTGTTTGTTATAATCATATACCTTGAGAAAACTATCCCGCTGTTACACGCTATATTACTACAAAACCGCGTTGATTGCATTGTTTGTCATGAAAATCATTGGAATTTAACGTTCTAATTTGACTGCAGTGTTACTAAAGACTCGTCTGTTTTGCTACATTATATGTAATTTGGTTTTGCTATTTGTTTGCTATTTACTGCTCTTTATTGTGCGCTTTTTTTTCATAGTATTCACGACTGAGCGGAAAATAATTCCAAGTGGTGTATAAAAAAAGAAAAAAAGACAACCAAAGTAAATGGGAAAATAACCAATAAATATACCGATAGATATATGGATGGATAAAACTGAAAAAAAAAGTTAAGTCGATGGCGCGTTGCTTTGAAGTATTCCTGCAGTCTTTGTAAAGTAGCATTACAAATCTTTTAAAATATTATTGAAGCCTTATGAAAACTTGAGATTATCAACATTCAAAACACTGCCGGGAGGATGTTTCCATATTTTATTGTAAAGGGAAAGGTAAAAAAAAAAAAAGAAAAAAAAATCTGAGACTACTTGCTGGCACCCTGGCGTCTCAACAGAATGTTGATGATGGACAAAACGAGTTACATCCCGTAGCGGGGTGTAACTCGTAAGGCTCTTTGCAACGTTCCTTTTGTCCCCTAGCTGCATCCCCTATCATTTTTTTTTTACTGTGCTTCCGTTCATATTATCTTTCCTCCATCTGTCTTTCTACCCTCTGCTAACAATTGTTTCATAATGCACAACGAAGTTTTCCTATGTTACACCTTTCAAACATTTTTACTCTGAACACCCTTTCCATTGCTGAATGACCTCATAGGTCCCAGTGTTTGGTCTTTGGCCTAAACGTCATATGCCATTCCTATTGACCACCATTGTTTGGAAGTAGGAAACCACCACTTCCAGCAGTTTTATGGAGACAATAAGGACCCTTGGAGGATTTTAGCTTCCGCCACAAAAGGTACCAGAATGAGAAGAGGCTTCATGGATGATAAAATGAGATTTTCGTCAGATGAATCGAGTATTAGAATAAGCTGACTAATGCTAGGCACTTTTTCCTAGCCATCAGTAGAGTATTGAAACGTTGGTGTAACCTAGCAACCTCGTCTTATAAATCAAGTTTTTTCTTTATAAGTTACAGAACATTATGATGACCCCACCCCAAAACTAACCAAAAGGAGCAAAAATTAGGAATTGAAAGTTGCATCAGACCTTTAGAGTCTGATATTAGTTTGCATTTGGTTTACAGTGGTGCTTCAGAAACTAACAAAAAACAAAAAGGTACGTCAGAAAGTCCGATACTGTAGAATTCATCATTCCTCTGTTTTGTGTCAGATTTTCTCGAACTTCAATCCGATTTTCGATCATACAGACTAAGATTATCCAGGGATTTCAGTAATCGTATTTTTGCTAATCCTTCCTCTTAAATGATTACAGTCATCATTTACATTTCCCCTTTGGGGGGGGGGAGGGTGGGGGCGCGGAAGGAGTGGTAGTGCACCTCATGGTATAACGCTGTAGGCACTACTTAAGGTTCGTTGTAGCGTCCATTCGGTCCCCAGCTTCAAACCCCTTCAATTCCTTTTACTGTAGCTCCATTCATATTCTCTTTCTTCTGTCTTGCTATCCACCCCCTAACAATTATTTCGTCGTGCGACTGCGAGGCTTTCCTCCTGTTGCATTTTTCAAACCTTTCCCTTTTCAATTTCCCTGTCAGCACTGAATGACTTCATAAGTCCCAGCGCTTGTTCCTTCCTTACATTATTTATATCCTACAAAATCTATATATATATTTCTTGTTTTTTTTTCCTTCACGACTCTTCACTTGCAGTGTTTCAATGCGCAAGTTAAGAGACAGTGGCCACCATCAGTGCTAATTTGAAAAAGAAATGTTTTAACATTTTCATTTCTTCCTTTTGTAAATAATTTTTCTGGTTTAAAAATAATCACCGGCAGTGTCCGTCACAATTCGTGGTCTTTTGTCTCTGTATGAAAGCATTCATCATCTCTCAGAGTTCTCGTTATTTACGCACATTTATTCCCTCAACGTCCAGGTTAATATAGATGTACGTACGTACTATGGTTTTAATATAATACATTCTCCTCCGGCAGATGTAGCTTCATCGCCACCTACCGGTCGTTCTGCTGCAAGTGGGTGGCCACGAAACGTCGGTGGAGGAAAGTAAAGCCACCATTCCAGAAGTCCACTAACCAGGGGATAGGTAGGCCTATAGATTCCCCTCCACTTGACCGGCTATCTGTCCGTTGGTGTGTTCTCAACTCGCTTACCTTGTTACAAGCTATTTTCCATAAACTTGCCTAGCTATAATTTTTTTAACTGGCGTTTAAATTTCTCACAAATAACTTACGTAAATGGTAATGGTCATTTTGTTACTACTTTAGTGTAATCCTTAGAGAAAAAAGTCTTTCCTCATATGTTTTTTTCTTTATATCTGTGTTTTATCGGCAGCCTTTTTTTTGCTTTAGAAACGTTTACTATTCATATATTTTCTCGCAAACGTTTTCAAAACCATATTAACCAGATAATTTAAGAGTGGTACTGAATTCACATGAATTTTCATAGAAATATTAACTTCTTTAAGGACTACTGTTGTTCCTGCGTTCATCTTCAGCTTTTAATATCTGATGGCAGCCTGTTCCTTTCGTAAGTGTGCCTTTAATTTGTTTAGAAGGATGAGGTTGCAAGGCTCACCATTCTCCCTTTTCCATTTAATTTGCTGACCATAGGCAGATTCTAATTACTGGAATTTTAATTCCAGTCCAGGTATTTAGATGTGCTAGCTCTAACGGAGAGTAATGTTTAATGTAGTTTTGATTATTGGATAAATCGATTGTATGACCGAAAATTATAATGTCTTAGATTGCAAAGGCTGTCTTTTAACCCTTAAACGCCGGAGCGGTAAATAAAAAAATGACTCCCGTATGCCGGATGGGTTTGAGAGTGAGCGCGTAAGCGGAAAAAATATTTTTCAAAAAATCACAGCGCGCTTAGTTTTCAAGATTAAGAGTTCATTTTTGGCTCCTGTTTTTTCATTGCTTGAAGTTTTAGGTATGCAACCATCAGAAATGAAAAAATTATCATTATCATATATAAATAATGCGATATATGATAGCGCAAAAACGAAATTTCATATATAATTGTATTCAAATCGCGCTGTGCGCCAAACGGTAGAGGTAACAAGTTACTTTTTTTTTCGTTGTAATGTGCACTAAATTGCAATCATTTTGATATAGAACACATTGTAAAACGATAAAAGCAACACAGAGAAAATATTATCACAAAATGATGCATGAATTCGTAGCGCGCGGATGTAAAAAAATAATTCTTTAAAAAATTCACCATAAATCGAAATATTGTTATAGAGACTTGCAATTTGTTTCAAAATGAAGGAAAATGATTGAATATTACGATACTGTAAGAGTTTAGCTTACAAATGCAGTTTTTTACCATTTCGAACGAGTTAAAGTTGACCACCGAATGTCGAATTTTTGTGAAAAGTTTTTTTTTTTTTTTATATGCAAATATCAAAAAAAATTAGAAATGCTACCACCTTCCAATAATTTTGTTATATTGTGCATGTTTTTGCGCACGATTTTCATATATAAAAACTTTAAAAAAAAAGCGTAATAAATCAAAGGCCTCAAATATTAGGAGAATGTGACCTACGCGTTTTCCGAGATCGGCCGAGAATCGGCGCGCGGACGGGAATAAAAATATTTTTTTCAAATATTCACCACAAACTCGAGGATATTGTTCTAGAGACTTGCAATATGTTTTTAAAATTAAGATAAATGATTGAATATTACTAGACTGTAAGAGTTTTTATGTTATAATGCGTTTTTTGACCTTTTTCGGTTGAGTCAAAGTTGACCGATCGTAGTTTTTTTCGTACTTATCGTACTGTATATGCAAATATTTCAAAAAATGATAAATGCTACAACCTTCCAATAATTTTGTGTATATGGCATGTTTTTCGCGCATTTTCATATATAAAAACTTTAAAAAAAGCGTAATATGAAAAGGCACAAATATTAGGAGAATGTGACCTACGCGTTTCCGAGATTTTCGGCCGAGAATCGGCGCGTGGACGGAATAAAAAACATATTTTTTTCAAATATTCACCATAAATCGAGATATTGTTCTAGAGACTTGCAATATGTTTTAAAATTAAGATAAATGATTGAATATTACTAGACTGTAAGATTTTTATGTTATAAATGCGTTTTTTGACCTTTTCGGTTGAGTCAAAGTTGACCGATCGTAGTTTTTTTCGTACTTATCGTACTTTATATGCAAATATTTCAAAAAATGATAAATGCTACAACCTTCCAATAATTTTTGTTATATTGTGCATGTTTTTGCGCACATTTTCATATATAAAACTTTAAAAAAAGCGTAATATGAAAAGGCACAAATATTAGGAGAATGTGACCTACGCGTTTCCGAGATTTTCGGCCGAGAATCGGCGCGCGGACGGAATAAAAATATTTTTTTTCACATATTCCATAAATCGAGATATTGTTCTAGAGACTTGCAATATGTTTTAAAATGAAGATAAATGATTGAATATTACGAGACTGTAAGATTTTTATGTTATTATGCGTTTTTTGACCTTTTCGGTGAGTCAAAGTTGACCGATCGTAGTTTTTTTTCGTACTTATCGTACTTTATATGCAAATATTTCAAAATGATAATGCTACAACCTTCCAATATTTTTTGTTATATTGTGCATGTTTTTGCGCACATTTCCATATATAAAACTATAAAATAAGCGTAATATGAAAAGTCACAAATATTAGGAGAATGTGACCTACGCGTTTCCGAGATTTTCGGCCGAAAATCGTGCGCGGAGGAGGGGGAAAAAAATATTTTTTTCAAAAATTCACCATAAATCGAGATATTGTTCTAGAGACTTGCAATATGTTTTAAAATGAAGATAAATGATTGAATATTACTAGACTGTAAGATTTTTTTGTTATAAATGCGTTTTTTGACCTTTTCGGTTGAGTCAAAGTTGACCGATCGTAGTTTTTTTCGTACTTATCGTACTTTATATGCAAATATTTCAAAAATGATAAATGCTACAACCTTCCAATATTTTTTGTTATATTGTGCATGTTTTTGCGCACATTTCCATATATAAAACTATAAAATAAGCGTAATATGAAAAGGCACAAATATTAGGAGAATGTGGACCTACGCGTTTCCGAGATTTTCGGCCGAGAATCGGCGCGCGGACGGAATAAAAATATTTTTTTCAAATATTCACCATAAATCAAGATATTGTTCTAGAGACTTGCAATATGTTTTAAAATGAAGATAAATGATTGAATATTACTAGACTGTAAGTAATTTGCTTACCCCTCCCAAAAAAAAATTTATAATTATATATATATATATATATATATATATATATATATATATATATATAATATATTTATATATATATATATATAGATATATATATTATATATATATATATCTTATATATATATATACTATATATATATATATATATATATATATTTTTTAATATACGTAAAATATATATTACATTCTTCGATTCTGGTACCAATACATAAATAAAAGGAATGCAGGTGACACTTCTCTTTTCGCATACAATGAAATGTCTATTATTATTTTATCATGCACACATTCAGATATATAAAAAATTGTAATAAATATAAATTAAATATAAAATAAATGCAGAATACTCACTCGTAATCCTGACTCTTCGTTCTATTCTTGTTTTCTCCTCCTCCATTGAAGAGTCTTGCATTTTTTTCCACTCGACATGACGAGTACAGGTGGAGGAGGGAGACGCGCGCCCTTACTGCTGATGGACCCGGCGGCCCCGTGCGCCCTCCGCTGTCGGTTTAGGGGGCGCGCTCCAATACATGACCTTAGTGGTGATACTTTCGGTCACACTCCCCTATCCTGCAAAGAGCAACTTTGCAGAGACGACAGAAGAACGGGTGTCTCTCCTTCTGCCATTCATATGGCACACCCGGCACCGTTTCTGCCTTCGCCCTTGTAAGGCCTCCAGTATGTGATCCCCTGGCTGCAGCCGACACGCAGGGTCCACTACCCGACGAGAAGCGGTGATGGCGGGGCCGGCAGCAAGAGGGGCGTCGTCAGCCAGGGGCGTCGTCAGCAGGGGCGGCGGCAGCAGGGGCGGCGTCAGCAGGGGCGGCGGCAGCAGGGGCGGCGGCAGCAGGGGCGTCGTCAGCAGGGGCGTCGTCAGCAGGGGCGTCGTCAGCAGGGGCGTCGTCAGCAGGGACGGCGGCAGCAGGGGCGGCGGCAGGTCGAGCGAAGTTGGGCCCTCCTATCTGCCTTTCCTCTAGGGGCAGATCTGCAGCTCGGGGCAGGGGGTCAGTTATGGAAGGCCACTCATCGGGAGGGTCGAAGTTGATGAGGGCATTCCCGGCTACCTCTAGGAACTGTACGTGGGTCAACCTCGGAAGATTGTCACCGCGGTACCCACAGTACAGTATGTAGGCATTTTGGAGGGCCAACTGAAGGATGTATTTGAGGAGCTTCTGTCCACCTTCTGTTCTCCTGGCGAAGGGATAGTACTGGATGAGCTGATCAAAGAGATCAACTCCTCCCATGTGCCTGTTGTAGTGCCCAATGACAGTAGGCCGCTCGTACGAAACTCCTCAAACACAACTCGGCCCTTGTCGACGTGTCTTCTTCCGCTGTACGATCTCTTCTTGGATGGGTTCATGACTCGCTAATCATGGGGACGAGTCGGACACCCTTCCAACAGATGACGAAGACAGCGCCCTTCCGCCGCCACTCTGTCTCTCCCTTACAGGTGTTGCGGATGACTAGCGAACCTCTGAGGACATTCGGGGCCCCACGCACCAACCGAAGGGTACCACTGACGTGAACACCTGCTTCATACAGTTCCTGGGCCAGGGATACCGAGTTATTAATAATATCCATAAACAGGTGATATCCCTGGGTTACGGAAACGTCCCACAAGGTTGAATACAGTGTCACGCAGCATGGAGAATACCCCGGTATACACTGAAAAGTCCACAACGTATCAGTGTTGGCCTCGGTAATGAGAAAGAATTTCACACCATATTTCTTTGGCTTCTTGGGGTTATACACTTTTATACTAAGAACGTCCCTTTTGTAAGGCATCATCCCCTCATCCAAAGACAGGTTCTTTCCAGGAATCACGAGATTACTACACCGCTCACGGATATAATCCAACACTGTACGCACTAAAATGAGGCGATCACTGTTATTCCGGGGTTATGGCCCTTCGGTTGAAGGCGTTGAAGTACCTGTCCATCGCCAGGAAATTATCACGGGACATAACGCCAGGCACATTCGCAATACATAAAAAATAACTTCTCTTCCAATATTGCCTGACGTCGATAGCAGGTGTCAAACCAAAATAAAATGTGGAGCCCCAAAAAATGTGCCATGTCAATGAGGTTGCAACCCAACCCCGCCAGTAATACGACAAGGTCGCTTTCAGCTCATACCGGCAGTACCGAGCGGTAGTCCACCGTCTCGTGTACCAGGTATTCCAGCAATTCCCGCGTCAGAAAAGCTGGATGAATAACCCAAAACAGTCAGGGGTACTGGTTACGGTCATCCCAGGGGTTGCCGTGAAGGGGTGCATGTTAGGAGGGGTGGGGTCCTCCGTCCACCCCTCGTCACTCTCCGACGACCGACCTTCACCTTGGCTGGCGCGACGAGCCGACCTTCTACGTGCCCGTGCGCGCCGCACGGCCACGGTGCGGGCACGATGCACACTACCCCCCACCCGTTGGCCCATCACCCTCACTTAGGCCCTCACTTTCTGTATCGTCCTCTGCGATAAAACTTGAGGGGGGCCCGTATCCCCACCCTCCCCCTCCCCCTCCCCCTCAGATTCCCCCTCGTATGCACTGAATTCGAGCTACTTTCGGGATGTGAGCCTCGAACGGACATTGGGGGCAAATATTCATCCTCACTTTCATCGGGACTGATGTCCTCATCAACTCGATGACCATCCGCCATCAAAATGAGGACTTGCGACATGTTCCCGATCAAGCTCCGAAAGATATTCGTCTATGTCCCTTGGTTGGAGGCCTCCCAAATGCCTACGAATGCCCCTAAGAACGCCCACATGCTTCCTAGGGGTAACCAAAGGCATACGGGATGTTTTCCCGAAAAACACCTTTTTCAGACACACGTGGCCGCACAGAACGGGGGGCCTTGAGGCGCGGGGTCATGCTGGGTGCTTGGCCCCTCGCCAGCATCATGTCCAAAACTCGCCTTACACGATCCCTTCCGGCAGGTAAAACGCGCCTTTCACGGTTCACACGTCGTTGAGACATATCTAGGAATGTCTTGTAGCAATACAATGGCTCAAAGTCTCGCACAAGTCCATAAAAACACGCTTTTCACGAAAGATCGCTCTCGGATGGTGCGCTACTGATGCTGGCTGGAGCGAGAAGAAGGGATATCGCGCATGCGCACCTGGGTCACGCTTCAAAACAAAACAAGGCCTTGATCCGTGGACTCCCAGCATTCCCCAAGGCGCGTGATTCAAAAGTTTTAGGCTGGTAGGCCTATAAGTAATTTTTCCGCGAATTTTAAAAAAACTTTTGTATGTCGACGTAAAATACGTCCAGTCGGCACCCGACAGACAATTTATCTCGGACGTAAAAGACGTTCCAGTCGGGCGTTTAAGGGTTAATCATCTATTCGCGTCAATATATATATATATATATATATATATATATATATATATATATATATATATATATATATATATTTGTGTGTGTCAGAAATAAATGGAGAATGGTTCCATCATGGAGCAGTTTATAGCAGGTCTCCGTAAATGTGAAAGTTGCATAACTTTCAGCGTTGCCGTGGAAGACCTTTCTAAGTAATGTATCGAAAAAGCTTTTCCGTGTTGGCTACTAGATTCAGCAGTTTTGTTTAAGGAATAAAAAAAAGTTCACGTACTTGTAATAACACTTAAGAACACTGTTATACACAGCTGTTTATATACATATTTACGTGTACAGACGCAACCAATATATATATTATATATATATATGTGTGTGTGTTTGTGTGTGTGTATATGAGTTTTTTCTGCAAATGGAGTATCATTTCATCCAGCAGTTAAAGAATGAGCATTTTAGTGGACTTACAGATTTATATATATATTATAAATCTATATATATATATATATAATATATATATATATATATATATGTATGTATATATAATATATATATATATTATATATATATATATATATATATATATATATATATATATTATAAATATATATATTTTTCTTTTTGGGGGGGGGGGGTCACACCTTGCTAAGGGGGAAAGTGCGTTGTAAAATGATATAAGAAATCATAATCAAATCATCTTGATCGTACTCTGGAAGCCAGAGGCAACATGGTGGTCCAGACCAGACTTCAACTCATTAAGGACGTGACGATCCATTTTTTTTGTGTGGTGGCGGTCATCGTAGGGCCTAAGGCCTTCAAGCAAACGGCCTCCCGCTGGCTGGAAAAAAATCATTAAATAAGGAATCACAGTTTCATTGGGTAGAGTAATGAAGCATTTTCTTTGACTCTGTCCGTAATTTGTCAGAAAAACAAAGTGGACCTTTGGCTTCTGGACCATGGATTAAACTAAGTGAATTCACGCTGCTCGAGGATGATTGCCTCTTGATCTGACAAACTTTAACTCTGTCGGCCTTGATTGAAGAAGTAGTATGTAAAATTCTATACGCTGTTGCTGATCCATCCGGCCCCAGTGAAATGATTTAATCTATATTACGCAACGAAGCTACTTGTAAGTTTTGTCATTCCTATTCTTGCAGCTCCAGGGATAATTCTTTGTTCAGTGATTCTACACATTGTTCATTAAAGTACCCTTTTGGAGCGTGTCGCAAGCCTCATTTGATCCATCTCTTTATCTAAAGGATGCTTTGTGAAAAATTGGTTGAAATCCACTCGGTAGTTTTGGCAAGGTTTAAAAAGGAAAAAGGAGTGGCTACAAGAACCTGAAGGCGAAAAACTTTATCAGGTAGAGACTGACTTCCATACAAAAATTTTGGTCATTCAGAGTTATGGCGCACATGTCCATACTTTTCATGACAGCATTTACCACCTTGAAAATACTTTTCCTTTCTTAAGCTGAGTTTCAAACTTCGTTTTTGTTTGTTTGTATGGTATTTTACGTTGCCATGGAAGCAGTGGTTATTCAGCAACGGGACCAACGGCTTTACGTGACTTCCGAACCACGTCGAGAGTGAACTTCTATCACCAGAAATACACATCTCTCACTCCTCAATGGAATGGCCGAGAATCGAACCCGCGACCACCGAGGTGGGACGCAAACACCATACCAACCACGCCAGTGAGGCGCTAAACCTCGTTTTAGGAAGAGAAGTTGTTTAATACCTTGACGTTGGTTGGACCACAGCGCTGCGTCAAAGTGCTGGAAGCATTTCTCTCCTAGATGCGCGGTCGCAGCACAGCGAGTAGCTACTTCTATATTTCATTCCCTGATCGGACTTTCAATGGATTTCAGCGGAAATCAGATGTAGAACTATTAGGAAATCGAAATATCTCCGTTCACTGCGTGGCTGTTGTATTCCACAGATCTGGAGAGTGAAATTAATAGATTTCACAAGAAGATGTTTCTTCTCGTAATATAAGTAGTTTTTTTTTAAATATCATTGAACGTTGGAAGATCTCTGTGAATGACCGTAAAGAATATATAATATTTGTTGGAGTAAACTCTGTCCATCAAATAGATGTACGTAGGGACTTACACGAGGGTAGAAGGTGAACTTTCAATTGCTTACGCATTCGTCTCTATAATATTTTTATTTTTCCATAAATATTTGTCTGCTGACCCCCATCAGTCAGGTACATGACAAGTGGACACTCAGGTATCCGTATTTCAACATCAGTGTCTGACATTCCTTCTTAATGTCCAGTGATTGTTTATGCAGAATTACGACTAAACAGAAGGTAACCACAGCCTGAGTTATGGTGATATTTCGAATTTGAAAATATTCTCGTAGGGAACAGCTGGAAACACGCAGCTCACACCATCGACTGCTGACTGAATAATGATCCTACGCCAGCGGCTGTTTGACGTAATCTTCTTCACTGGTTGTGCAGGGAATTCTGGTAAACTGGCCGCCATACGTTATCCATTTGTTGATGACTGAAATACAGAAGATTCTCGTCAGTAAGTTAATAATATAATTTGCTTCTAAAGATCTGAACAAGAAACTGAAAAAATATAAGTCTAGTTGGGAATTACGCATAATAACAACTTTTAAAATAATAATGGTAATCAGGTAAATAAAATGCCTATAAAAGGGGAGGAAAAGATGGGCAGGCGTCTACGTAGCACCTTGTGATAATTGTGATAGAGTATATTTTGGTCAGAGCGGTAAATCGTGCATACGATTTAGCCAGCTTGCATAAGCAGAACATTCGCCACCACAACCAATGCTGGAATTACAACCATAACAACAACTGGGCAAAGACAATAAAACACCGAGGTTGGTTGTAGAGAACGCCCTCATCAGCGATGGAAGCCAATATAAGAAATAATTTTGAGGGCAAGATCACTTGTGAAATTATATACCTGAGTTTTAAGGAGAACATAAACAAGAAGATCCCGTAGGGGGTTAGCGTCCTCAGTGCACCTCATGCGGTGCACTGTAGATATTCATTAAGGTTCTTTGCAGTGTGCCTTCGGTCCCCGGCTGCAACCCCCTTTCGCCTCTTTTACTGTACCTCCTTTCGCATTCTCTTTCTTCCATCTTATTTACAAACCCTCTCCTAACACCTCTCCTGTTACACCTTTCAAACCTTTTACTGTCAATTTCCGTTTCAGCGCTGAATGACCTCATAGGTCCCATTGCTTGGCCTTTGGTATAAAGAGTTAAAGTCTATATTCAGTTCCACGAACAAGAGATGGACAGTGAGGGATAATCCCTGACAACGAAGGATTCAGGATACGACCAAGGAAATCAAGAAGAAGACTGCAGGGAAGGACGCGAGGAGCCGAAGATCAAAGGTCAGGTCATGCCAGGGATTAGATAAAGGAAAACAACAGCTGATGGGAAAAGCACTTATATACCCGACTGTAGCCGTTATCTTCCCAGTGCATCGGTACCTGATGAAGACGAATGTATGTCTTTGAAAGTCACAGTACTACTTGGTAAATCGTACTTCCTGAATGTTTTGAAAGCCTAACACGAGAAAGTTTGAATATATACAATCAAGGAAAATGCGCGGTTAATTTGTGATATATATATATATATAATATATATATATATATGATATATATATATATATATTGATATATATATATATATAATAATATATATATATATGTATAATATATATATATTTATTATATATATATATATATATATATATATATATATGTGTGTGTGTGTGTGTGTGTGTGTGTGTGTGTGTTGTGCGCGCGCGCACGGAAATAATGACCACTTAGGAATTCATCATGTTTTCCTTTTATATATTTTAGCGAATGCTAAACAATCTCTCAGTGTCCTAAATTTACCTTACTTAATAGAAGATAATTTTATAAAGCAAGTTATCTACTTATGTAAGTTTTCAATAAATCAGGGACGGGGTTAGCGTAGATAAAAAGAAAACAAAATGCATATAATGTTAACAAATAATCAGATGGACTCAGGCCTGAATAAAGCAGAAGTAGGAAACATTTGGTTACTTTGTCTATCATTTTTACGGTAATATTTGTTCCTGATGGATTTTCCTTTTGGAGAGATTCATTATCAAAGAGATTTAAAGAAAAATTTAGAAAACCTACAGTTCTCTCTTAACCAGAAACGATCGAATGGAGAGAAACAGAGAACTTTCTATCGTTTGCAACTGAAAGAGACGTTCTGCAGTCAGGTAGAATTGCCAACTTGTTCCTTCGCTCTAGTTTTATTTCTTATCGATGGTCGTTGAAAGTCAGGAAAGGAGGTCTTCGAATGTGTTTCCAGTAGCTAAGAAGCGGAGCGTTATTGAGAGTCTTTCAAATGGTGATAATCGCACAACGCATAACTGTGTTTTCTTTGGTTATATATGATTCTCCGTCCATGCGAAGAAAGTTCTTGAAAACATCAGGTTCACTCAATCTCAGTTCATTTAATAAAGGGAGCATGACAAATCGTTCACGACACAAATACCATTGCTGGGCCCACTTTCGTCTCTTTCGTTTCTGTGTGCTCTTCAACGCTAAGCCAAGAGCCAACGAGTGTCATCCATGATGACACTCGGGAGCAAAATGAAAATTTGATTAGAAGTTTGAGCGTGTAGGGCGAACGTCAAACCGTCAAATAATTTGACATAAAAAATTTTGACCAAAAATTTGAGCGTGTGTGGGCCGCTTAACGCTTTATAGACTAGACTATATGGCGTTTGCCAGTTAAGACTTTAAGACTTCACTACTTTCACTAGTTAGACATCAGATTTATCTTTACCACTCAGTGAGAAGGTTGACTTAGTTCAAAATGCCAAAGAAGTGCAATTGGAGTGTATATAAAAAACATTATAACCCAAAATGGGAGAGCGAGGAACTTTTGAAAGATTGGATTAGAGGTGTTCCTGGAGATGAAACAAAAGCTAGGTAGCCCACCATTCAGATTTAATCAAGCATTCTAATACTGGTACACATAAAGCATATATAAAAGGGAAGCTTGCAAGCAGGTAGCAAAGCGCCTTCCAAACAATTTAGGTATGCTTAAAAATATGACTTTGCTCAGTCCAAAAATTGCAACAAGCGCAGTTAAGCCAAAAGTGACAGAATTGCCATTCATTTACACCCAGTTTAAAGGTGATCTGTCAAGTTTTGAGACCGAATAGAAACAGGTAATTGAATATTGCCTTTATAATTTTTCTAATATTTTATGAAGAAAATACTTGAAAACTTGTTACTATCATGACAGACTAACTTAGATGCATTTTTAAGTTTTTAAATTCAAGAAATTTCATTTAATTAAAGTAGGGAAGTCAATATTTCTTGATTACCTCAAGACCTATGGAATACTATATCGCTTCTTCTATTTTAACACTTTTCTATATTTTTACACTGCAGGTAAATAAATCTTGTGGACTGGGGTGAAGCAGTCCATAAAGATCCTGTTGAATTCTGGGGTAAGGTGTTGCAGTATGAAGATGCAGGCGGAGAACGGGCATTTAAAAATGTGGCCAAATTTGCCTTGAAGATATTATGTCTTCCTATCAGCAATGCTGATGTAGAAAGAGTTTTTAGCCAGGTCAATTTAATCAAAACGGACCTCAGCAACAGAATGGGACATGACCTCCTAACGGCAATTTTGTATATAAGAAGTGCCATGCATACTCAAGAGGGGGAGGAGGACAAAAAATGCCAATGTCCAAATTTTGAGCCAAATGAAACTCTGATTGAAGCACTACAATCTAGTTCATTTTATGATCATGTTGTGGCGAAAAAGATGGACTTATAGTGGACTGTATGATATGCTTAACGTTGTTACTTGGTCAAAAACCGCTAAAAGCCTTACGTAACAACTCCACAAAACTCCCTTTGCGGTTTCTAAATTACGGGGAGATATCTCTCAACCCAATTCATTATTAACGAGGATAACACACCAATATCATTAATGAATAGTAGCACAATTAAGTACTTTCACTTACTGAGCAGTCCTTGTAGACATGAACTCAGATCATAAATCGCTACACGAGATACGACGAGAGGTACACGCCTCTCTCTCTCTCTCTCTTGCTCTCTCTCTCCTCTCTCTCTCTCTCTCTCTCTCTAAATGTTGCGAGTGCTCACGGGTTGATTTTCAGACCTTAGAGGACCGCTGTGTTATCTCATTTCTAAAAGTTATTTGCATAACCTTAAAGTATGAACACAATATAGGTTTGTCAGATCAATTCATATTCACCATCCACAAAACTGAAACATAGGAAAAATGAAATAAAATCGAAGGATATTGAAACGCCATTTGATAAATAAAGTAAAAGTTAAAATTAATTTTAATAACTAAAAGTTAAACATATCAAAGAGTAATAACATATAAGTGACAATGAAATTAATCACTCAAGGGGAATTGTAAATCAATGGCACTCAAATGAAACAAATTACGACAAAATTCAAAGAATCAGGGCAATCGCCCTTTCTAAATCCACACACACATCACTACACAACACTCGATAACAGGCCACTTCAAAAGTTGAGCCAACAAGCTGTCCGTTCCGTCTTGCATTCGGGTTTTGTTGGGGAAAAGAGACAAGTTATTCAATTACCACGAATGTAGAACTGACGTACAAGGTTTTCATGAACATAAAAAACTCTACAATAATTATCAACTTCGTTGGCACAAATAAATTCCAAATATAATAGTGTGCAACTTCAACATATTTATTAAATGTAGTGAATTAATTGGTGGTGTGTGTCAATACAGTTTTGGGCGATATCATGCCCATACAGTGTACTACGCACATACGCATACACACCCCTAGAGGGGCACGCAAAGGAGCGTTCAGAGGGGCGAACTACTACCCTTCTTTTCCCCTCCCGATCTTTTGACCTCTCCTAATGGCTTCTCTGGCGAGAGGCACAAACAAGACCCAATGACACCAACTCTTACCATACGTAATATGGCGCATACATTCACCAAGACACAATTTCACATATATAAAGATAAATGAATTATCATAACTAAACAGTAAATTATACTCGTTACTAAAACGTCTACCGACGTTATGTCAAAAGACTTCGTCTTTGTGTAAAACCATCTTTTCGGTGCTAACCGCACCACAGATACTACGTACCAGAACATAGCAAAATCAGATAAAATAATGTTAAGAGTGTCATTCTCGAATAGATGTGGTTCTTTCACCCTTATTATGTCATGCAATGTAGACGTACATATCTTTACAAAATATATGGGCATGCTAATATATTTGGTTTTCATATGAATACAAATACAGTAACATTATTCCTGTCTGTCGATTACCTGACAGACGGCAATACGCAGTGAAAATCAATCAATAATTTCTTATGAGACAGACACTAATAACTATAATAAAAGACAAATAGCATGGAAACAATCGAGTACACAAAAACATTAAAAAAATAAAATCGTTGTGAGAGGAATTCCTCACACATGTTGAATGAACAATAAATCTCTTTATTTCTTTTTGTTTTGCTCATTTTAATTTTGTTAAATGTCATTCAACTAGTGCCTATTTAATTTTGCAAAAAATATACGGCTTTATTTTCTGTATTTTTGAATAAAAATTATATAAATTTTTCGTTATTATACTATTCTACAAAAGCTTAGTTGATTGATTTCGATCCCCGCCCCTCTAATTTATTTCTATAGAATATCATATCAATAGTTTTTAGTACCAATTTAATGATGGCTAAGTTACTATAATTGGGCTACTTTTGAAGCAACTGCCGCGACTTTTGAGGCTTTGTATCGTGGTTTGGATGTCAAGTTATTTGGCAACCATAGCAACGGTTGCCAACACAAGGAGGTTTGTTGTCGGTGGGAAGTAAGAAGTTGATCGCAGCACGCGAATTTGGACCTACGTTTAACTTCTGACGAGCTCGCAAGTTTACACGAATTCACTTCTTATTACCAGTGAGGGAGCGAGCCACTACAGATCCGGGGACGATCGATTTTCGCGGGGAAAAATTGCTAAGAATAACGTTTTTGACCCGTTTTTGTAGTTGACCCAGTGAAAATAAAGCCTAAAAAACGTCACACGGTAAAGGGGGGACCCAGTGGGAAACCGGGGT
This sequence comes from Macrobrachium nipponense, assembly GCF_015104395.2. NCBI lineage: Eukaryota > Metazoa > Arthropoda > Malacostraca > Decapoda > Palaemonidae > Macrobrachium > Macrobrachium nipponense. The sequence continues at coordinate 31,399,465 of NC_087203.1, read as the reverse complement.
TTTTGGGTGGGAGGAAGCGGCCTCGGACTTTCATGGCCCACGAAACTCTCAATTCCCGGTTTTGAGACCCAGACCCTTTACCCTGAATTCAAAAGTTTGACCTCTTACTCTGCATTCAAGGTTGACGAAGGCTAGGCTAGCCTAGGACCCCTTACATTGCAAAACTTTTGAACGACTAGCCTACATGTAAAACGTCTATCCTAGGCTACTACCACTAACTGGCATTAAACGACAGACTAGCCAAGGCTACGACTAACCAGAATTACTGATAAATTATTTGTTAACGGTGAATATGTGTATGTGTGCTGTCAGTAAGGCCGTGGCAGAACGGCGCTTCGCGCCTAATCCCCATATTTAAAGATTCTTGGCAAGCCCGACATGTTCTGGCAAGAGGCGCTAGCCATAGGGGTTACAGTAAGGCCGTAGCGGAACGGCGCTTTGCGCCTTATCCGCATATTTAAAGATTCTTGCCAAGCCCGACATGTTCTGGCAAGAGGTAATGTTGCGCTTGCTAGCTACAGGGGTTACAGTGAATTAGCCACAGTACATACAAAAAAACACGACTAGCCTAGGCTATAAATCCCCCCATAACTGTAACATTAAACACCTTCCTCGTTCGCCATGGCCTTACTGTTCGAACACGTGCTTCGGTACTGGCTTCGAACTAACCAAAACACTAGTTTACATACAAAATGCGGTATCATGTATGTTCCTACGTGCCCACCGTCAGGCCGATAGATCTGTTCGAACGCGTGCTTCGGTACTGGGTTTGAACTAACCGAAACGTGCCCACCGCCAGGCCGATAGATCTGTTCGAACACGTGCTTCGGTACTGGCTTCGAAATAACTGAAACACTAGTTGTAAGGCTAACAAAAATTAATATACAACTTACCTTATTCTCATTTCAAAGTTGCTGCTGTGCCGAACTGATACCTTCTTACCTCACTTGCTGTTTGTTCAGCGCCACATGTAAATCGGTTGGCCCATTGCTTCGCTGGTCCCATGTTTCATGAACCATCGGTTCGCTGTGTTGCACGTTGTACACAACCCCGAATATTCCCCAAGTAACCCTTCTCTGTACAACCACTTCATAAATTTGTCAGTGTTCAGAATACTAATATACAATTGCATATATTTGTCGAACTCGTCTGCAGTAACACTTTTGGGAAATAACACTGCGTGCATTCTATCCATGACGGCGGTGGAGAACGGAAAGGGCAAATTTTGTGACTGCAGGTATGATTGTCTGATTCATATTCATGGGACACGTTTTTATTGGTTGGAAGGAAGTTAATCCATGTCCCTTGGGGATGACCTGGGTCAACCTAATACAGGATTGGTTTGATTTAAAATTCGCTCGTTGGGGGCGGGCTGACGTACAGCACCTGTCCGCGGCCAACTCAAGAACTACAGGAGCTACGACCGCCGTGTCAGCCTTCACATCAAGTGGGTACTTAGAAAAATTTACTTTTGTACATGCAACTTCCCTGGCAGATATATACTTAGCTATAGTCTCCGACGTCCCGACAGAATTCAAAACTCGCGGCACATGCGACAGGTAGGTCAGGTGATCAGTCCATTCCCGCCGCTGGGTGGCGGGACTAGGAAACATTCCCTTTTTCTTATCAGATTTTCTCTGTCGCCGGTACCGACAACATCATCGTTGGTTCCTCCTGCATAGAAATTCTTTCTCGCTTGCTGAGGATTCTCTGGTTGACCTTTGGTGACGTATTTGATCTTTAGCATTAGCATACACATTTTGTGGACGGTTTTTTGGATTTTGATTTGGATTGTTCTTAAGAATGTCTGACGTTGCACCTGTGTTTAGGGTGTGTGTGAAAGAGGAATGTAAGGTGAGACTACCGAAAGCTTCGGTAGATCCTCACACTGTTTGTGTTAAATGTAGGGGGAATGTTTGTTCAGTAACTAACACCTGTGTAGAGTGTGAAAGTCTGACTGAAATAGAATGGAAGAATTTGGCTGCATATATCAGAAAGCTGGAGAAAGATAGAGTCAGGAAGGCTTCCATCAGAAGCTCTAGTAGATCCTGCTCTATTGAGCAGGAAGTAGCTCCTAACTCTTCTGTAATTTCTCCTGCTCTTAGTATGGTTTCAGCCCCTTCCCCCCGCAGCGAACCCACGGATTTGTCTGCGGAGATGGCTGCAATGAGAGCCTCGATTCGTAGCTTGCAATCGCAACTGCAAGCAATGAAGGACAAAGGTAAGAGCAGTGATTTGTGCAGTGATGTGTGCAGTGTCCCCAGTGCAGTGGAGGGGGTGTCTGACCAACTCCGCATTGCTCCTAGGCCTAGACCGCTTCCAAACTCCCATGACCAGGGGAGGAGGAATGTCGACAGCCGCAAGGGGGATGTAGAGTATCCCCAATGGTCAGGCGTCCCTTCGGCAGAACCTGTAGACTCTTCCCAGGCTGCCAAGGATAGCTATTGTAAAAGCGTCCTACGGAAGTGCTTTTCGGACTCAGATTCGTCTTCGCCTATACGAGGGTGGAGTTCCTTGTCAAGTCTCGTCCTCTCAAGAGAACCTGGAAGCCTCCTGTAGGTGACGCGTTGGACTCCAGCCCTGAGCCTTTCCCGGAGTATTCGCCTGCTCAGAAGAAGAGAGCTCCAAAATCTCCTGACTCCTCTCCAGAAGGAGTTTCTTCGAAGACGAAGGAAGTTCTGGTTGGCCTCCAGGAACAGTTGTCCGCCCAGGTAGGTGTGCTTTCGAAGGGCACTTCTCGGAAGAAGGATGTCTCCCTTCCTATCAAGAGCTCGGTTAAGAGAGCGGCTGCTAGTCTTTGCTCTGGCCAAAGCAAACGCCCTTCTCCTGAAAGGTATTCTTCGCCAGCGAAACCTTCTACTTCTTATGCCTCCGCTCATCATGGACGTACATCTTCTCCTGTCAGGCCCTCTTCTGATCGGAAGTTCATCTCATCTTCTAAGAGACCTTCTAGGAGTATGTCGCGAGGCACAAGCGCCTCTCCTGACAGGCGCCAGGAGCCTGAGAGCCTCCTGTATTCAGATGTTTCCCGGGCTTCCCGTGAGCGAATTCTTTCTTCCAGACTTCCCGGGAAAGACGAGAGCCCCTCTCCGTACAGACGCCGAGAAGGACTTTTCTCTGAAAGTAGCGGGCTTCGTTCTCCTTCCAGACGCTCTTCAAGGGACGGACGCTCCTCTCCTTACAAGCGCCTAGAGTCTAAGAGGCTCCCCGAACCTAGTAGGGATAAAGGAGAGAGTAGGCCTTCCAGACGCCCTAAAAAGGACTCAAGCGGCTCTCCTAGTAGGCGCCAGGATCTTGGCAGGCGCATTTCCCCTTCCAGGCTCCCTCTGAAGGACGCAAGCGCCTCTCCTGCATGCCGCCGAGATCAAGACAACCGCCATTCTCCTTTCAGGTGCATGTCGCCCCTCAGGTGCCCCCACCGTGATGCAACTTCTGCTCATCTCCAGCAAGTGGATACTGGTTCGACTTCTAATAGAGCTCTTGTTGGGAAGAGACTCTGTTCTCCTGCTAAGTGTTTGGATAGGGGGATAAGCTTTTCTCCTCCTAAGGGTCTTTCTCCTGAGAAGCCCTCCTCTCCAGCAGCAGCTTTGGAAGAAGTGTCTGAGGAAGAATCCCCTAAGGAAGTGGGGATCTCTGATTACAAGAGACTAGCTTCTCTCCTCCTGCAAGTATTCGGAGATTCTCTTTGCCCAGCTGACCCTCCTTCCCCAGGATCTTTGCTGTCCAGTACTAAGCTGTCGAAGTCCCCCTCCTTCGTTAGGATGACCCGACTCTCTCGATGAAAAAGGCAATTAAAGGTCTAGAGAGCTGGCTTCTTTCCAGGAAAGACGGTGTTTTCCTGCCCACCGTCCAAAAGCTTGCTGGAAAACCAGGCATGTGGTATGATACCAAAGAGCCCATGGGCTTGGGACTCCCTTCATCTGCTGATGCAGATTTCTCCGCTCTGGTAGACTCTTCAAGGAGACGCTCTCTACTGTCTGCGAAGGCCTCTTGGGGGATGTGTGAAATGGACCATCTCCTCAAGGGCCTTTTTTTGTACCTTCGAAGTATTTAACTTCATGGATTGGGCTCTAGGAGCTCTAGCCAAGAAGGCGCAGGATCCGGAATTCGTCAACATGGAGGAACTGGCCAGTGTATTGTCGTGTCTAGACAAAGCAGTGATGGATGGATCCACCGAGATTGCCTCCCTCCTTGGATCCGGTATTCTTAAGAAGAGAGCGGTGTACAGCTCCTTCTTAACCAAGTCGGTATCTCCTCTTCAGAGATCCGCTCTTTTATACTCACCCCTGTCGTGTCACCTCTTTCTGCAAGAAATAGTAAAGGATATTTCGAGGTCCTTATCCGAGAAAGCCACGCAAGATCTTCTGGCTCAGTCGGCTAAGAGACTTAAGCCTGCGGTCCCGGTGACCAAGAAGGAAAAGGCTCCCTTCCAACAGCCCTTTCGGGGAAGGTCCGCCCCTAGATCCTCTCTTAGGAGCCGACGATCGGAGAAGAGAGGAAAGCAGACTCATAAGACAGTATCCATGAAGTCTTCTGCCCTCTCAGGTAGGAACCAAGGTTGTTTATTATTATACCTACAACATATGTTGTTTTCCTGTTTTTTATATTTATATTTATTGAGTATGTAGCTGTCTCTTGCCCTCCTCCAAGGGTGCCAATTAGCTAAGTATATATTTGCCGGGGAAGTTGCATGTACAAAAATGATATTGTCATAATACAATAAAGTTTAGTACATACTTACCCGGCAGATATATACGATTAATGGCCCGCCCAGCCTCCCCTCAGAAGACAGGTGGAAGAGAAAATCTGATTAGAAAACGGGAATGGTTCCTAGTCCCGCCACCCAGAGGCGGGAATGGACTGATCACCTGACCTACCTGTCGCGTGTGCCGCGAGTTTTGAATTCTGTCGGGACGTCGGAGACTATAGCTAATTATATATCAGCCGGGTAAGTATGTACAAAACTTTATTGTATTATAACAATATCATGTTTCACGGGAAATCGGCGGATGGTATTTTGGTGTAAATGGTCGGATAAGGGACTTTCTGGGTATATTTTGGAATTCTGGACAACTTTTATTCTATGCATTTTGTTATTTGGGGTAATGGTTCTGGAATTGTCGGATCTGTCCCCGGATCTGCGAACTCCCCCAGTGAGTTTACACTTTACTTTGCAAGAAGCGAATGAAAGGTGAACAGATGGAACAAAACTATTAGTTGTCGTCAGTTTATGGGAACCAATTTGAAATGGCTCTACAGTCTTTCTGCATTTGGACGCTGCGAGAAGTCCTTCGTTTACAGAGTGGATTTCGCGCTTGGCTACCATTCCGGTGGTCCGAAGTTCGATTCTCGGCTCGGCCAGCGTGGAACCAGAGGAATTTATTTCTGGTGATAGAACTTCATTTCTCGATATAATGTGGTTCGGATCCCACAATAAGCTGTAGGTCCCGTTGCTAGGTAACTAATTGGTTCCCAGCTATATAAAAATATCTAATCCTTCGCGCCAGCCCTGGAAGAGCTGTTTATCAGCTCAGTGGTCTGGTAAAACTAAGATATACTTTTTTTGGACGCTGCGAGGGAAAGAAAAGAACACCAGAAAATTAGAATATCAGAATATCGCAAAATGAAATACCAGATAGAAAGGAGAGTATAATAACAAAATGAAAAATTTTCATGTCTAATCTGCATTCATCAGAAATCTCTACATATTTTACGGACCATTTCCTCCTTTTAGATGGAGGGATCAGCGCAGCCAACAAGACCAGGGTCTTTCGTGGTGTCATCACACGGCACCCCGGGCGGAAGGGCACAAATAAGGCCTTATGATGGATGCACAGAATTCAGGGGACAAGGAGTGAATGCAAATAGATGTCCTTTATGCAAGGTAAAAAAAAATCTATATTTAAAGTATTTTGATGTTATCATTATAGACATTCTTAAAAAGTGAGGGGAAGGATTTGTAATGTAGGCTTTGATTACACAGTGTATCAGCACTCTTACAATTGCAAGGGCAGATTCATAAGGAGAATTCAGGCAGATTCAAGTGCAAGTACACATAGCCCATTTTTTCAATTAGTGTCTTCATAGTTCGAAAATGAATCGTGACACGTTCATGTAGAGGGAAAATTCTGGCTAATCAGTACACTGTTTAAAGTACATTTGTCTTTTTAAATATGTAACTGACCTGGCAGTTATATACACAGCTATATTCTCTGACGTCATGACCTCACGACAGACTTTTCAAAACTCGTGGCAATCGCCGACCGTCGGTCAGGTGATCGTTACCCGTACGCCCTCTAGATTGTTACCTGGAAACCTCAGAATTTCTCTGTCGCCCGAGCCGACAACACTGTTGTTGTTGGTTCCTCGATAGAGTATTTCATCGTTTGGTGTAGTATTTTGTTGGCTTTCGCTGTTGTTGACTTAGTTTGATTTTGGGTTTGTTTTTGGATTTCTCTATTAACAATGTCGGACTCGGGAATTGTTTATCGAGTCTGCAGTAAAGGGGGGTGTAGGGTTAGAATTCCCAAAGCTTCTCTTGATCCTCACACACTTTGTGTGAATTGTAGGGGTAGAATTTGCACTTTTGAGGATAGATGTGATGAGTGCTTGATTTTGGATGATAAGGAGTGGAAGGAGTTGGACAGGTATGTCCGTAAACTCGAGAGAGATAGGATTAGAAGAACTAAGAGTTCCCTTTCCCGTTCATCTACGAGTCAGGAAGTGGTAGATAACCCCATAGTTCCTTCCCCTGCTCCTTCTCAATGTCATTTAGTAGAGGTATCAGCTCCCGAACCTGTCTCCGAGTCGAGGGGCGGAAGGACTCAACCTTTGCAGGTATTCAAGCAGTTCTTGAAAAATGGGAACAACAGATTGCCTCTCTTACTGAGCAGGGCAATCTCACCTGGAACTGTGTAAGTGCCCCTGAGTGCAGGTACTAAAGTCAGTGTAAGTGAAAAGTTAAGTGTTAGTGCCAGTGTAGTGGAGGGTGCGTCCGATCGGTCCTGTTGCGCTCCTAGACCCAAACCTCTTACAAGCTCCCGGACCCATGGGAGACGTAAAACCAAAGTCAAAAAAGTCTAGGGAGGCGAGAGGCTATAGTATCCGGTCGGGCGTGCCTCATCAACCTGTGGACGCTTCCCAGGTTGCTTCAGACAGCCGTAGAAAAGGCTTGTCGAGTGTTTTTGGCCCGTCATCCGATGACGTCTCCCCGCGTCGAGGATGGCGACACTCTACGTCTTCTCGTCCTCTCAAGAGGAAGTTACCTCGTGATAGTGAGGTCTTGTCAGACGAGCAACTGCCGGGCTGCAGTCACTGGAGTTCTCCGGAGAGGTTTTCATCATCGGAAGCCTCGCCAACTAAACAGAGCAAGGCAGCTCTTTCGATGAACGCTCCTCTTCCGCCCTCGACTTGGGAGGAATTACCAAGGAAGCTTCCTACCGAGCGTCCTCAGGAAGCCTTAGATAGATCGGCTCCTCCGGCTGCGGTTCGTGCGGGCGAATCTGACGAGTTACCTTCGCCCTCGAGGGGCAATGAAACCAAGGATATGCTGCAAGGCATGCAACAGCAGCTGTCAGCCCTAATGGAAAAGCTGCAAGAACCGAAGCGTCAGCTTGACGCCCCAGGATTTATGAAGACTTCGCGAAGCGTCAGCGCCAAGAAGAGTACAGACAAGCATGACGCTTCCGATTTACTCGGATGTGACGCTTCCGAGCGTGACGCCAGCGCGCGTAGGAGCAAAGAGCGTGATGCCAGCGCGCGTTAGAGAGATGTACGTGACGCCAACGCTCGTAAGCATGACGCCCCGGTGGATCATGGTGTCAAGGAGTGCATCGAGACCAGAGGAGAAGCAGATGACATTCCTGCTTTGGCTTTGACTACTTCATCCGATGTGGAACGGGACAGAGAGAGACCTTCGGAGATGTTGGAAGTAGTTTCTGAAGAGGAGACGAAAGAGCAAGTTCCTCCTTCCGACTATAAAACCGTTATGCTTCTGTTTCAAGAGCTTTTTGAAACAGATTTCAAGCCCACAGCGCCTCGTTCTCCCCTGTCTCAGTTCCTTTGTGGAAGGACGCAGAATAAGACTGCTTTTACGAAGATGGTCCTTTCCATTTCAGCCAAGAAAGCTCTCGTGAGGATGAATGACTGGATGAGAGACAAAAGGAGCAAGGCAAAACTGCTTTCGTTTTTCCTCCAGCAAGATTGGCCTCAAAATCTAGTGTTTGGTATGAGACTAGGGAAGTCCTGGGCCTGGGAGTACCTGCCTCCTCTCAGACAGACTTCTCCAGTATCGTCAATGCCAATCGTAGGCACACCTTAACAGCTGCGAAGGTGATGTGGTCGATGCAAGAGTTCGATCATTTACTGAAGGGCGTGTTTAGAGTTTTTGAGGTCTTGAACTTTCTCGATTGGTCTCTGAGTGCTCTCGCCAAGAAAGTGGAAGAAAGGGACTCACCAGACATACCAAATCTTCTGAGTGTGATGTCTTGTATGGACAAGGCGTTATGGGATGGAACGAATGAAGTGGCAGCGATTTTCACGGCAGGCATCGTGAAGAAAAGGTCCCTCCTCTGCTTCTTTACAGCTAAAGGGGTTATGCAGGTACAGAGAGCAGAGCTTTTGTTTGCCTCCTTTGCGAAGTTTCTTTTTCCGCAAGAGATTATAAGAGATATTGCCACTTCACTGACACAGAAAACAACACAAGACCTAATATCGAAGGCAGCCAGTGGGGTTTTGCCTTCTTCGTTTGCGGCCAAGAGAACAAGAGAGGAGAAGCAGCAGCAACAGTTTTTTTCGAGGAAAACAGCCCCGAGGTATGTTGGGAACTACTCGAAAGCCATCCAGGAAAGGCGGCAAGCTCCCTTCCAAAAGGAGGCCATGATCAGACAGTCCTCCAGACACAAATAGGAGCCAGGCTTTCTTTGTTTTGGGAAGCTTGGAGAGACAGAGGGGCAGACAACTGGACCCTTCAAATACTCAGGGAGGGCTACAAGATCCCGTTTTACACCAAACCTCCCATAGTTTTAGATCCACTCGACTTAACAGCGAATTACAAGGACAGCAACAAGAGATTCGCATTGAAAGAACAAGTAGAGCTTATGCTCTTTAAAAAGGCGATAGAACCTGTTTCACCCCAAGAGAATCCGGGGTTCTACAATCAACTGTTCTTGGTACCCAAGAGCTCGGGAGGATGGAGACCCGTTATGGACGTCAGTGCCCTAAACGCCTTCGTCGTGAAGACGAAATTCACGATGGAGACAACGCAATCAGTGCTACCGGCATTAAGACCGGGGGATTGGATGGTCTCATTAGACCTGCAAGAGGCTTATTTTCATATCCCCATCCACCCGAGCTCTCTGAAGTACCTCAGGTTCTTATTCGAAGGAAGAGTATTCCAGTTCAGGGCTCTTTGCTTCGGGCTCAGCACGGCGCCTCAAATATTCACGGCTATTATGGCGAATGTAGCCAGATGGCTGCACGAAGGGGGAATCCACATTTCACTTTATCTAGACGATTGTCTTCTCAGAGCCAGCTCCAAGAAACAGTGTCTGGAGGACACGGAAATAACCTTGAACCTAGTACAGGAACTAGGGTTAGTGGTGAACATGGAAAAGTCTCACTTGGAGCCTTCTCGTTCGGTCATTTATTTGGGAGTTCTGATGAACTCTCAGGATTTTCGGGCTTCTCCCTCCCAGGAGAGACAAGACCGATGCCTGAAGCGTGTGCAGGAATTCCTGAAGAGACAACAATGTTCGGCGAGGGAATGGATGAGTCTTTTCAGACACCTTCCCAATTTCAGCAGAGGAAGATTTAAAGTGGTGGCTGGATCCAGCGAAGCTGGGAGAGGGAGTATCACTTCAACAAGTGAACTCACAGCTAATACTGTTCTCAGACGCATCCGATCTAGGCTGGGGAGCAACACTGGGGAACAGAGAGATTTCGGGGCGATGGAACGAAACCGAAAGGACGTGGCATATCAACAAGAAAGAGCTGATGGCAGCTTTTCTAGCTCTTCAGGCATTCGAGGAGTGTGTGTCAGGCAAAGTAGTGGAAATAAGCATGGACAACGTGACTGCTCTAGCGTATGTCAAGAAACAAGGAGGCACCCACTCCTCTCTGAACGAGACAGCCAAGAATCTGTTGCTATGGGCAAGGACAGAAATATCGTCCTCCGAACGAGATTTGTTCAGGGAGAATTGAATGTCACAGCGGACCTCTTAAGCCGGAAAAACCAGGTCCTGCCAACAAAATGGACTCTCAAGTTGGAGGTTTGCAAAATGCTATGGAAGTTATGGTGGCAGCCTTCCATAGACTTGTTTGCAACCAACAAGACAAGAAGGATGCAGACGTTCTGCTCCCCGGTTCCAGACCCACAAGCAGTAGCAGTAGACGCGTTCCTCATGAACTGGGAAGGGCTGGATCTATACGTATGCCTTCCCTCCCTTCAAAGTGCTACACAAAGTATTGAAGAAGTTCGTGCAGTCCGAAGGAGCCAGAATGACCCTGATAGCCCCGTACTGGCCGACGCGAGATTGGTTCGCAGAGATGTTGCAGTGGCTAGTGGAAGTTCCAAGAACCTTTCCGTTGCTTCCAGATCTGCTCAGACAACCCCACTTCAAACGGTATCACAAGAATACCCGCGCTCTACAGCTAACTGCCTTTCGACTGCCGAAAAGCTCCTTAGAGCTAGAGGCTTTTCGCGAGAGGCAGCTAAAGCTATCGCCAGATCAAGGAGGGTTTCGACTATCAACGTCTACCAGTCGAAGTGGGAGGTATTTAGAAACTGGTGTAAGGAGAAGAAGGTGTCCTCGTCCAACACGTCTGTGAGCCAGATCGCAGACTTCCTTCTTCACTTAAAACTTAAAGTAGGTCTAGCCACAACTACGATTAAGGGATACAGGAGCATGCTGGCGTCAGTATTTAGACATAGAGGACTGGACTTGTCTAGAAATCAAGATCTTCACGACCTAATTAGATCTTTTGATACTACGAAACAAAAGAGTGAACAGCTACCAGGATGGAATCTGGACGTATTAATACAGGAAAGCTCTTTCAGGGACTTAACCAGGAAGACTCTTTTTCTGGTCGCTCTCGCTACAGCAAGGAGAGTAAGCGAGATTCAAGCTATGGACAAAAGGGTGGGAATTAGCCGATCCAAAGCGGTTTGTTCAACCACTTTAGGTTTCTTAGCCAAGAATGAGACTCCAACCAATCCTTGGCCTAGATCATTTACGATTCCCAGCCTTGGAGACTTTGCAGGTCAGGAACGTGAAAGGACTCTTTGTCCAGTAAGAGCATTACATTATTACCTGCAGAGATGCAAGGACATTAGAGGGACTTTTGACAACTTATGGTGTTCCGTTAAAGACCCCAAGAGGCCTATGTCAAAGAACGCTTTGGCCTTCTTTATTAGAAGTGTGATTCAAGAAGCACACATTGAATGCAATGAAACTTTATACAAGGCTCTAAAGGTAAAAGCCCATGAAGTTCGAGCAGTTTCGACGTCAATGGCATTTAGAAAGAATCAGTCCCTAAAAGCTATTTTAGACGCAACGTACTGGAGGAGCAGCTCCGGTTTTTTCTTCTTTCTATCTTAGACAGATAGAAATGGTCTATGAAGACTGCAGAACCCTTGGACCGTTCGTAGCCACTGGCTCGGTGTTGGGGGAAGGTGTTGATAACTAATCCTACATGTTAGGCCCTTGATGTTTTTATGGTTGTCTGTTGAAGGTTTGGGGAAACCTTCAGCAGTCTAGTGTATATGTGTATTATTTCAATCTCTTGTATGCAAGGATTGGATGGTTAGGTGGTCTATTGCCTGTTTAAGCCCATATCAAGGGCATAGGTAGTTTTGTCGCATAGAGGTCACGTCCCGTTGACAAGCCCCTTTGAGCTCGTCAGCTGCACAGGTCACATCCCTTAGCTGGAGCTCCTAAAAAGAGCAGATTAAAGAGGCAGTACTTGTCAAGTCAGCTTCCTTAGCAGGTAAGAATCTTTAGTTACCTATCAAGTAGTTGTTTTACAACAATGTTGCTGTCTCTGACCCTCCTCCAAAGGTGTCAATCAGCTATGTATATAACTGCCAGGTCAGTTACATATTTAAAAATTATATTTTTATTTTAAGATAAATTTTTAAATATACTTACCTGGCAGTTATATACAATTAGAAACCCACCCACCTCCCCTCAGGAGACTAGAGGGCGAGAAAATCTGAGGTTTCCAGGTAACTATCTAGAGGGCGAGAAAATCTGAGGTTTCCAGGTAACTATCTAGAGGGCGTACGGGTAACGATCACCTGACCGAAACGGTCGGCGATTGCCGCGAGTTTTGAAAAGTCTGTTGTGACGTCATGACGTCTGAGAATATTGCTATGTATATAACTGCCAGGTAAGTATATTTAAAAATTTATCTTAAAATAAAAATATAATTTTTTCCTAATTTTATTCAAGTTTTGCTCATAACAAGGAATCAGACTTGAGATCACCTCCGGTAACTTTCACGAACCCCTCTTGTCTTTGCTCGTAACAAGGACTCACACTTAAGATCACCTCCGGTAACTTTCACCAAACCCTTTTTGTCTTCGAACGGCAGGTAGGTAAGATGCAGCCAGAATGCACCGTCATTACTTGGCTTGTCTGCTGCCTCTTGGGACCGTGTTGCGTGCCCTGTTTCTTCCAACCAAGATGCTCTAGCTGTGGTTATGTCGACCAGGGCTGCAGCTGTTGCTGTTGAACGTCTTGACTCCGGAGACTGCCTGAAGAGAAAATGACAACGTTGGACTTTATCGTTATTCGAGTACCTTATGGCCGTTGGGATGCTACCCATTGTGCCTCTAAAACCTAGAGTCTGAATCGTTTTCTGTTCCTTCAATTAATTTTATGTTAATTTTGGCGTTTTCATTAGAGTCGAGAAGAGAGCCTCCAATATCTGGTGGCTTTGTTTGAGAAAACTGTTTTGTAATTGTATCACAGGCGAAGATTTGACCGTGCGAAAGTTTCTGCATAGAATCAAAAGTGAAATCAATAAGACACCCTGAAGAGTTATTGGACTTTTCTTTTGTTAAACTGTTTACACCTGAAAATTTTAAATAGAGTAATAAGAAATATTGTGATAGATTTTATGCAAATTTACCTGTGTTTTTGTGTATGTGATGAAAGTTGTCCAAACCTGAAAAATACAGCGTTGTAATTCCAGTTTCTTCTCTCCTGAGTTACGCTAATTCTGAAAAGACGATCAGACAACACGTATTGGTATCGGTTAGTCAGTTCGAGGCAAGAGGACAATTGATTAAATTTGACACCTTCCTTTGCTTACGATTCGATATTGTGCTGACATAAAGCTGATTTTAAATTATATATATATATATATATATATATATATATATATATATATATATATATATATATATATATCACATAGATACAGATCTCTCTCTCTCTCTCTCTCTCTCTCTCTCTCTCATATATATACATATATATATATATATATATATATATATATATACATATATATATATGATTTAATTTACTTGGAGTGTTTTGTGACTTCATTTATTAAGTGTGTTCTGGTGTGCGTGAAATTTTGAAGTGAGTTTTTATAGATTTTTTAATGACTGCTATTTTAACGTCAATCAGTTTGTTGGTTGATATCGAGAGAGAGAGAGAGAGCTATGAGGAATGGAATCAGAACCTCAAAACAACAGAGGTGAAAAGAGAAAATGTTCAGGATAGCGAAGTGGCCGAAGAAAAATGGCAAAAAATTGAAAAAAGGGCAAAGTCTATAATGAAATAAATGAGGAAATGCTGCAACAATGGTGGCTGTATTTTTGAAACCTGAACGAGGGAAATGAACATGAACTGGGGCAAACAGAGAACGCAGCAGCTGAAGAGATTAAAAAAGGCCCCGTTGGAGATAAAATTGGGAAGGCCTATATATGGCCATTTCAACACAGATCGGTATATATGAAAACCTTAGAATGGAAGAGCCCCATAGTAATGATATACAGGGAGAACGAGATGCATAACGGGAAATTATGGATAAATAAGATATTTGAGCATGTTATGGAAAGTATTCGAAAAAAAATCTTGGAGGAAAGGCCGAGTATGAGTGGTTAAAACCAATTATTACCACTCCGCTCTTGTGCCCAAGATTTTAACAACGGGTCTTGATAAGACATTTGACAGAATACCAAGACGAATATATAAATGGGCATTATGAAGGCATAAAACACAAAAACAAAAGAAAAAGATTCATTAAGCCAACAATACTCTACCATAACACTAGGTCTAGAGTGAAGGCAGCGGCAGGTTTATCAGAGAGATACGGTGCTAATCTTTTATTGCTTAGGGAGTGCAGGAAAGGTCCCCGCTGAGAGCTCTCTTACGTAGATAACCTAGAACGAACAGCGGAATCTGAGGAAAAAGTGGCGGAGACGTTTTAAAGGTAGAAGAACAGAATGGAGAGAAGAGGACTGGAAATCAACATAAGCAAAGCAAAACTTATGATAACTAAAAAAGAAGCACAGTTCAATATACAACCAGGAAAGGGGTAGTTGTGGGAGAGGCGAGAGGGTGGACCTTATACTTTATGTCGAATGTAATAGATGATCACAACGGGTTCAGGATTACAAAATACTTTAATGCTCGACATGCATTTAAAAGCACAAGGCGGGAGTGAGGTTAAAATTAAAAGCCCTATTGTTTTCAGATGGGCAGGGCTTAGGTAGGTCATCTCGGTTACCTTGTG
>NC_087203.1:31378315-31384220 GCF_015104395.2 Macrobrachium nipponense | reverse complement strand
CACAAGGTAACCGAGATGCCCTACCTAAGCCCTGCCCATCTGAAACAATAGGGCTTTTAACTCACTCCCGCCTGTGCTTTTAAATGCATGTCGAGCATTAAAGTATTTTGTAATCCTGAACCCTTTGTGATCATCTATTACATTCGACATAAAGTATAAGGTCCACCCTCTCGCCTCTCCCCCTTTCCTGGTTGTATATTGAACTGAGCTTCCTTTTTAGTTATCATAAGTTTTGCTTTGCTTATGTTGCTTTCCAGTCCTCTTCTCTCCATTCTGTTCTTCTACCTTTAAAACGTCTCCACCACTTTTTCCTCAGATTCTGGTGTTCGTTCTAGGTTATCTGCGTAAGAGAGCTCCTAGCGGGACCCTTTCCTGCACTCCCTAAAGCAATAAAAGATTAGCACCGTATCTCTCTGATAAACCTGCAACAGTCTTCACTCTAGACCTAGTGTTATGGTAGAGTGACATTGTTGGCTTAATGAATCTTTTTCTTTTGTTTTTGTGTTTTATGCCTTCATAATGCCCATTTATATATTCGTCTTGGTATTCTGTCAAATGTCTTATCATGACCCGTTGTTAAAATCTTGGGCACAAGAGCGGAGTGGTAATAATTGGTTTTAACCACTCATACTCGGCCTTTCCTCCAAGATTTTTTTTCGAATACTTTAATAACATGCTCAAATATTCTTATTTCTCCATAATTATCCCGTTAAAATGCATCTCGTTCTCCCTTGTATATCATTACTATGGGGCTCTTCCATTCTAAGGTTTTCATATATACCGATCTGTGTTGAAATGGCCATATATAGGCCTTCCCAATTTTATCTCCAACGGGGCCTTTTTTAATCTCTTCAGCTGCTGCGTTCTCTGTTTGCCCCAGTTCATGTTCATTTCCCTCGTTCAGGTTTCAAAAATACAGCCACCATTGTTGCAGCATTTCCTCATTTTATTCATTATAGACTTTGCCCTTTTTTCAATTTTTTGCCATTTTTCTTCGGCCACTTCGCTATCCTGAACATTTTCTCTTTTCACCTCTGTTGTTTTGAGGTTCTGATTCCATTCCTCATAGCTCTCTCTCTCTCTCTCTCTCTCTCTCTCTCTCGATATCAACCAACAAACTGATTGACGTTAAAATAGCAGTCATTAAAAAATCTATAAAAACTCATTTCAAAATTTCACACACACCAGAACACACTTAATAAATGAAGTCACAAAACACTCCAAATAGATTAAATCATATATATATATATATATATATATATATATATATATATATATATATATATATATATATATATATATATAGAGAGAGAGAGAGAGAGAGAGAGAGAGAGAGAGAGATCTGTATGTATATATTACTTTAAATCAGCTTTATGTCAGTACAATATCGAATCGTAAGCAAAGGAAGGTGTCAAATTTATTCAATTGTCCTCTTGTCTCGAACTGACTAACCGATACCAATACGTGTTGTCTGATCGTCTTTTCAGAATTAGCGTAACTCAGGAGAGAAGAAACTGGAATTACAACGCTGTATTTTCAGGTTTGAGAAACTCATACACATACACAAAAACACAGGTAAATTTGCATAAAATCTATCACAATATTTCTTATTACTCTATTCAAAATTTTCAGGTGTAAACAGTTTAACAAAAGAAAGTCCAATAACTCTTCAGGTGTCTTATTGATTTCACTTTTGATTCTATGCAGAAACTTTCGCACGGTCAAATCTTCGCCTGTGATACGATTACAAAACAGTTTTCTCAAACAAAGCCACCAGATATTGGAGGCTCTCTTCTCGACTCTAATGAAAACGCCAAAATTAACATAAAATTAATTGAAAGAACAGAAAACGATTCAGACTCTAGGTTTTAGAGGCACAATGGGTAGCATCCCAACGGCCATAAGGTACTCGAATAACGCTAAAGTCCAACGTTGTCATTTCTCCTTCAGGCAGTCTCCGGAGTCAAGACGTTCAACAGCAACAGCTGCAGCCCTGGTCGACATAACCGCAGCTAGAGCATCTTGGTTGGAAGAAACAGGGCACCCAACACGGTCCCAAGAGGCAGCAGACAAGCCAAGTAATGACGGTGCACTCTGGCTGCATCGTACCTACCTGCCGTTCGAAGACAAAAAGGGTTTGGTGAAAGTTACCGGAGGTGATCTTAAGTGTGATTCCTTGTTACGAGCACAAGACAAGAGGGGTTGGTGGAAGTTACCGGAGGTGATCTCAAGTCTGATTCCTTGTTATGAGCAAAACTTGATTAAAATTAGGAAAAAAGACAAATGTACTTTAAACACTGTACTGATTAGCCAGAATTTTCCCCTCTACATGAACGTGTCACGATTCATTTTCGAACTATGAAGAGACTAATTGAAGAAATGGGCTACGTGTACTTGCACTTAAATCTGCCTGAATTCTCCTTATGAATCTGCCCTTGCAATTGTAAGAGTGCTGATACACTGTGTAATCAAAGCCTACGTTACAAATCCTTCCCCTCACTTTTTAAGAATGTCTCTATAATGATAACATCAAAATACTTTATAGATTTTTTTTTTACCTTGCATAAAGGACATCTATTTGCATACACTCCTTGTCCCCTGAATTCTGTGTATCCATCATAAGGCCTTATTTGTGCCCTTCCGCCAGGGGCGCCGTGTGATGACACCAAGAAAGGCCCTGGTCTTGTTGGCTGCGCTGATCCCTCCATCTAAAAGGAGGAAATGGTCCATAAAATATGTAGAGATTTTTGATGAATGCAGATTAGACCTGAAAATTGTTCAAAAAAGGCCTAGCCTATGCGAGCGTGAGCGTGTGTGTGGTTCGGAGTGAAGGTATTAGTGTAAAGATCACTGACTTTGATTCGATCCTGCCTTTGCAACCAGTTTGCTCACACATCATGAGCAGCAATGCTCGATGGAGCCATATTCATGACTTTAAAATTTCCCTACAGCATTTTCCATTCAAAACAAATTCTTTCAAAGGCAAATGGGAAAAGTCAAGATTTTTAAAAAATAACTTAGCCGGGATCTTCATTTTGTTATTATACTCTCCTTTCTATCTGCTATTATTTCATTTTGCGATTTTCTGGTGTTCTTTTCTTTCCCTCGCAGCGTCCAAAAAAAGTATATCTTAGTTTTACCAGACCACTGAGCTGATAAACAGCTCTTCCAGTGCTGGCCCGATGGATTAGATATTTTTACGTAGCTGGGAACCAGTTAGTTACCTAGCAACGGGACCTACAGCTTATTGTGGGATCCGAACCACATTATATCGAGAAATGAAGTTCTATCACCAGAAATAAATTCCTCTGGTTCCACGCTGGCCGAGCCGAGAATCGAACTTCGGACCACCGGACTGGTAGCCGAGCGCGAAATCCACTCGGTAAACGAGGGACTTCTCGCAGCGTCCAAATGCAGAAAGACTGTAGAGCCATTTCAAATTGGTTCCCATAAACTGACGACAACTAATACTTTTGTTCCATCTGTTCACCTTTCATTCGCTTCTTGCAAAGTAAAGTGTAAACTCACTGGTAATAAAGATGAATTCGTGTAAACTTGCGAGCTCGTCAGAAGTTAAACGTAGGTCCAAATTCGCGTGTTGCGATCAACTTCTTACCTCCCACCGACAACAAACCTCCTTGTGTTGGCAACCGCTGGCGTAGCTATGGTGCAGTAATGCCCACGGGTCTTTAACCTCCAAGACACTACCCAGACCCGTACTGAATTTTGAAGATCATGAAAGTCATCAAAAATATAACTGATGCTAAACAATCTAAAATCCTCAAAACTTCTACGAAAAATGCCTTTTCACTAAAAAAAAAATCCGTAACAAAGTTTCAGTGATGCTTCGTAAAACTGCGTAAAATTGCGTGCGGAGATGAAATTACTTCCGCTCCCTGCCACCCTCGTCTATAACGTTATATCACAAGGCGCTGAAACCATTTTAGGAACGGTTGGCGCACGGTCCGCCGCAAATCAACGACATCATGAAAAGATGAAAAGCAGTGGCGGAGTAGCTGGCATTCCATCATTACAGTTGGGGGACCCTAGGCGGGGCCAATACATTTTTAGGGGGGTGCCAAAGAATATGACGCAAAACTAATGTACCAACTCTGTAATTCGTAAAATATACTATTTTCGAATGTATGTATCAATTTGAATGAAGGAAAATAATAGTATTCATTTTCAACACTTACTATATGCAAATGTTTCAAATACTGTAATGTGAATATCTTTACAACACGAGTCTCATTTCTACTATCACGTTTATTTTACTATAGTATAATATCCTTGTCATGTAATTATATCAAAATAGTGTACATTATCATCAATAAGGCAAACGACTTATGACCCTCCAAACTCTCTTCCTCAAGATTCCGACCTCTCCCGATCCTTCTTCTTCTTCATCTCCTCTGCCACGAAACGAACTCTAAGCAGCAGCAGCAAATTTCATTGCACTGATTCAAAACTGTAACTATAGATTCAATCACTTCACGCATAAGCTGATAACATTAGGTTGGACCAAAATATCATGAACAAAAGCCAAGCACTGGGACCTACGAGGTCACTTAGCGCCGAAATGGAAATTGACAGTAAAAGGTTTGAAAGGTGTTACAAGAGGAAAACCTCAAAGCAGTTGCACTATGAATCAAGTATTGGGAGAGGGTGGAGAGTAAGGTAAAGAAAGAGAATATGAAAGGGGGTACAGTAAAAGGAACGAAAGTGGTTGCAGCTAGGGACCGAAGGCACGCTGCAAAGTACCTTATGTAATGCCTACAGTGCACCGCATGAGGTCCACTGACGGCCTTACTCCCTTACGGAGGTCATTTGTGTTCAAAACCTAGATCTGCATCCATTCATTTCCCAGTTCTGTATAAGTCGTCGAGGTAAGAAAAACCAAAATATTGTCATTAGATGTATAGAGCAGTTCCTCGCTGGACGAATGGTTTTCGCGCTCGGCTGCCAATCCGGTGGTGCGGAGTTCGAATCCCGGCTCGACCAAAGCGGAATCAGAGGAATTTATTTCTGGTGATAGAAATTCATTTCTCGATATAGTGTGCTTCGGATCCCACAATAAGCTGTAGGCCCCGGTGCTAGGTGACCAATTGGTTCCAAGCCACGTGAAAATATCTAATCCTCCGTGCCAAAAGTTAAGTATATCTTAGTTTTACCTGACCACTGAGCTGTTTAACAGCTCTCCCAGGGCTGGCCCGAAGGATTAGATATTTTTATGTGGCTAGGAAGCAATTGGTCACCTAGCAACGGGACCTACAGCTTATTGTGGGATCCGAACCGCACTTATTCGAGAAATGAACCTCTATCACCAGAAATAAATTCCTCTGATTCTGCGTTGGCCGAGCCGGAATTCGAACATCGGACCACCGGATTGGCAGCCAAGCGCAAAAAAACACTCCTCCAGCGAGAAAGTCCCTCCGGGCCAGCCCTAGGAGAGCTGTTCATCAGCTCAGTGGTCTGGTGAAACTAAGATATACTTAACTTTATGTATAGAGCACAACTGTAATTTCGTAGAACATGATCGCCAGGGGAAGAATATCTGCTTTTGACCACCAAAGGGTTAAAGTTTAGCGACAAAGGTCATTTCGACTCGGCGGGCCAGTCCGGGGGGTTAGGGGACGTGGGCCATGCATCTGACGGGGGAGAGGGGAGAGGGTCCCCAGTAGCGACGCCACCATGGGCGCCCGCACATAGGGGCAAGAGGGAGCACTTGCCCCCCCACACCCCCCTCCCCCTGAAATCCTGGAAAAAATTATATATATATATATTTATATATATATATATATATATATATATCTATATATATATATTATATATATATATATATATATAAATTACATTTAATTTAACTACATCACTTTGTTTCCCTTCCTTTTGACATATACTCATT
>NC_087203.1:31338315-31373315 GCF_015104395.2 Macrobrachium nipponense | reverse complement strand
TGTCTTTAGAGCTTGAAAATGAAACCTTTGTGTTTTGAAACGTTGCAATAATTGTGTATTTTAAGGACCGCCTGAGATGTACTTCCTCCTGCAACAGTCTTCTATTGTTCGAGTTGCTAATAATCGCCATATCTTAGAACTTTATATATGTATATATATTATATACTATATATATATATATATATATGTATATATATATATATATTCTAGATATATAGATATATATATATCTATACTGTATTATAATATATATTATTATTCGTGAGATATAAATTAGATGAGTAAAATGAGCTGTTTCCGAATAAGCGTTGAGAGTGTAAAGTCCAGCAATTGCACTATAGTCAACCGGATTCCAGTTCACTGAACGTGACTTCAAGTCATTTACTAAAAAAGAAAAAAAAACAGAGAGAGAGAGAGAGAGAGAGAGAGAGAGAGAGTAAAGTATTATAAAGAGGAAGGAGAAAAACATACTGATAAACAAGAGATTTTATGAAATCCTGAGAGAGGAATGAGTGGTAGTGACCTTTGATCGATACTCGACGTCATCTATGCTTTTCTGGAACTTATTATAACTGGAATGGAATATGGAGAGGATGTATAAATGGAAGAGATAGAAACGTCAAACGTCAATAAAGAAAGTATGTATTTAATAGGTAATGTCAATTTCGTAGCAAACTGGTTTGGGCGGGATAGACCGTGCCAAGTTAGTTGCTTAGATTCGCTTGGAAATGTGCGTGTCTGAACCTAACCTAGACCATCAATTGTAGCCTTGAATGCTGTTTCATTCCACAACACAGAAGTTGTTGAGCCTTTGAGAATAGAACTCATTTGCTTTGACTGCCTGCCACAGCAGGCTTGTACTGAGGGGGGGTGGGTTGCTTGTGGGCGGGTGGTCTTTCTGGAAGTCCATATTTTGTGACTATCCTTATCATTGAACTGTACTTACCAAGTAATAAATAACAGTCTTTTGTTTTTTTGGCATGTCTTTTTTAATATAAATTTTGTTATTAAACATTAACATCATTCTTTAGAAGTAGGAAATACGAGTGATAATAGGAATATGATATAGGACACCATATTGGTAAGTTATTTCAAGTAAAATTCTGTTAACCAAAGTCAGTACTTTGAATAACATCTAATAGGGCAGAAGGGCATAGACAGCTTACCTAATTTTTCTTCTTAACAGCTAAATTAGCATTTTCACGTATTTCATCTTGTTGTATATATCTATATATGCAATGACATTTACAGAAGAAAAGGTTCAGTTTTGGGAAAAACGACCCCCCCCCCCACCCCCCCCCCCCCCCCCCCCCCGCCCGCCCCATAGAAAACTCTGGGTACGGACCTGTCCAGATATAACCAGTTTTAAAGATAACCGAATGATGTCTAGGCCAGTCCCTTACGACGCTCCTGATTGGCTGTTGATAAGCCAATCACAGGTTTGGAAACTCTCAGTCTTTCTCGAGACTTCACATAGGCAGGATGTATGTTCCACCTCTCCTGAGGGACACATCTCTCAAAAGTATCCCTCAGGAGAGGTGGAACATATCTCCTGCCTATGTGAACTCTCTCGAAAGACTGAGAGAGTTTCCAGCCCTGTGACTGGCTTATCAACAGCCAATCAGGAGCGTTGTCAGGGACGGGCCTAGACATCAGATGCACGGTTGATGTGAATCTACCACAGAAAATGGGATGGGACAGTTTTGGAGATTAGAGCAAGTGCGATTTCTAGGATTATATGCTACACTCTCCTTCTGCAAACTTGTTTATCCGCCCAGGTTGGGGCGTGGTAGGTAGGGAATTGAGGGGTTAGGGGAGACATGGCAGGCAGTACCGGGTTCCAGAGCAGCATAGCGTGCACCGTCAAGCTCGAAGTAAAATATACATTTTCTCAGTACATAATCATATTCTAAATGTTTACTTTGGCATTATTGATATTATCAGTATTGTGTGTGATTATTTCTCTCTCTCTCTCTCTCTCTCTCTCTCTCTCTTCTCTCAATATCGTATGTTGAATGAAGTTGACAGAAAAGAGAGAGTTTGAAACAGTTTTATTATTGTCAGTTTTTATAACTTACGCTGGTCATGGCTCCGGTTGTTAAAAAAAATTACATACTATGAGATTCAGGGCTTCTGTATCACGGTTTTTTCGCAATAACTTTTTATCTATGCATTTCATAAATATAACGCTTATTCAGAATACATATTATATCAACACATAAATTTTGAGTGTATTCTGCACTACGTAGGTTGAATAAATTTGGTACTTATAATGTAAAAGTGACCTTTTTTGAAGACGGGCCAACTTACTCAGAGAAAAGGTTTCGAACGCACTCGTTACGTAACTTATGACATCATTTCTTCCCTCTTTCTCGATGGATGATTGGCTATACGTAAACGAAGGCTAAACCTCTGGCAACAATGACATACAGATTTAAATACAAGCAAAGCAGTACACCTTTATTAACTCTGGAACCTCCCCACTGATAATTGTCATAATGATCAAACCAACAAAATATGTTAATAAATACAAAAACACTTCGATTATTAGTCTAACTCCCAAAATAAGTTTCCAAAGAAATTACAGTCTACTTTATAGATCACAATCAGATTGACATGATGTAAGGAATAGTTGGTAATTACCAAAAACATAGTAGACAAGCTTGATTTGATAACTGCTATATCCAATGTCAAGCAATTTTTATTTATTGGCTATCTATCTATTTACTGAAAAAAATAGCCGGTACCGTATATTGGCTTTAAACCTTCACCAATAATTATCGCCAGAATGGTGACTTCATGAGGCTCCACCCACTTTCGCCTCGTTATAATTCAGGATTACACTGAAGGCTACCATGGACATTGTTGGATTAGAAAATTTAACTTCTGGCTATAAAAACTAATTTCTCGAGTAGTTGTAAGAAGTGCTAAATGATCCTCAAGGATCCCAGCAGTTGGTCTAAACGTTTAATTCATGTATATTACTGCTATACTGTTGCGGCACTACTGCTACAGTAGTATTACTACGCTAGCACTGATACCTCACCCACATCTATGTATCGTTCCGCCATTCATAAAGTCTTTGGGTTTCAGAGCCGATGGCATTTCTGTCTGGTGGATGGGCGGGGCAACATTTAGTCATAAGGTGATTGTTTACCTTGCTTACGTAATGAATGTTTTTCGACTCTTGGCTCGTAATCATTGGCCATGGCGTCGGCCAGTTCATTTTTACTCTATAAAAATCAAAACTATTTGGTTTAGGTTATTGATAATGCTGACATAATTTGTGTGTGGTTGTAAAATATGCATATGCCAACTTTCAGCTACATCCGATGCTTTGACAAGGAGTAAAGTCCAAAAAACCGTGTTACAGAGACCCTGAATCTCATAGTAGGTTACATTAAATCATTTGGTTATATGAAATATCTACGTGATCTTTTCGAGTCAACAAAAATAGGCGAAGTTATTAGTGTCCCCTTATTTTATCAATGCGTTGTTCTTTGAGGAATTATCAGACAAGTTTAACATTTTCAGAAGACAACAAAAGTATGAGAATCATCAAACCACCGAGGCTACTTTTATCTGCGGACTAGACCTAGGCTGCCGATTGCAGAGTGGTTGCATAGATTAATGTCTGATTTTATAGAGGGATATAGGTACTCAGTTGGTCAATTATACACACGGTACAGTGCGATATCTCATTTGTGGGTATTTCAGTGGCTTAGTTAATTTCTTAGTTGAATGAAACGGTAGACTTCAGCAATGAAGAATCTACTGATTTTACTCAATTTCATGATAAATAACGTATTCAAGAATTAACGTTATTTTAGCGCTTAGCTGTGAGCCTAAGAGTCTGTTTGTACCGTCCGTTTCTGCACCTTCAGTTCTTCATCCCCATCGCTATCGTTAATCTAAGAGGGTCGGTTGCCTTGCCTCTACATCTCATGCAATTAGAGGTATTTCCCTTGAAACCTCACCCTATACTAAACGTCCCATTACTGAATAACCACTGGTTCCATGGAACATAAAAACACCATACAAACAAAACAACAAACCTATTCTCCATACCAGCGTCTCCTTCGCTTTATTGCGACATCTAACCCTTCGCCTCTTTTGACCTTGTACCCAAAAAGGTTCACCTCACTTTTTATACACTCACACTTACCACATGGCCACACTATGTAAATCTTGATATTTTTATATAATATCGGTGATCTTTATCACCCTGACACTTCTAATTTCTTAATTATGTAGACTCTCATGCCAGCGGTGTGGCGTAGGGCGTAGGCTGCCAGCGTCTGTGGACGTTAGTGTTCCTTCCAGTACCTAGCCTCCGAAAAGATGTATTTAAGAAAATATTGAAGTAATTTTGGTGGAATGCATTTAATGCTATTGTCAAAAATTAACTTTACAGTGCATTGCATAAATAAAAATGGGGATTATATAAATAAAAATGCCGATTGTTAATATTCTCAAATTTGTTTAAAATCGCCTGGTTGTAATTAGTGCAAAAATTTTCACTAACAGTATCAAAATATATAAGTATAGGTTACATTGAACAGATTACTGCCAGACCATTCAGTCTTTCTTGGCTCATTGTAGATCTCTGATAACGTTTGACTAATTACTTTTTTTGGCAGTTTAAACAATGTCACAACAAAGTTAGGTAAACACTCTTGCAACTTCTACTTGCACATTCACCGAAGGCAATTTAATGCTGCCCTACTATAGTAGATTCACATCAACCGTGCATTTGATGTCTAGGCCCTTGGGACTGGCCTATATACATCAAATGCACGGCTGATGTGAATCTACCATAGTAGGCTATCAGTTACCAATCTGCTGATCGGGACTGACTTCCTTATACTATGGAACAGTGTTGCCAGATGGTGCAGAGGAAATTTCAGGAGAAATTCAATAAAAAAAATTCAGTAGATATATGTAAAAATTCGGTACACACACACACATACAACATATATATATATATATATATATATATATATATATATATATATATATATATATAAGAGGTTCAGGAGGTCCATTGATACTTCACATAAAGGCCAAGATTTATTATAGAACGTTTTGCATATCAACTTTGTGCATCTTCAGTCTGTTAAAAGAGAAATTCATATACTAAAAACAAAAATAAGGATTCACAATAGTATTCATGTTAAAATGCAATAAAAATATAAATAGTTAAAAAAGAGAAGAACCACTGAGGTACCAACCAACTAGAATGGAAGGAAAGCAAGGAATGATTTTTGAGAGAGCCAGGTCCAAGACGTTGACTATGCCAGATGTAGAGGTGAAGCCGAGGTGTTGTTATTCAATGGGGGAACCAGCCTTTTAATAATTAATGGTTCCAAGGTAGTTAGGTGGTCCGGGTCTTTAGTGTAACCTATTATTGAGAAGTGCTGTTTCGATACATTTATTTTGCATTTGGTGGCATGATTCTTGATACAAGAAAATTCAAGATTACTAATTCTTTGACCTGTTCTATAACTGAAACCCATATGGCTACAATATCTCATCTGAAGTAATCTTCGAGTAGATCCCACGTAAGTTGCAAAATAAATGTATCGAAACAGCACTTCTCGATGACAGGTTACACTAAAGACCCGGACGCATATTTCCCAAGTCTGGAAGAGTTTAGGGATGGGGAAAATTAGGACCAATCAAAGCGCGTGGAGCTGATCCTTGACGTCAAAAGCCACGCCTTTTAGCTACACTCGGTCTCATAGCCATTACTGCCAGTCACATTGCCGAAGAAAAACTTCCCCATTTCACAATTTATAGCTTGTATAACCTATACATTTTAGTCAGATATATTGAAACATAATGCAACACCAATTCAACAAACAATATATTCTTCAAATGAGATACACCGTGAAATATATTTTGTGTTATTGGCTTCTCCCTCTTGGTAATAATGCTCATTCCCTCTTAATTCCTGCTCTCAAAGTCGATATTTACTGCATTAATAATATTTTTATGGCAAGTGGCTGTGGCTAAATTATATACTTGAACATCTGTGTTTAAATCCATTTAGAAAGAGTTGCGATAACACATGGGATGATATCAAATATACAAGATGGTAAAATTGATGGTATGGTAATGATGGTATACGACCTGTAATTAGCACTACAGACTACAGGCAGGAGGCCAAGAACTCTCAGCACTTCGACTCCCATCAAGAATCTTGGACTTTGAAAGTGACGGTTTTAAAAGCATGGAGCATGGAACGTTTTTCAAGCGTTATTGCCTGTTGTTTCAGGCTATAAAAAGGTGTTATGTACAGAACTAAAATAATAATTGCCTTATGCTTAAAAGAAATGTGGAGGATACAGTTTTGCTAACAAATTTACACATGTTCAAGTATATAATTTACACACATGTTCTAGTATATAAATTACACCTCGTTTGGTGCAATGTAGGCATTACTTGTTCTTTGCAGCGTCCCTTCGGCGCCTCGCTGCAATTACTTACATTCATTTTACTGTTACCTCCGTTCATATTCTTTCTTCCATCTTATTGTCCACCCTCTCCCAACAATTGCTTCATAGTACAACTGCTATGAGGTTTTCCTCCTGTAACACCTTCCAAACCTTTTACTGTCAATATCCGTTTCAGCGCTGAATGGCCTTAGTTGCCCCAGTGCTTGGCATAATGCTAAAAATCTATGTAAAAAAAAAGATATTATGCACTTAATTTAAGGCATACATTTGGCCATTGAGTGTGAGCTTGGATGAAAATAGTCGTATACTCATATACTGCCGTTGTCCCTAGTTTTAATTGATACGTGTTGAATATTTGCATAAAATTTTCTGTTGAAAGAAAGTTGGAAAAAAGTGTCATCCATATTTACTTTAAAGCATGTCGCAGTTCTAATAAATTTATGCATCAATTCTGCTCTAGTTCAGCTTAGTAAAAAGTCTACTGTAACTCCGTAAATAGGTAGTATTCTGTACTCCTATAATTGCTAAAAGTATTACATACTAATGAAATACTCATTTTGATTCTTTGCACACAATGAATGACAAGTACGAAAGGTTTACTAAGAATATTAGATAAATTAAATAATCAGTGTTTTCTTTGTAAACAATGAATTTTAAACAATAATCCCGTAAGGGCTTGCTAAAAATATTCAATACTGAATTTTATTGTCACTTTTTATTTGTTTGTACACAATGTATGAAAAGTAAAAAATCAAAAGCAAAATATTTTCAATAAAAACTTTATATATTTGTACACAATGAATAACAAGGACCAATCAGGTAAGGACATCTGGAAGGTTTTATGAAAACGGAATCCAGCTCAAAAAGGCAATATTTTACTACAGCTTATCAAGTGCACCTTGAAAAACAACCATATTCAGATTAGCTACTGACAGGATGAGTTTGTCATGTAACTATATTTGGTTACATTAGGCTAACTTAGATCACCAAAACAACAATACCGTAAGTTTCCTTAAGAGCACATTAGTTCTTGAAATAATTTAACGAATGAAGCTGAAACTGATCCTGTAAATAGTAGGACTATATCAGTCTGATTCCTGTTCATGGCCTAGTTATGACCAGTATATTGCTTTTATACAATGCACAGTAATGTGCATTACTACGAAATAGCATATGTCAATAGAAATCCGTAATGTAAGCCTACTCCCTCTCTCTATTTTCCCCTACAAACAGGTCAGATACCATCATTTTACCATCTTGTATATTGTTTGATTCATCCCGTGAGTTATCGCAATCCTTTATAAATGGCTTTAAACATGCATTTTCAAGTATATAATTTAGAAATTCGCGATGGGAAAATATTATTTACCAAGAGGGAGAAGCCAATAACATAATATATTTCACGGTGTATCTCATTTGAAGAATATATTGTTGTTAAATTAGTGTTGCATTATCTTTAGATATATCTGACTAAAATGTATATGTCATAGAAGCCGTAAGCTGTGAAATTGAGAAGAAAGTATTTCTTCGGCATCGTGACTGGCGGCAGTAATGGATATAGGATTGAGGAGAGAGCTAAAAAGCGTGTCTTGTGACGTCATGGATCAGCTCCACGCGCTTTGATTGGTCCTAATTTTCCCCATCCCTAAACTCTTCCAGACTTGGGAAATATGCGACCCGGACCACCTAACTACCTTGGAATCGTTAATTATTCCCCCATTGAATAACAACACCTCGGCTTCGCCTCTACATCTGGCATAGTCAACGTCTTAGACCTGGCTCTCTCAAAAATCATTCCTTGCTTTCCTTCCATTCTAGTTGGTTGGTACCTCAGTGGTTCTTCTTCTCTTTTTTAACTATTTATATTTTTATTGCATTTTAACATGAATACTATTGTGAATCCTTATTTTTAGTTTTTAATATATGAATTTCTCTTTTAACAGACTGAAGATGCACACAGTTGATGTGTGAAACGTTTTATAATAAATCTTGGCCTTCATGTGAAGTATCAATGGACCTCCTGAACCTCTTTATATATATATATATATATTATATATTATATATAGATATATATATATATATATATATATATATATACTATTTCAATGGTTGGTGAAGTATATATACAATCTTTTTCTCTAAATAAAACTTCCAATATTATTCGGATATAACTTCTTAAATTATTGATCATAATTTTGCTCTCACAAAACTTAACTATAAATGAATTACATATTAATTATCAGCCTCATCATCATCATTAGAGGTATCAGCTGTTGTATTCTGTTGAGAAGTCCTCTTGTAAATGGTACTATTCATTCGTTTATGGATCTTCAACTGCCGGAAGCACAATTTCTGTAGATTTTCTGGAAATCCTTTCAAAATTCAGTAGATTACAGCAGTGATTCGGGATTTCATGAGATCCATCAAAATTTCAGTAGATCTCATGAAATTTCGGTAGATGTGGCACACTGCTATAGAACGACGTAACACCGATGAATTTTTAGACCCTGGACAGCTATGCTATGTTTTTTTTTTTTTTCTCATCTGTCCAGTGTCCATCCGCCAGTGGGGTTTGCGCATGGTAACACTGCGTCCCGGGCTTTAAATAATATCCTATTTCGAATATTAAGGGTGTAATTCGCATACAGTAAATTATTAAAACACTTTTCAGTTGCAAATGTATACCCAGATATCCTTTTATTTACCTAAAACTTACACATAGCGTAACTATTTAAACCCCGGGATGCAGTGTTACCATGCGCGACCACCACAGGCGGATGGACAGATGAAAAAACAGAGTATAGTAGTAGCTTTGTGCACCCCTCTCCTATCCTATGCTACAGTCTCTGAAAGTGGGTCCCAAAAATTCATCATGGCATCCTCATTTCCGTTGGTTCCAGGCATTGATCTCCGTTTCCTTCTAAATCCCCATGTTATTGAACCATGTGTCACCACTGCCTTACTATGGTAAAAAAAAAAAATCCTTATTTTCAGTTTATTTGACATTCTTTTCTCACCTTACCCCTGATAGTTCAAATATTTTTCCTCCCAGCTGTTTATATCCAGCTTTCAACTTCAGCTTCACATTTTCACTCCCGGCTTAATGTAGGCCTACATCCTAAGTACTTGAAATTCTCTTACCTGAGGTGAATATGGAGCTCTTCTATCTTGTCTAAACAGCATTTCTCTTCTTTCTTGCTGGACACCATAGCCTAAGTTCTGTCATAATTCACCATCACACCAACCCATTCAAGAGATTCTTGCCACTCTCGTGCCTTTCTGTGTAATTCTTGTGTGATCACCAATTTATCTGCTTATATAGCTAAGTATACCTCAAATTTCATCTCCAATCCCTACATTCAGCGCATCCGTAACAAGAAGGTACAGACATAAATGATCTAAAAGCCGATCCTTAGTGTACCATACACTAGAGGATAAATGTTATTTATGAGAAAGTTACCACTGCAATTTTGGAATCATGTTTACAATTTTATTTTCCTAGTTATGAAAAATTACTCTTTCCAGCTAAAAGGTTTGTTGATATTTAAGTTAAAGGAATAGGATCAGAGTTAATATTTGCGTAATTATTAGACTTGGCTTTGATACATTATTTATACTTCCATGAGATATAAAGTTAAAAATAATATGTAAATATATTATTCGTCATGACTTAAAATCATATCGGATTTACCGAATATGTAGATTTTCCATTATAATTTCAGTCATGCCACCATATTTTCTGTTTAGTGATTCCATATGTTTTCACGTTATATCAACCCTGCAGCACATTCATGGAAAGAATCTAATAAGATGCTAATGGATTACGACTAGCACATGGAGAGTTGTCAAGAAAATGTTAAAATTAAGGCAAGAAATACAAATTAAGTGATGGGAGATTCTAGGCTTAGCTGAACAACGTCGAAGAGTTGTAATAGAAATCCCCCTAGATAATACAAGTAAAAGAATATATGAAAGTAGTAAATATAAATTTAAGTAAAATTGAAGCAGTTAAAGACAGACAGTTAAGAGAGATAATGAACAACTGGGACAGAAAAACATGGTAGAAAGAAATTAATGAAAAGTCAACGTTAAGATCTACAGGAAATATAAAGAAAACATAAGAGCAAAAATCTGGTATGACAACACTGAAAAAACAATGCTGATCATTAGGGCCAGACTAGGTACACTAGGATTAAATGATAGAAATAAGATAAAAGGGGAAGATACAAAATGTGTTGTGAGGAAAAAAAATGAAAATCTAGAACATTTCTTACTTTACTGTCCACCATACAATAAGATTAGAAATAGATATAAAGTTTTGTGCAGCAACCATATCAGGAAAATAAAGAGGAATTGGTAGCTAATACACTCCTATTGGTAGTTCTACTGGGGTAAGAAGTGGAAAATTGGATAGAATTTCTAAAAGTAATGTGGTATTTCAGAAGAAGAAACTCAAACAAACACAAACAAAGGAAGAATACAACAAGCAAGGGAGCCGTTACAGACTACAGAGGGATATACCGCTTACTACTACTACTACTGTAAATTGTAACAAACGTGAAACGTGTTTCTCAAAACATCTTTCTTTTCGTGTTAATGTGAAGAAAAGCGTTGAAGAATTGCTTTCAAAATGAAGATGAAAGAATTGATGACCGACCTTTGGAGTAATACTCCCGTAGAAGGTAGGTTTATCATGGAATTACTGAAGTACCTAGATGTTACTAGGTAAGTACAAGCGAGTCCCCAGGTCTCCCTAACCCCATGGCCTCCACCTCGGTTGTTTCCCCTAGTTTTGGGAGCTGTAGGATCTGTCCGCGGATATGTAAATACATATCCGGGGACGATCGATTTTCGCTGGAAAAAATAGCTGAGAATGACGATTTTGGCCCTTTTTTGTAATTGACCCAGTAAAATTAAAGCCTGAAAAACGTCAAACGGTAAAGGGGGGGATCCATTGGGAAACCGGGGTTTTTGGGTGGGGGGGAAGCGGCGTAGGACTTTCGCGGCGCACGTAACTCAATTCCCGGTTTTGAGACCCAGACCTTTGACCCTTAATACAAAAGTTTGACCCCTTACTCTGCATTCAAGGTTGATGTAGGCTAGGCTAGCCTAGGACTCTTTACATTGCCGAAGTTTTGAAAGACTATCCTACATGTAAAACGTCTAGCCTAGGCTACCACTAACCGACATTAAATTTGAAGCCTAGACCCCACAGTAAGGCCGTGGCGGAACAGCGTTTCGCTCCTTATCCGCTTTTTTAAAGATTCTTGGCAAGCCCGACATGTTCTGGCAAGAGGCTATGTAACGTTTATTGATCTTACTCTAGGGTAAACAACATGGACTGGCCCAACTCACCGACGGTCACGGCTGGCCACCCTTCGAAAAAGTACTCGGGTTGATTACAGTTTAGTTGTCCGGGCCGTGTAACACCATTTTGCCCGGTCTTTAATCACTCCGCCAAGATAAGTAGTTCTCACAGACATCCCGAAGCCGACCCAAACCGAACCCACGGTACCGACCCAAACCGAACCCGAACATGCAACAACATGAAAGCCAAAACAAACGGCAGCCATCCTGTTGGTATTAGTCCGCCTATTCCCTTCGATATTTAAACCCTTGCCCAACTAATCTTAAGGAGCTCCACTTTATTTTACATTATTCGATATTTTTTAATTATTCGATATTTTTACCCTTGCCCTGTAGGAGCTCCACTTTTGTTTTACATTATTCGATATTTTTACCCTTGCCCAACTAATCTGTATGAGCTCCACTTTTTTTTTTTTTTTACATTGATCAAAATTTTTAGCCTTGCCCACCTAATCTGTAGGAGATACATTTTTTTTTTTTTTGCATTCTTTGATATTTTTATCCTTGGCCAACTAATATGTAGGACCTTCATATTTTTTACATTCTTCGATATTTATTTTCCGTCTACTTGGCCCTTAATCCGTCCGCCAAGATAACTACTAGTACCTGGAACGGACCTTGCCTGACCATGCCCGACCTTTCGCCCTCAGTCTGTTCCTGCTTCTCAGCTTGTACAGTGCTACGATCATAATTACCATGTCTTCTTCTGTAGATAATTTTTTGTGTCCCTCACATGTGGATTGCGCTGCCGCCGTTCCCGTCACTCTGGAAGACATTTACATTTTGTGTCGCGATGAACGATCGCTCATTATTTATCTAATGAAAACAGGCCTACTGGGTGATTTTAGTGGCTTGTGTAAGGACTGTAATGAAGGCACCGTCGGACTTTTGAAAAAAGGGGAAAGTTTTCAATCATCTCGGAAAACAACCGTCCCGCCAAGAAAGAAAAAAAATCCTGTACCCCGAAGATTTGAACGACTCCGATTTTCTTTATTAAGTTCTATATTGCAATACACCCCCTGAACACCTGAATAAGCCCTGGTCACTTACCAGCCCGAACCATCATTTATTAAAAATTTACCAAATCTTTGGTTAAAATAAACAATCAGTGTTGCCAATCTCCTGGCAAACACCCTCGTTACCTAGTTACCAGCCCACCGCTGATAGCCCTGCCTCACGGGCCGGTCACACCTGCCCTCTCACGTCAATCACTTATCGTTCGCGGTGGAGTACAGATGTATCCACAGCGAACTCCTTTTTGGTCTTGCCCGGCCTTCATTTGCACCTTTGATTTGATTGATTTTGGTGACGAATTACGCATCCCTTTGGATTACGGTTGGATCGCTCTTAATACCTTGTCATCAGACATTGATTCTGCAAAGGAAGAAACAACACAAGCTACGACAACGACTACTGCATTCTCGGCCACGACATCACAGAAAACGACGAGCGGAAGTTCAACAACGTATCGTCTTTGCCAACAATGCAAGAAAAGGATGAGTACCCTATGACACGATAGTCATTCCTTATGCGTAAATTGTAGGCCTGTTCAATATAATGTAAAGACCAGATGTTTGGAATGTCAGGAGTGGTCTTTGGACCAGATGTTAGGGTATCTCAAACGTAGGAAAGGTCTCGTATTAAGAAGTAAGTGTAGGCAGGAAGAGACTAACGTAGATCAAGATAAAGACTTAGAGACAGTGCTCTTTAAGAGACTTGAGAGTAGGCTGACATCGAGTATGACATCTCTGTTACCGATTTTATGTCAAGATTAAGTGAGGATAGATCGAGCAATAGGGATACTGAAATTACTAATCGTTCTTTTCCAGCTCCCCTGCCTGTTCCAGAACCAGCCCTAACCGGTGCTGGGGGTTATGGGGATCTGCAAGCCCACAGGGCAGGATCCGCCGTCCCCCCTGGCGCAGAGCAGGCAGTGTTGGCAGCAGATTCCCCTTCCCTCGGTGTGTAAGTTCTCAGGATGATGAAAAAATTAGGTCAGATACAGACGAGTAGGGATAATAGGCTACATAGTGTTTAGCTTAGGAAGAGAAGTGCAGGCTTCTTCGGGTCGGTTTTCTATTAAAAGAAGTAGTTTATAGAGGCACAGTGTCCTTAGAGCATCTTTAGGCTTTTTCCTGCTTAGAGTTCCTTGCATCCGAAGCTTTTAGGCCATGGTTGGTCTTTCAGATATGCTCCTTCGTCTTTAAGGTTACTTTCCTCTACTTATACGATACGATAATTGTTAATATCAACTAATTCTCCGTTCAATGCATATTGACTTACGATATTCAGTATGGAGAGAAATCGAATAAAATTAACTACGGTTAGCCTAGTGTTCACGATGATATATCGTATGCATATTCAGTAGCCTAGCCTAGCCTAAAGTATTAGCTGTACAACATATCGGTAGTTATTTTTATATTGGCTAACGCTGTAGGCTCAAGGCATTCTGACTTCGGATAATTCAGTACAGGTGTAATTGAAAACAAACGAGAATCCGATCTGAGGATATTTAATATGAATGTAATCGAACAGAATGAAGATCGGATTCTGTCCGACTAAAGCATTATAATTCTATTATATGTATCATCATATTAGCGTAGTATAAACACTAACTCGGCAGTCATTCACGCTGGAATCGGCGGATGACGAATACGGGTTTGCGTCGCCGTATCCATCTCATTCTCTCCTGATTGCCTAAAATGACTAACGTAACAACACTCTCACTTATGCCAAGTTTGTACAAACGTCTTGAAGAAGACGTGTGTTCAACTATGTTGACATTTAACATAGTCAATGAGGTATCTATCTTGGGGCGTATAATCAGATATCAGATATAAGGAATTCGTATGTATGACGTCTTCATACGTTTAACCGACTATTGCCGTCAGTAATTACATTGCGCTTATGTCAATTACAGTTACAAATTATTACCAGTCGTATTATCAAATTACAATGACAACTGAAATTAATATTAGGCCTAATAAAGTTAATTTAATTACCTTTAAATATTATTTTATTACTTTTCAATTAAATTACAATTACACTAGCTTGTCGTCAAACAGCACTATTGTAAGGAGGTGTGGCTTAGACAGACAAGGATGCCGGCTAGTCTGTTTTTTTTTTTTTTCCTTGGCTCCAGATTCAACCATATCACTTGGTCTCGGCTAATGTTTTTGTCCCTAGTTAGCATATTAATGAATATCTGGATACTTAACTTATGGAACGAAGTCATACTGTTCGTCTTACGATGTAATTTAAGACCAAAATTTGACTGATACGTCTCATTGGAAACTAGTTTTTCCCTCGGGTTAGATGGCGTTAAATTTAGGATTCCGTTCGTTTTTCACTCGTTTTCATAGGTATTACGAACCTTACACTTTATATACTTTATTAATCCTTTGTCTGTGTAAAAAACAACAGTAATGAGCTCTTTCATGCTATTAGTTTCTTTTACCACGGCTGCGTTTGAATTCATACAAAAGCTCGGGACTTCTGTCCAGGTTGCTGATGCACGTAATTTTGCCTTATTAGCTTCAGCTGCATTTATAACATGAATACAGTAATTACCGTCGCACGCGGATGAATACAATAACGGATGTTGCTATCGGATTCGATTACTGTCACACGCTGATCAATACAATAAAGTGATGTTGTTATAGGAGTCGATCGCATTAACAACAAGTTCTCGTTCGGTTGTTCATAGCTGTACGGAGTTATACGAGTATATTATCGTTAAGATAATACCCTTTTAACTTAGAAGAGGGTGCAATTTACGGAGGTGGAGATGTTAGACGATTGTAATCTCTCTCTCTCTCTCTCTCTCTCTCTCTCTCTCTCTCTCTCTCTCCTCTCTCTCTCTCCCCTGATTTTTATATTCTCTTTATCCTAGACGATTGTATTTCTCTCTCTCTCTCTCATCTCTCTCTCTCTCTCTCTCTTCTCTCTCTCTCTCCCCTTTCTCTCTCTCTCTCTTTACTTTTTCTGATTTCATATTCTCTCATCCTATTTTCCACGCTCTCCTAACACTGGACTCATTGTGCAACAGAGGTTTTTCTTCCTGTCACACGTTTTCAAACTTTGTCAATTTCCCTTCAGCGCTGACTGACCTCATAGGTCCCAATACTCGGCCTTTGGCCTAAATTCTATTTTTAAACCCAACAATCTTGCTGTCTGAGTTATTGTTAGAGTAGGGAGCGAATATTAGGAATATGTATAAGGTATTCATGATATGATATATCACGAGAGGATTTTAAGTATTAGGACAGATAGGAAAGAACATGTCTGGGTCTATCTGAGGGTATTCTTCCAAGTGCCAACCAGGCAGAGTACAGACAGGCAGGTACAACACTACAAGAGAGGACATCACTACGATCGACGACGCCGTCGCAGACGCACCGATGGACATGGTTGTCTCCTCCGTACGTGAGAGGCCTAAGGCCACATGGAGGTCTTCAGTTTCCCCTCCATACATGAGAGGCCGAGAGCCACATGGGAGGTCTTCAGATTCCCTCCATACATGAGAGGCCGAGAGCCACATGGGAGGTCTTCAGATTCCCTCCATACATGAGAGGCCGAGAGCCACATGGGAGGTCTTCAGTTTTTCCTCTACTCAGGTGAGGCACATAGCCAGCTGAGAGGAAACAGGTTTGTATCCCTCCCGCACTCAATGAGTTTTGACCTTAGGGTAGAGGTGCAGGGAGTTTTTCCCTCCACATATGGGAGGCTTAGAAGGCCACACATGGGAGATTAGTTTGGAGAGTGACAAATGAACTTGAGACTGACCCGCGTACTCAATTATATTGATGACAACTGGTACAGTGGAGGGCCGAGTAGATTTTGATTCCCCACTCCAAATTAATGTTGTTAATCGGGCTTTGTTCCGACACGGCATACAAACCTTCGGTCCTTTTACAATAGGAAGGTACTAGCGGCAGCTGGATAGGTCGTAAGCTTTCGAACAAGGGGTTCGGTAGTTAACTGCTTGTCCGACAGGCGCGCTGCGGCTGCGACTGGGAGGTAAACAAACCACTTTTGCTTTCGGCCTCACAGCGAGTGGACGTGTGTGTTCGACGCTCTCCTGCCGCATCTCGTCGTTTGCTTTCTTGAGTATATGGTTGTGTTTGTGTATGAAAGAATTCATTGTAAGTACAATCATTTCTCTCTTTTCATATTATTTGAAGTGTTATTGATTAATGATGGAATCTCCTCGCCTCGCTACCCCACGGAGACTATGCCCGGGTACCGAAGGGCGTAAATGCGGGAAGTTCCGCTCTTTCCCGGAGATAGACCCTCATATTTTGTGTGCTCGGTGTCGGGGGCGCGAATGCACCCGAGCCGAGCCATGTGATGTTTGCAATATTGGTCGGAGGCGCAGTGGACTTTGTATGAGGGCAGGAAGAAGCGAAGGCCTGCAAAGGAGTCGTCGGAAAGCTCTCCCGCGACTCCTTTGGTGACGGACACTTCGTCTTCTTTCCTGCCGCCCGCTCAACTTCCACGTATCGCGCCTTCCCCTTCGGGGGGGGTCTAGGTCCTTCTCCTCTCCTGACTTGTCGAGTGTGGAGGAGGGCGCTAGATACCCTGACGTCGAGTTGTACTCTGGGTCCTCTATCCGTTCGTCTTCGCGCGAACGGGTAGAGGATCCCCCTAATCACCCGACTTTTGCCTCCTCAGGTGCGGTTGCCGCGAAGGATGACCTCGGACAGGTGTGGGCATCGTTGGGGCTGCAGGGCGTGCCGAGTGTCCAGGGGCTGCTCTACCATCTCGCTGGCTCCGTGGCGGTCACCCATGCTACGGTCACGACCACCACCACGACCCTTACAACACCCGGCTACGCTTCACCTCCTCACCTGGTGTACACCCCGCACGCGGTCTCTGTGACACCCACTACATCGGTGCAGGGGCCAGTCGCCGTACCTCGGGGGAGTGTGATGCCGCCACCTGGGTTTGCCGTGCTGCCGCGACCGGACTTCGTGTGCCCGAAGAGCTCGCCCCTGGACCTCCCACCGGTACCTAGGATGTCTGTGCCGCTGGTCCGCCCATCTGGACCGCCTACACAGTCTGCCGTACCTGCCGTACCCTGCCCAGCTGCTGTCCACGGACGTGACGTTGACCACTGCTGCCGTTCCTGTACCTGCTCCTGCTGTCTCTTCTGCCGTTCCTGTGATGCCTGCACCTGCTGATGTTGTTCCTGTTCCTGGCGCCGCTGCTCCGCCCATGCTGATCTGTTCGGACAGGTGCGTCCGGGCCCTGTTGCTTCGGCAACAGCAGCCCCGGCTCCGCTCTGGATGACAGATCTGACGTCGGTCCTGAGGAGGTTGACGAAGAAGAAGAAGAAGAGGAGGAAGGTGTTGTCGTCGTCTTCATCGTCTTCTTCGTCGTCGTCGTCGTCTGCCGCCTCTTCCCCTTCTTCTTCTAAGGCTCCCCCGCCGAAGAAGAAGAAGGTCGCCTCCCCCCCCCTAAGAAGTCTCCTTCGGGAACTTCTAAGGGCCCGTCTCGCTCTGGTGAGACGGGGGGTTCTTCCGCTGGTCACCCTGCTCCTTCGGGGGCAGGACCCGTCTCTTCTTCCGCAAGGAAGAAGACTACGGGGACCAGAGGAGTGCCGGCTAACACCGGCACTTCTCACCTGCTGTCAGTGGTTCGGCCACAGCAGCAGGGTCCGTCTCGGCCTCTCGTTCCGCGAGAGGTACCGAGTGTACGGTCGCCTAACAGCGGCCGTACAGCCAAGAACCAGACCTCTGAGTCCGCTCAGCGTCAGGTTCACGGCACGGAGCGGAAGACTGGTGACAGCCGCTCACGCGACTCTCACCAGACCAGCTCTCGCTCTCGCGCGCAGCAGCTGGCTACCCGGGTGGCGGACGTGACGGTCCATGACCGGCCACGGGCTGAGGCTGGGAAGAGGTCCCCCCCCGTTCGCCGGCAACAGCCACGGCTGGTACCAGCGAACTGACGCACCGTGAGGATACGCACCGATCTCACCGTGACAGTGGAGCTCGCCGGTCGCCTGACGTCACTCTCACAGAGAGCGATCGGGTACGGTCGGACCAGCACCAGCTCCTCTGACACACGAGACCGGGGCCGCTGTTCTCGGTCCAGCCGTTCTCCACAGCGAGACGGCTCGACTAGGTCTGCAGCTCGATCGCCACCGTGGGTTGGCGATCGCCTGCAGTCTTCCAAGCCCGCTGGTTCTGCCAGCGAGCGAGCTGAGCGTCAGGTCTGCCTCTCCATACCTCAACCTCCTCGGGTTACACCGGGAGGGGCGAGGTATTTGAGGGAGTGATCGTGAGGGGTGCGCCCCTCAGGATTCCCACCACGTCGTCGTACGTACCAGGCACGGTTCTCGGGCCAGCCAGGTCGTACGCACAGGTGGTTGGAGAGACCGAGAGGGGTCTGTCGCTGTTCCTCCCCTTGAGGGAGGAGGGTCTCGGGAGATGCTCCTGTTTGAGGGACTGGACGGTCCGACTCCGCAGGACGCAGTCACTCCTGAGATCCAGAGGAACTTTGCCGAGGTTATTGCGCTGATTCGTCAGCACAACGACCTCGCGGAAGGATCGCCGCTCCCACCATCCGAGCCCACGTCCCGGCTCGAGTCGTTCTGGGGCCCGAAGAGGGAACCCAGACCGACGGTGGGTTTGCCGCGTTCTGAGCTTGCGGACTCAGTGCTGGACCAGGTTGAATCGCTTGTCTCCGGACAAGACGGTTCGCTCAAGTCTGGCAGGTCGAGCAAGCTGCTTCCACCTCCTCTGCTGCGACAGCGGCGTTTTTACGTGCCATCTGAAGACCCGATGCCGCCCAAAACAGGTGAACCCGAGTTAGCCATGGCTGACTCCGGGTGTGTCTCTGCAGCAGCTCCTGTCCGAGAACCTGTGGTTCTCGCAGCAAGAGGCACTCGGCCTGGAATCTACCGCCATGGCAGCTTTCCAGGCGTCTCCTGGCTAGATCTGTGGTCCCTCACAGTATCTAAGGTCGCAGCCAACTCCGGGGGAATTTCTCCCGAAGATGACTCGGCCTTCAGGAGACTTTGCCAGTCTGGAGGAAGAGCCATCTCCTTCCTTGCCCACCAGACGGTGAACCTGTGGGCCAACCTGGTTCTCCGACGAAGGGACGCTGTCCTTACTCGGGTTTCCAGGGCGGCCGCGGGCGTGAAGCGGCGTTGGGACTTCGCAACGGACCTTTACGGAGTTCCACGTCTCTCTTCCCAGGAGAGATGGTGGACGCTGCGGTGGACAGACGGCGCACTGACGACAGTGACCGTCTGGTTCACCAGGCAGTCTCGAAGGCTTCTGGGCAGCCTCGGACTGCGGCCAAGTCTAAGAGCTCGGCTAGCGCTTCTCGGTGGCTAAGACGGTAGCTGCGTCGAAGCCCTGGGGAAAGACTCGTCTTCTTCGACTTCTACCAAGGGGAGCCGTAACCAGCCCTCCTCCCAGCCCTCCTCCTCCCGTGGAGGCTCTGGGAAGAAGTCGAAGAAAGGGGGGAAACGCTAGGACGGCGTTCCCCCTCACCTGCTGCCGGAGTGGGGGGGTGGGGGGGTGCCTGGCCAGCCATTGGGCAACTTGGCAGCGCTACGGCGCCGAGACCTGGATTGTAGATGTCCTTCGGAGGGATATCTATTACCCTTCGAATCTCGGCCACCCCTCACCTCCAACCCGGTCCAACAGCAGTCGTACGTTCCAGGGTCATCGAAGGACGTAGCATTGAGACAGGAGATCAAGACCATGCTGAGCAAGAGAGCTGTAGAAATCGTCACGGATCAGTCACCGGGCTTTTACAGTCGACTCTTCCTGGTGGAAAAGTCTACGGGAGGCTGCGCCCGGTGATAGATCTCTCTCCCCTGAACCGGTTTTGTTCGCCAGACCCGGTTCACGATGGAGACGGCACGCTCAGTGCTCGACTCCATCAGGGAGAACGATTTCATGCTTTCAGTGGACTTGAAGGATGCGTATTTCCAAATACCCATTCATCAGTCCTCCAGAAAGTACCTCCGCTTCATCCTCGACGGGACGGTGTACCAGGGCACTTTGCTTCGGTCTCTCAACCGCCCCACGGGTGTTCACGCGAGTGTTCACTCTGGTGTCTGCTTGGGCCCATTCGCACGGGATACGTCTGATGAGGTATCTCGACGATTGGTTAGTCCTGGCGAGCTCCCGCTCGCAGTTGCTACAGGACAGGGATCGACTGCTCGAGTTCTGTCGCGATCTGGGGATCGTTGTGAACTTCGAAAAGTCCGATCTCGAGCCCAAGCAGAGGATGAAGTACCTGGGTATGCTGATCGACACGGTAGCAGGGCGAGTCTTCCCCGCAGACTCGCGGATCAGCAGATTCAGGGAGGCAGCCAACCAGTTCCTGTCTCGGCAGGAACAGGTAGCTCAGCGATGGCAAGTCGTATCGGACCACCTGTCGTCACGCGAAGAATTAGTCCCTCACGGGCGTCTTCACCTGCGGTCTCTTCAGTGGAGACTAAAGGAGAGTTGGTCGCAGGCGACGGATCCACCAAGCTTTCCAGTGTCACTGACACAGGAGGTGAGGCAGGACCTAGCCTGGTGGCTGGACGACAGGAACCTCTTAAGAGGAGTGCCTTCTGCGCACTCCACCCCCGGACATGCAGCTGTTCTCAGACGCATCGACCGAGGGATGGGGCGCACACCTGGAGGAGTTGCTGACTTCAGGAGTGTGGGACGAGAACGACAAGCACCTTCACATCAATGTACTGGAACTCAAGGCAGCGTTCCTCGCTCTCCAAGAGTTCAGGACCGCTTGATGGGACACTCAGTGGTGTTGATGTGCGACAACACCACGGTGGTGGCCTACGCTCAACAAACAGGGGGGCCTAGTGGCTCTCCCGTTGTACCAGTTGACTCGGCAGGTGCACGAGTGGGCCGAGGCACACTCAATAGAGCTGTCGGCACGCTACATTCCAGGGAAGAGGAATGTAGTAGCAGACACGCTCAGCCGTCTGGGATCAGGTGATAGGGACCGAATGGTCTCTACACCAGGACGTGGCGGAAAGGCTCTTCGACCTGTGGGGGCGACCCAGTCGTGGATCTGTTCGCCACCCGGCACAACAGGAAGCTCCAGGTGTTCTTCTCGGCCGTGCCGGACCCATGGGCAGCTGCAGAGGACGCTCTTCAACACCCGTGGGACAACCTCTTCGTCTATGCCTTTTCCCCCGTTCAGCCTGATTCGCAAGGTGATCAGTCGAGCACTGGTCACCCCGAATCTCAGGATGATCCTGGTGGCTCCCAAATGGCCACAGGCCATTTGGTATCCGGACCTGCTGGCTCTTCTCGCAGGAGAACCGAGAGAGATTCCCCTTGGCACAACCTTCTCGCACCAGCCACACGTCGAGCGGGTACCACCGAGCAGTCCAGTCCCTACGTCTTCACGGCTGGCTGTTATCCACCATCTCTTGCGAACGAGAGGCTTTTCTCGTAGCGCAGCAACAGAGATGGCTGGAAACGTCCGTCAGTCCTCTGCAGCTGTGTACCAGGGGAAGTGGGCCGTCTTCTGTGGTTGGTGTCGTAGACGGGGTCTATCTCCTCTCAGCCAGCCCTCTTTCAGCAGGTAGCGGATTTCCTCGTTTTTTTCTTCGCCGAGAGAAGCTCCTCTCAGTCCCCCACAGTCAAAGGATACAGAGCCGCCTTGGCGCTCGTCCTGAAACTGAGGGGATTGGACATCTCGAACTCGTTCGAGATCTCCCTGCTTATGAGGAGCTTCGAAAGGTCTTGCCCACCCAGGGAACTCAGGCCCCCTGCGTGGGATGTGACTCTCGTACTTAGGAGTCTGACTCGAACGCCGTTCGAGCCACTCCGAGAGTCGTCAGACAGGGATCTGACCCTCAAGACCCTCTTCTTGCTGGCCCTGGCATCGGCGAAGAGAGTAGGGGAACTTCATGGTCTTTCCTATGATGTACGACACTCCAGGGGGATGGGGATCCGTGACGCTCGATTTCGTCCCGAACTTCGTTGCGAAGACTCAGAAACCGTCGATCCCTGACGACAGGTTTCGAGTCATTCACGATTCCCTCCCTATTGGACTTCACCGATAATGATGCGGATGAGAT
Source organism: Macrobrachium nipponense (assembly GCF_015104395.2). Lineage (NCBI taxonomy): Eukaryota > Metazoa > Arthropoda > Malacostraca > Decapoda > Palaemonidae > Macrobrachium > Macrobrachium nipponense. The sequence continues at coordinate 31,350,431 of NC_087203.1, read as the reverse complement.
GCTGCTTTGTCCTGTGAGGGCGCTACGGCGCTATCTGAAGAGAACTCGACACCTCAGGCCTGAGTGTCGACGCCTCTTCGTTAGCACCGGGGTCACCAAGAAAGAAGTATCCAAGAACACTCTTTCATTCTGGCTGCGTGAGGTCATCAGGAGGGCGTATGAAGCTGATGGTAGTGACGACATCCGTACGTCCCGTCCGAGAGCTCACGAAGTCAGAAGTATTGGCCCCTCGTTGGCGTTTCGTAAGAACTTCTCCGTGGCGCAGGTCCTGAAGGCAGGGGTGGGTCTGGTCTAACCAGACTACCTTTACTTAAGTCCTTCTACTTTCGGGATATTGCCCACAGGTCCTTGGATACCTTTTCCTTGGGACCCGTGGTGGCTGCTCAACAAGTTGTGTAGCTACCCAGACCCTCGCAGGCTGAAACAGCATCGAGTCCTGGTGTGACTGTGTGGATGGATGTGTGAATGAGTGAGTGACTGGCTCCCTCTTCCCGTCTTTTCCTCCTACCTGTGGGCAGAGGGCCACAAACGGTCGTCACTACGCTGGATGAGGACGAGATGCAGGTGAGCTATATGACAGAGCCCCATCCTATCCCTTTCACTAGGGATAGGAGCAGAATATCCACCACTTCCTTCTACAAGGGGGGGAAGTGGATGCCTACAAGAGTCAAACCCATGACTTTATATTTGCTCCTGTACAGGAACAAGTTCTTACATTGCTGGTACGAAGAGATACGCTTGCCTCTCTCTTAGTACTCGGTCCAGAGGTCTGACCATTGATCCTGCGGTGCACACCCCGATCAATCGGACAGAGGCTTGGATCCCTCATCGCTCTTACGACCAGGGAGGCTTCCAAGGTTGGGCGAACACCAGTCTGTTCACAAAAGACTCAGATTCCTCCCACCAAGAAGTGAGTCTTCCTATTGTAAAAGGACCGAAGGTTTGTATGCCGTGTCGGAACAAATGACAATTTGTCCAAAATTGCATTTTTCCTAACTATACAAACCTGAGGTCCTTTTACACATAGCCCCACCTCATGCCACCCCTCACTCTGCAGTTTTTGCTTGGGCCAAAAGCAAAAGTGATTTGTTTACCTCCCAGTCGCGCGCCGTTGCGAGGCCTGTCGGACAAGCAGTTAACTACCGAACCCCTTGTTCGAAAGCTTACGACCTATCCAGCTGCCGCTAGTACCTTCCTATTGTAAAAGGACCTCAGGTTTGTATAGTTAGGAAAAATGCAATTTTGGACAAATTGTCATATTCAGGTGTTCAGGGGGTGTATTGCAATATGAAGTTGTTCCGATACGTAATACAAACCATCGGTCCTTTAACAATAGGAAGTAGCTAGCGGCAGCTGGAACGGTCGTAAGCTTCGAACAAGGGGAGAACGGTAGTTAACTGCTTGTCCGACAGTCGCGCGCCGCGCGACTGGGAGGTAAACAAATCACTTTTGCTTTCGGCCGCGGGTGTGAAGGACGTGTTCGTCATCGCTCTCTGCCCGCTTCATCGTCGTATGCTTTGTTTATATTGTGTTTTCTACTAATGGTTTGTTTGACTTGAAAATGAAACTGTAAGTACACTGTTTTCATTTTCATTACTTAATTATGAACCAACATGGAGTTATCGCCGTAGATGCGGCGATTTCCTCTCTTTTCATGAATTGAACCCTTGAATTATGTCTCGGTGCTGAGGGCGGGCTGCAGCATCGCGCCGAGTCATGTATTTTGGGCGAAAGTGTGTAATTGAAAAATGTAAGTACTCTTTTCATTATATTTTTGCCCTGTGCGTTCGTTACCGAGAGTGTGATTGCGCTCGGCACGAGCCTTTTAATTTTGTATAATAGAATGCAATGAAGTGGATTCGCAATTGCAATATTCTTTTCATTTTCATTTATTTATTTGCATGAAATTTAATTTGGATCAATTTTCGTTCTTACCCGGGAATTGATCCTTACGATTTTTTTTTTTTTTTATGTGAAAATGAAATCGCAAGTGCAGTATTCTGTTTCATTTTCATATATATTTTATGATAGCATCATATTATTGGATCAAGTTTCCGTTCTTACCCGGGAATTGATCTTTTCCCCTTTAAGTTCTATGAAGTGAATCGCAAGGGCAGTATTCTGTTTCATTTTCATATTACTTTTCACTGCTGTGCGGGGTAGGGAAGCGCAAGGTCTGCCATGGAAGTCGTCGGAAAGCTCTCCCGCGACTCCCTTGGTATCCGATTCTTCGTCTTCCTTCCTGCCCCCGCTCAGCTTCTTCGCTGTATTTTTGTATTTGGGGTCTTCCTTGCGTTCGGGGTGGGGCATGTCTTCCCCCCGTGCGTGAGGGAACCCCTCTTACTAATCTATCTATGTTACCGCAGGTGCTACATCCGTGGGAGACGACCTTGGACAGGTATGGACCACCGCGGAGGCAGGGCGTGCCTAGCATCCACGGGCTGCTGCAGCGTCTAGCGAGGTCTGGGGCGGTCTCCACTACTTCCACGGCCCGACTTATGCTGCTCCCCCCCCTCCTGGTCTACACTCCCCATGCTGTGTCGATGACGCCGTCTGCCGCTACTAGGGCCGCAGCCGTACCGAGGTGGGGTTGCCGCCGCCGCCTGTTTTCTTCGTGTTGCCTGCCCCAGACTTCCGCTGTTCCAGCAGCTCGCCCCTGGACCGGCCGCCAGGACCCAGGTTCCGCTGGCTGCCGATGATTCTACGAGGCGATCGCTGGGGGCCTGCCGTACCTGCCGCTGATGTGATTCCGCTGTTGGCTTGGCTGTCCCTTCTGGGTCTACCGCTGCCGCTGTTCCTGCCGCTCCTGAGCTGGTTGCTGTTCCTGTCCGCTCCTGGTTCCTGTGCCTGTCCATGCTGGTCCTGCCCACGGTGTGTCTTCCCCAGTCCCAGGTCCTTCCGGACAGGTGCAGTCGGGTCCGTGTTGCTTCGGCAATAGCCCCAGCTCCGGCCTGGATGGAGGACTGACGACTGTCCTGCGTGAGCTGACGAGGAAGAGGAGAAAGAGGAAGCTGTCATCTTCGTCTTCATCGTCTGTGCTGCCTCTTCCACTTCGACTTCTAAGGCCCATAAGCCGAAGAAGAAGAAGGTTCTGCCTTCCCCCCTAAGAAGTCTCCTTCGGGAACTTCTAAGGGCCCGTCCCACCCCGGTGGGACGGGGGTCCTTCTGCTGGTCCTCCTGCTCCTTCGGGAGCGGGGCCCGTCTCCCCTTCCGTAAGGAAGAGATAGACGGGGACCAGAGTAGTATCGGTTAGCTCTGGTACTTCCTCGCCTGGTGCTAGCGGCGATGCCGCTACGCCAGGTTCCGGCTCGGTCTCTCGTTCGCGAGAGATCCCGAGTGTACGTTCTCCCTCGGGAGACCGTGCAGCCAAGTTTCGGCGCCCAGAGTTCGCTCGGCGCCAAGACGCGGCACGGAGCAGAAGGCTGGTGAGAGACGCTCAGGTGACTCTTGCCAGGCCAGCGGCCGCTCTTGCAGCGACCAGCTGGTAACCCGGGTTTTCCCCCCTAAGAAGGCTCCTTCGGGACCTTCTAAGGGCCCGTCTCGCTCCGGCGATTCGGGGAGCTCTTCTGCTGGTCCTCCTGCTCCCTCGGGAACAGGGCCCGTCTTTTCTTCTACCAAGGAGAAGAAGACGGGGACCAGAGGAGTACTGGCACTTCCTCGCCTGGTTCTAGCGGTTCTGCCGCTAAACCAGGATCCGCCTCGGCTTCTCGTTAGCGAGAAGTACCGAGTGGACGGCTCTCCCGCGGGAGACCGTCCAGCCAAAGTCTTGACACTCGAGCTCGCTCGCGCCAAGACCGAAGCGCGGAGCAGAAGACTGGCGAGTGTCGTGCAGACGACTTTCGCTAGGCCAGTGGACGCTCTCGCAGCGACCAGCTGGCTGCTCGGGTTGACGTGACGGTCGCTGACCAGCCACGGTTTGAGGCGAGGAAGGGGTCCCCGCGGTCGTCGGTACCAGCCACGGCTGGTACCAGCGGCTCGACGCGCCGAGAGGACGCTCGCCGGTCTCACCGCGACAACGAGCCTATTAGGTCACCTGACGCCGCTCCCATCGGGACCGGGCGGAGACGGTAACCAGCAACAGCTCGCCTGACGCTAGAGACACGTCGACGTTCTCAGCCGAGCCTCTCGCCCCAGGCGAGCGGCAAGGCTAGGCCTGCTGCTCGATCGCCACTGCGGGTGGACGATCAGCAGCAGCCCTCCAAGCACGCTGGTCCTGCCAGCGAGCTAGGGGGAGCGTCAGGTCTGCCTCTCCTGTACCTTCAACCTCCTCGGGCTACACCGGGAGGAGCGAGGTACCTATGAGTGATCGCGAGAGGTGCGCCGCTCGCGATCCCGCTATGACGCCGTATGGACCAGGCACGGTTCTAGGACCGACCAGGACATACGCGCAAGTAGCTGGAGGCGACGTCAGGGGTCTGCCGCTGTTCCTCCTTCTGAAGGAGGAGTTATCTCGGGATCTGTTCTTGTTGGAGGGACTGGACGGTCCTACTCCCGCAAGACACGGTTACTCCCGAGATACAGAGGAATTTGCAGAAGTCATTAAGCTGATTCGTCGCATAATGACCTTGCGGAAGGATTGCCGCTCCCACCAGCAGAGCCACGTCTCTGCTCGAGTCGTTTTGGGGCCCGAGAGGGAATCCAAACCGACGGTGGGTCTGCCGCGATCGGAACTTGCCGATTCTGTCTCGAACCAGAGTCTCTCGTCTCCGGACAAGAAGGCTCTCTCAGTTTCTGGCCGGTCGATCAAGCTACTTCCACCTCCTCTACTGCGACAGCGGCGTTTCTACGTGTCTTCGGACACCGTATTTCAATACTCCTTCGGTCCTCCTGAGAGGTTTCGACCTCGACGAGGACTGGAATGAGTCGGAGGACGGTATCGGCTCTCTCCGTCAGGTGTCGATCAGCCCCACCCACCCAGACGACGTTCACAGTGGCGGCAGACCCTTACCTACAGTGAGAGTTCGTAACCCTCCGCGGGAAAACGTTTCGTCTCCTGACGATACGTTTTTCCCAGACTCTGAGAGGCCATCGCCGCAAGGCGATGGCTGTTCCTACTCTTCTCCAACTGCTAGTTCCACTGGGAAGGCGAGCGAGTATCCAATTCCTCCCCCATTCCCTCTCTCCTTACGGTTACGAGGGAAAGGGGAGGGATCCTACAGAGATTTCTCTGTAGATCCCACGTTCGGGACTGCGCTACCGGGGGGTGGGGACCTTCGGGTCCTACCTGACGTAAGCCCCGGTCGTTGAGGAGGAATCCTGCCCCATTCTCGATTTCTATGGGAATCGATGAGGACCACCAGCCGATATCGTTTGACGAATTTCGGTGGGGGTTTCGCAGACTGCTTAGAATTCTACGGAATTTCTAACGCATTCAGTGTTCGAGTTTTACGATCTCCAAACACTTACGCAGACCACGGTCCAAAGTGAGCGAGACGAGAATCCCCGATATACACGATAATCGGGAACCTCGCCTATTGCTCGAATTCCTGGAATTTCTAGCATTGGGAAGAAGACTGCTGCTGAAGAAACTATCTCACAGTAGGCGACCAACCTGGACTAGAGAAGATCGGACGAGAATATCCAGTTTGGCTTGAACTATCGTCTTAGTATTCTGTTCACCATTGAAGCTTTCCTTCGAGGAAGACTTCTCCTTCACTCTCTTTGATAGAGATCGAAGGTGGTCGATCTCCAATCCTTATTTTGTTTCTTGAAGGAAAGAATTTAGGATGGAGATCGTTGTTCAAAGAAATCCTACAAATATACTACGTATATTAAACCTCGCGACATGATTCTACTAAGCAGTTGAATTGTCCGAGGGGTAGGCGCATATCCTAGTTAATCTACGGATTGCGACTTATAAGAGAAGTATTCTAATTGAACTGCAACTCGGGGTTGCCTGCAACCTCCCAGGAGTTTTCAGTTTCAATTTTATATACTTATGGTTTTGTCACGACAACACCATTTCAACTTTTATTTGTTCCGATACGTAATACAAACCCTCGGTCCTTTAACAATAGGAAGTAGCTAGCGGCAGCTGGAACGGTCGTAAGCTTCGAACAAGGGAGAACGGTAGTTAACTGCTTGTCCCGATCGTGCGCGCGGCCGCGCGCACCCGAGAGGTGAAGAATCACTTTTGCTTTCGGCCGCGGGTGTGAAGGACGTTTGTTCGTCATCTCTGCCCGCTCCATCGTCGTATGCTTTGTTTTATATTGTGTTTTCTACTAATGGTTTGGTTTGACTTGAAAATGAAACTGTAAGTACACTGTTTTCATTTTCATTACTTAATTATGAATCAACAGGAGCTATCGCCGTAGAGACGGCGATTTCCGCTCTTTTCATGAATTGAACCCTTGAATTATGTCTCGGTGCCTGAAGGCGGGCGCACTCGCGCCGAGTCATGTATTTTGGGCGAAAGTGTGTAATTGAAAGATGTAAGTACTCTTTTTCATTATATTTTTGCCCTGTGTTCGTTGCCGAGAGCTTGATTGCGCTCGGCAAGAGCCTCTTATTTTGTATGAATAGAATGCAATGAAAGTGGATTCGCAATGCAGTTTTCTTTTCATTTTCATTTATTAATTGCATCAAATTTAATTTTGGATCAATTTCCGCTCTTACCCGGGAATTAATCCTTACGATTTATTGCTGTGAAAGTGAAAATAGCATTTTCATATATATTTATGATAGCATCATATTATTATGGATCAAGTTTCCGCTCTTACCGGAATTGATTTTCCCCCCTCTTTAAGTTCTATGAATTGAATCGCAAGTGCAGTATTCTGTTTTCATTTTCATATTACTTTTCACTGCTGTGCGGGGGTAGGGGAAGCGAAGGTCTGCCAGGAAGTCGTCGGAAAGCTCTCCCGCGACTCCCTTGGTATCCGATTCTTCGTCTTCTTTCCTGCCCCCCCCTCCCCGCTCAGCTTCCTCGTATTTTGTTTTTGGGGTCTTCCTTCCGTTCGGGGTGGGGCATGTCTCCCCCCGTGCGTGAGGGAACCCCTCTTACTAATCTGTCTGTGCTACCGCAGGTGCTACAGCCGTGGGAGACGACCTTGGACAGGTATGGACCACTGCCGGCTGCAGGGCGTGCCTAGCATCCACGATCTGCTGAAGAGTCTAGCGAGGTCTGGGGCGGTGACCTTGGAGTGGTCTCCACTACAACCTTCACGGCCGATTATGCTGCTTCCCCCGCTGGTCTACACTCCCCATGCTGTGTCGGTGACGCCGTCTGCCGCTTCTAGGGCCGGTCCGCCGCAGTACCGAGGGTAGGGGTTATGCCAGCCGCCGCCTGTGTTTTCTTCGTGTTGCCTGCCCCAGACTTCCGCTGTTCCAGCAGCTCGCCCCTGGACCGGCCGCCAGTACCACGCTGGCTGCCGATGATTCTACGAGGCGATGGCTGGGCCTGCCGTACCTGTCGCTGATGTGGTTCCCGCTACTGGCTTGGCTGTCCCTTCTGTGTTTACCGCTGCCGCTGTTCCTGCCGCCCCTGAGCTGGTTGCTGTTCCTGTCGCTCCTGGTTCCTGCGCCTGTCCATGCTGGTCCTGCCCATGGTGTGTCTTCCCCAGTCCCAGGTCCTTCCGGACAGGTGCAGTCGGGCCGTGTTGCTTCGGCAATAGGCCCGACTCCGGCCTGGATGGAGGACCTGACGACTGTCCTGCGTGAGCTGACGAAGAAGAGGAAGGTGTCATCTTCGTCTTCGTCTGTTGCTGCCTCTTCCCCTTCGACTTCTAAAGCCCATAAGCCGAAAGAAGAAGAAGGCTGCCTCCCCCCCCTAAGTAAGAAGTCTCCTTCGGGAACTTCTAAGGGCCCGTCCCACCTCGGTGGGACGGGGGGTCCTTCTGCTGGTCCTCCTGCTCCTTCGGGAGCGGGGCCCGTCTCCCCTTCCGTAAGGAAGAGATAGACGGGGACCAGAGGAGTATCGTTAGCTCTGGTACTTCCTCGCCTGGTGCTAGCGGCGATGCCGCTACGCCAGGTTCCGGCTCGGTCTCTCGTTCGCGGGAGATCCCGAGTGTACGCTCTCCCTCGGGAGACCGTGCAGCCAAAGTTTCGGCGCCAAGACCACGGCACGGAGCAGAAGGCTGGCGAGAACCGCTCAGGTGACTCTCGCCAGGCCAGCGGCCGCTCTCGCAGCGACCAGCTGGTAACCGGGTTTTTGTTATTCCCCCTAAGAAAGACTCCTTCGGGAACTTCGAAGGGCTCGTCACATTCCGGTGTGACGGGGGGGTCTTCTGCTGGTCCTCCTGTTCCTTCGGGAACGGGGCCCGTCTCCCCTTCTGAGAAGAAGAAGACGGGGACCAAGGGTGTGCTGGCTACCGCTGGTACACCCTCGCCTGGTCTTGGCAGCTCTGCTGCTAAGCCAGGTACCGGCTCGGTTTCTCGTCCGCGAGAAGTTCCGAGTGTACGATCTCCTTCGGGTGACCGTGCAGCCAAAGTTTAAGACGCCTGAGTTCGCTCAGCGTCATGACCGAGGCACGGAGCAGAAGACTGTCGAGAGCCGCTCAGGTGACTCTCGCCAGGCCAGCGGCCGCTCTCGCAGCGACCAGCCGGTACCATCGGGTGGACGTGACGGTCTCTGACCGGCCACGGGTTGAGGCTGGGAGAGGTCCCCCAGGTCCCCTCGACCGACTCGGTACCAGCCTCGGCTGGTACCAGCGTTTGACGTGCCGCGAGGACGCTCACCGGTCTCACGGCGAAAGCGAGCTCTGCAGGTCACCTGACCGCCGCTCCCACAGGGACCGGGCGGATACGTGACCAGCAGCAGCTCGTCTGACGCACGGGAACCGGGACCGGGTCGACGTGCTCAGTCGAGCCGCTCGCCACAGGTGAGCGGCACGGCCAGGATCCTGCAGATCGATCCCCACCGCGGGTTGGTGATCGGCTGCAGCCCCCCACGTACGCCTGTCCTCAGCGCCGAGCGTCAGCGGGGGGGGAGCAGTCAGGTTCTGTCTCTCCACTACCTTCAACTTCCTCGGGCTACACGGGAAGCCCAGCGAGGTAGTCGGAGTGATCGTGGAGGTGCGCCGCTCCACGATCCCGCACGAACGCCACATCGTGCCACGTATGGTCTTAGGACCAACCAGGACGTACGCAAGTGATTGGAGGCGACCGTCAGGGGGAGAGGGGGTGGGTGCGTCAGTTTCTGTCTCTCCGATACCTTCAACTTCCTCGGCATACGCCAGGAAGAGCGAGGTATATAGGCCAGTGATCGTGAGGACCATTGCCGCCGCTCACGATCGTCACGACGCCGCACGTGCCAGGTTGGTCTTAGGACCAACCAGGACGTAACGCGCAAGTGATTGGAGGCAACCGTCAGGGATCTGTTGCTGGTCCTTCTTCTGAAGGAGGAGGGTCCTGGGTAGCTGCTCTTGTTGGAGGGACTGGACGGTCCTACTCCTCAAGACGCTGTAACTTCCGGAGATTCAGAGTAACTTTACCCAGGTTATTGCACTGATTCGTCAGCACAACGATGGGGGAGGAAGGATCGCCGCTCCCACCAGCAGAGCCCTGTCTCTGCTCGAGTCGTTTTGGGGCCCGAGAGGGAACCCAAACCGACGGTGGGTATGCCGCGATTGGAGCTTGCCGATTCTGTCTTGAACCAGAGTCTCTCGTCTCCGGACAAGAAGGCTCTCTCAGTTCTGGCCTGGTCGATCAAGCTACTTCCACCTCCTCTACTGCGACAGCGGCGTTTCTACGTGTCTTCGGACACCGTATTTAAATAACTCCTTCGGTCCTCCTGAGAGGTTTCGACCTCGACGAGGACTGGAATGAGTCGGAGGACGGTATCCGGCTCTCTCCTGTCAGGTGTCGATCAGCCCCACCAAGACGACGTTCACAGTGGCGGCAGACCCTTACCTACAGTGAGAGTTCGTAACCCTCCTCGGGAAAACGTTTTCTCCTGACGATACGTTTTCCCAGACTCTGAGAGGCCATCGCCGCAAGGCGATGGCTGCTCCTACTCTTCTCCAACTGCTAGTTCCACTGGGAAGGCGAGCGAGTATCCAATTCCTCCCCCATTCCCTCTCTCATTACGGCTACGAGAGAAAGGGGAAGGATCCTACAGAGATTTCTCTGTAGGATCCCACTTGTTGGGGACTGCGCTACCAGGGGGAGGGGGGCCTTCGGGTCCTACCTGACGTAAGCCCCGTAGTTGAGGAGGGATCCTGCCCCCATTCTCGATTTCTACTGGGAATTGGGAGGACCACCAGCCGATATCGTTTGACGAATACGGTGGGGGTTTTCGCAGACTGCTTAGAATTCTACGGAATTTCTAGCGCATTCAGTGTTAGAGTTTCTTACGATCTCCAAACACATAGGCGAGACCACGGTCCAAAGTGAGCGAGACGAGAATCCCCGATATGTTACACGATAATCGGAACCTCGCCTATGCTCGAATTCCTGGAATTTCTAGCATTAGGAAGAAGACTGCTGCTGAAAGAAGACTATCTCACAGTAGGCGACCAACCTGGAATAGAGAAGAACGGACGGGAATATCCAGTTTTGGCTGGAACTATCGTCTTAGTATTCTGTTCACCATTGAAGCTTTCCTTCGAGGAAGACTTCTCCTTCACTCTCTTTAATAGAGAACGAAGGTGGTCGATCTCCAATCCTTATTTTTGTTTTCTTGAAGGAAAGAATTTAGGATGGAGATCGTTGTTCAGAATCCTACAAATATACTACGTATATTAACCTCGCGAACTGATTCTGCTAAGCAGTTGAATGGTCCGAGGGGTAGGCGCATATCCTGGTTATTCTACGGATTGCGACTTAGACGAAAGTATTCTAATTGAACTGCAACCCGGGTTGCCTGCAACCTCCCAGGAGTTTCCAGTTTCAATTTTATATACTTATGGTGTTGTCACAACAACACCATTTAAGCTTTTATATTTACCGAAATTCGTTTCGCTTAAATATAATTGCTCGAGCATATCTTTTTATGCTCGGTGGTTCTAGCCGAACGCATTCCTTCGTGGAAAGGATTACTTGGCAACTCAGGATGACGAGTCAGCGACAGCTACTGCGTATTGAATTGCCCGCGGCATTTCAGTATCAGCTGCCGCTTTGAGATAGACGGTTGTTTATGTCTTTCTCACCTGCTTTGATTGAATAACAACCGTATCTCTGCCCAACAATCACGACTTAAGTCTCTGATTAACGGGGATTCTCGCATACATGAATGACCATCTACTGCTGAGAAAACGCTAGTATTCATCGTCTTCGGTATTGCGAGAATTTTAAACAGAGATATCTATTCGACTCTCATCTTTCTGTTACCGCACGGTAACAGAATTCTGTAATAGTCTCTTGCTGCATCGTATCCCGATAATGCGAATGATTTTGCGGAATCTGAGTTTGTCCTCAAAATATCTTGTATTCGGAGGTGTACAATTGTTCATTGTTTCACCCCGGCTTAGCAGATGTATTGAAAGACATCGCCTACTCCCACACCTGCCAGCTCTACTTCCAAACGTTCAGCCCATGAGAAGCAGTTCTTCAAGCGGCTCTCCCCTGTGTTTCATTACTGAAGAACGCCCCGCTTTCTTTTATTGCACAACGGACAGCAATGAAATGGCGGTTAGCGTTTTCAGTCATTTGTAAGCACAGGTTTAGAATCTTGAGATTCCTTCTCTCGATTCAGCTGGAAGACGTAGGTTGCATTCATTGCCTACCTTCGTCTTCAACGTCACATAGTGTTGTTTCTCCTTAAGCTGAGATTCAACGTCTATGAGATTTTCTTGCCATCAGGGACCTCGGTCTTTTGAAGGCAATTGACTTTCGCCTTTTGAGCTTATGCATTAAGAGAATCATCGCCGCGCCGTCCAGCATCGGTGACTAACAAATATTTTATTTGTTTGGTCTCTCAGCATAACTCTTAAATCGAAGGTCACGTGACTTACCCGGATGCTTGGACAACTTGCCTCTACTGATTCCGAACCAGTCAGTCGGCAGCTGTCAGAGCGCCCGAGTCAGTTACGAACTATGCTGTGGACTTAGTTCGGTTGTTCCAGAGCAATCATTACTTCGTCTTAATAGCTTGTCAGTATGAGTACTGTACATAACCAAAGTCGAGAAGAGGGATAGGTCATACGACTATTCCCTTCTTTTCGTCTTAGGTAACTGCA
>NC_087203.1:31163986-31337815 GCF_015104395.2 Macrobrachium nipponense | reverse complement strand
TAAAGAAAGAAGGATGAAAACTCATAGAAATGAGACGCAACATACGGACAATGACGAAGAGTGTCCGAGTCGGACAGAACCACCCAGGCGCTTGGCGCCCAGAATTGGACTACTCGGACGGGAAAAAGTGTCCTACGCGGACGGCGCCAACCAGACACCATTCGCCAGAAGCGGACAGCCCGGACAGGCAGATATGTCCTATGCGGACAACTATGTTCAAGCGATGCCTGCCTACCGCGGACAGCCGTGGCAAGGCGGACAGCCTGGATAGGAAAAACGTCGTGCGCAGGCAACTCCGTCCAGGCGCCAGGAGCCAGAAGCGGACAAGACGGACAGGCAGAAGTGTCCGTACTGGAATGACACCAGCCAGCGCCAAGTTCCATATGTGGACAGCTCGGACAGACGACACAGTCCGAGACGGACGATACGTCCAAGCGCATTGAAAGATTTTCTTCAAAAGAACAATACGGAGAAATCAGCCAGGAAGCGTCTCTTTATGATTTGGACCAGGAACGGATTTTTCTGGACAGAGACGAAAGACGTCGCACAGGCGGCCGTCGTCCTGTTCACGATATGTCCGTTTCTGGTGAAAATCTGCCGCAAGCACAGATGTCTCCTGAGAAGAATGCAAAATGTCGCACAGGCGGCCGTCATTCTTGTCAGGAGGGCTTAGATGATTATGGGGTTTTTCTCAGGATCGGCATTCTCCCGACAGGGACAACAAGATGTCGCACAAGCGGCTGTCGACCTTGTCGGGAAGCAGTTGATCCTGCGAAGAGTCCTTCACCTTGCGAGAAGAGACGTTCTCCCTCGGCTAATAATGATTCTCCGGTGGAACTTGTATTAGATGTCTCTGACACCGAAGATCAAAAAGCGGCGGGACTATCAGACTACAAAGCGTTGGCTGCGCTTTTACTCCAAGAATTTGGAGATTCATTGAGTCCTGCCGTCCTCCTTCTCCTCGGTCGTCTGTTCACGACGCGCGAAAACCGCAAAGTCGTCCTCCTTCTTGAAGATGCGGCCGACAATTTCCATGAAGAAGGCTTTGCAGTCTTTTGGAAATTGGCTTAACTCCAAGAAGGAGGCGGGAAAGACTGTCTTTACCTGCCCTCCCTCCAGACTTTCTGGGAGGAGGGGTATCTGGTATGAGACAGGCGAAGCAATGGGACTCGCCCTCCCAGCGACTGCAGATGCAGATTTCTCAACGCTGGTGGACGCGTCAAGGAGACGCTCTCTTTCTTCAGCCAAGACAACTTGGGGAATGTCTGAAATGGACCATCTCCACAAGGGATTGTTCCATGTCTTGGAAGTTTTCAACTTTCTGGACTGGTCCCTTGGGGTGATGGCCAAGAGGACACAAGACAATGAACAAACTGAGCCCCGATATCCTTAATAGTATTTTGACTTGTATGGATAAAGCAGTGCAAGACGGATCGGGAGAAGTGGCCTCCCTTTTCGGGGCGGGAATACTTAAGAAGAGAACTGTATTCAGTTCTTTTCTTACGAAAGCTGTCTCTCCGGCACAGAGGTCGTCCCTTCTGTACGCTCCTCTGTCTAACCAGCTTTTCCCTTCTCAGTTAGTGAAAGATATTTCTCACTCACTTACCGAGAAGGCGACACAGGACCTTCTGGTTCAATCAACCAAAAGGCCGAAGACAGCTGTTCCTGCACGGGGGGAGGGGGAAGGGGACACGGGTCCCGAAGCCGCCCTTTCAAGGGAGTTCATCTTCGAGATCCTCCTTTAAGAAGAGAGGAGCAGAAAGAAGAGGTAGGGCTTCTGCCTTTAGACCTACCAAGAAAAAGCAAATGAACCTCAAGTCCTCCAAACACCAGTAGCGCCAGACTACTGAATTTTGCAGAAGAATGGACGTCGAGAGGGGCGGACAACTGGTCCCTCTCAATTGTGAGGAGAGGATATCTCATCCCCTTCAGGGACAGACCTCCCTTGACGTCTATTCCGAGAGAACTGTCGGCGAAGTACGCGGACCCTGTCAAGAGGAAGATCCTTCTGCAATTAGTAGAACAAATGTTGGACAAGGAGGCCATAGAATTAGTACCGGATCCACACTCTCAGGGCTTTTACAATCGACTGTTCCTAGTTCCGAAAGCTCGGGAGGGTGGAGACCTGTCCTGGATGTGAGCGCACTGAACGATTCGTAGAGAAACAGAAGTTCTCTATGGAAACATCCAAATCGGTGCTAGCGGCTCTGCGTCCAGGAGATTGGATGGCCTCCTTGGATCTACAAGACGCATATTTTCACGTCCCTCTTCATCCGTCATCGAGGAAATATCTACGATTCATGATGCAGGGAAGGGTCTTTCAATTCAGGGCCATGTGCTTCGGCCTGTCTACGGCTCCTCAAGTGTTCACCAACTTATGAGGAACGTAGCACGGTGGCTTCATCTGGAAGGAGGGGGTGAACATATCCCTCTATCTGGACGGCTGGCTAATGGGCCAAGGGCCAAGTCCAAAAACAACAATGTTTGGAGGACTTAGAAACGACGGTTGAATCTTGTTCGCTCACTCGGACTACTCGTGAACTCGAGAAGTCTCAGATGGTCCCCAGCCAAGACATTGTCTATCTGGGGATTCAGATGGATTCTTTCGGGGTTTTCGAGCAATTTCCATCGCAAGACAGAATTGCTGAGGCTTGGAGAAAATATCAAGCTTCTTAGGGAAAGAACGAAGCTCAGCGAGGGAATGGTTAAGTCTTCTGGGCACCCTTTCGTCGCTGGAGCAGTTCGTTTCCCTAGGGAGGCTCAATCTGAGACCTCTGCAATTTTACCTGCGAAGAATGTGGGACAGAAAGAAAGGGGATCTTTCGGATCAGTTTCCCATTCTTCAAGAAATAAAATTAGACCTGAGGTGGGGTGGTTAAACCCCGCTTCAGAAGAACGAAGGCATATCCCTTGCGATTCGGAACCCTCTCCTAGTGTTGTTTTCCGACGCCTCGGAAACGGGATGGGGAGAACTCTAGGAAAGAAGGAAGTGTCAGGAACCTGGACAGGAGAACAGGTGTCCTGGCATATAAATGTAAAAGAACTTATGGCAGTTCATCTAGCCTTGAAATACTTCGAGTCGGAGGTCAGAGGCGTGGTGAGTACAGGTAAATTCGGGACAATACCACGGCTCTGGCTTACAGGGGGGGGACTCACTCGTTACACTATACAAGATAGCAGAGGACCTCTGATATGGGCAGAGGAACGAGGCACTATATTGCTGACGAGGTTTGTACAAGGGACAAAAAATGTCAGAGCAGACAGGACTCAGCAGGAAGAACCAGGTCCTTCCAACAGAGTGGACCTACACTCCGCAAGTCTGCCGAAAGCTCTGGTCTCTCTGGGGGAAGCCTCAGATAGACCTGTTCGCCACTTTCTCTCAGAAGGATGGAAAACTTTTTGCTCCATTGTAGAAGATCCAAGAGCAATAGCGATAGATGCTTTTCTCATGGACTGGTCGGGACATAGATGCCTACGCTTTTCCCGTTCAAGATTCTGGGGGAAGTGTTAAGAAAGTTACCGTTCATCGGAGGCGACGAAACTGACTCTAATCGCCCCATATTGGCCCGCTCGAGATTGGTTCACAGAGGTACTGGAATGGACGGTGGACTTCCCCAGATCTCTTCCCATGAGGACAGATCTGCTCAAACAACCCCACTTCGAGAGATATCACGGAAACATCCACGCTCTCTCCCTGACTGCCTTTCGACTATCGAAAGACTTGTCAGAGCGAGAGGCTTTTCGCGAAAAGCGGCAAGCGCAATTGCCAGAGCCCGCAGGTCCTCTACTCTGCGGGTCTATCAATCGAAGTGGGAAGTCTTCCGTAGATGGTGTAGGTCGAAGAAGCTGTCCTCTTCCGATACCTCTGTGACCAAAATTGCTGATTTCCTTATCTTCCTTAGAGAGGAATCAAGTTTAGCTGTTCTACCATAAAAGGTTATAGAAGTATGCTCTCGGCTGTATTTAGAAACAGGGGCCTTAACATAGAAGGACAATAAGGATCTCCATGATTTGATAAGATCCTTTGGTACTACAAAGTCTAAATCCTTTATCACTCCAAGTTGGAACCTAGATGTGGTCCTCCAGTTCTCTCTTCGAATACTTCGAACCACCTGATAAGGCATCCTTTAGGGACCTCTCGAGGAAGTGCATTTTTCTCTTGACCCTCGCGACGGCCAAGAGGGTCAGTGAGATACATGCATTAGACTCTCGGGTAGGTTTTAGGAGATTCTGCTGTTGTCTCTTTCCAACCTTTGTTTTTGGCCAAGAATAAGAATCCTTCTAAGCCTTGCCCAGAAGTTTTGAAATCAAGGGCCTCTCTCCCCTTGTGTAGAGAAACAGAACGGTCTCTCTGTCCGGTCAGAGCACTGAAGTTTTATCTGAAGAGAAAGAGTCAACTTCAAGGTTGTAATCAGAGCCTATGGTGCACGGTAAGGAACCGAAGAGGCAAATGTCGAAGAACGCATAGCATTCTTCGTAAGAATGTGATAACGGAGGCTCACATGAAATGCCAAGAGGAAACATTTAAGCTGCTTAGGGTTAGAGCACACGAAGTCCGTGCAATTGCAACTTCCCTAGCCTTTAATAGAAATATGTCAATGAAAGACATATTAGCAGCAACATATTGGAGATGCAACTCGGTATTTGCCTCCCACTACTTAAAAGACGTCAGAGTGACTATGCAAAGTGTTTTTCTCTTGGCACCTTATGTATCAGCGGATACCGTGCTGGGACAGGGAGCTGGTATGATCCTTAAGAAATAATATTGTTTTTAACTAAAAGATTGTTTGGTTTGAGTTTTTTATGGTCGTTTGAAAGGATGTTGGGGGATAACTCCTTTCAATCGTAATACTAACCCGGGGTATTAGGATCAGGTGATCGGGATCGGTGTTATGCTCCTTAATGATGCCATATGGCAAGGTGTTTTGTCATGTAAGTGGATAGGACCCCATTGACAAAGATCCTTTGGTTCTGTCAGTAAGTGGATAAGACCCCATCGACAGACCATCAAGAATTCTTAGCATGAGGTCACTACCTCGCTGAGGCTCTTGAGGCGATGTAAGCTCCTAGGCAGTAGCCATGAAGTCTTTCGCCGACACAGGTAGGAACCAAGGTTTCTTATATTTTTGTTACCTACAACGTATGTTGTTCCCTGTCTATTCAGTAATTAGCTGTCTCTTACCCTCCGCCAAAGGTGCCAATCAGCTAAGTATATATCTGCCAGGGAAGTTGAATGTATAAAAATGATATTGTCATGATACAATAAAGTTTTATACATACTTACCTGGCAGATATATACTATTAAATGGCCCACCCAGCCTCCCCTCAGGAGACAGGTGGAAGAGCAAATCTGTTTTAGAAAATGGGATGGTTCCTAGTTCTGCCACCCAGCAGCAGTGGCGGTAGATCACCTGACCTACCTGTAGCGTGTGCCGCGAAATTCGAATTTCTGTCGGGGACGACGGAGTCTATAGCTAAGTATATATCTGCCAGGTAAGTATGTATAAAACTTTATTGTATCATGACAATATCATATTATTTGTTTGGTCTCTCAGCATAACTCTTTAAAGGGCGAAGGTCACGTGACTTACCCGGATGCTTGGACAACTTGCCTCACTACCGATTCCGAACCAGTCAGTCGGCAGCTGTCAGAGCGCCCGAGTCAGTTACGAACTATGCTGTGGACTTAGTTCGGTTGCTCCTGAGCAATCATTACTTCGTCTTAATAGCTTGTCAGTATGAGTACTGTACATAACCAAAGTCGAGAAGAGGGATAGGTCATACGACTATTCCCTTCTTTTCGTCTTAGGTAACTGCATGACTTTTCTTGCGAAGTCAAGCACAAGGGGATGGGGATTTGTGACGCTCTATTTCGTACCGATCTTCGTAGCGAAGACTCAGAACCCTTCGGTAACTGACGATTGGTTCGAGTCCTTCACAATACCCTCCCTAATGGACTTCACCGCCTCCGATACGAAGGCTATGCTGCTTTGTCCTGTGAAGGCGCGACGGAGCTGTCTGAAGAAACTCGACACCCAGGATGAGTGTGGACGCCCTCTTCATCATTCTCTCGCGTTTACCGCAAGAACTTCTCCGTGGCGCAGGTAGTGAAGGCAGGGGCCTGGTCCAACCGGACCGCATGCACCTCCTTCTACCTTCGGATATTGCCCACAGGTCCTGGATCTTTTTCCTTGGAACCGTGGTGGTTGTCAACACGTTGTGTAGTTAACCCAGACCCTCGCAGGCTGAACAGCATCGAGCCTGGGCCTGGTGACCGTAAGAATGGATGAGTGAATGAGAGTGTGACTGGCTCCTCTTCCCATCTTTTTCTCCCCTCTACCTACTGGGTAGAGGGACACGGTCGTCACCCTGCTGGGTAAGGACGAGATGCAGGTGAGCTACTCAATAGAGCACCATTCTATCCCTTTCAGTAGGGATAGGAGTAATATCCACCACTTCCTCCAACAAGGGGGAGGAAGTGGATGCCAACTTGAGACAAACCCATCATTTTATGATTGTCTCTTGCAAACAGGAACAAGTTCTTGCTTGTTGGTACGAAGAGATACGCTTGCCTCTCTCTTAGTACTTGGCCCAGAGGTCTGACCATTGATCCTGCGGTGCACACCCCGATCAATCGGACAGAGGTTTGGATCCCTCCCTTGCTCTTACGACCAGGGAGGCACTCCAGGGTTGGACGAACACCAGTCTGTTCACCAAAAAGACTCAGATTCCTCCCACCAATAAGTGAGTCTTCCAATTGTTAAAGGACCGAGGGTTTGTATTACGTATCGGAACAAATGACAATTTGTCGAAAATTGCATTTTTCCTAACTATACAAACCTGAG
Source organism: Macrobrachium nipponense (assembly GCF_015104395.2). NCBI lineage: Eukaryota > Metazoa > Arthropoda > Malacostraca > Decapoda > Palaemonidae > Macrobrachium > Macrobrachium nipponense. The sequence continues at coordinate 31,330,970 of NC_087203.1, read as the reverse complement.
GTCCTTTACATATAGTCCCACCTCATGCCACCCCTCACTCTGCAACTTTTTGCATGGGCCTAAAGCAAAAGTGATTCTTCACCTCTCGGGCGCGCGGGCGATCGGACAAGCAGTCAACTACCGTTCTCCCCTTGTTCGAAGCTTACGACCGTCCCAGCTGCCGCTAGTAACCTTCCTATTGTTAAAGGACCTCAGGTTTGTATAGTTAGGAAAAATGCAATTTTTGACAAATTGTCATATTCTAGTAATATTCAATCATTTCCCTTCAATTTGCAATGAATTGGAAGTCTCTAGCACAATATTTTGATTTATGGTGAATTTATGAAAAAAAAAAAAAAACATTTTGTTCATGAAACTTACCTGTCAGATATATATACATGTATATATACACATATATATGTATAGCTGTATTTTCTGAGTCCGACAGAAATTCAAAAACTTCCGGCACACACAGTGGTCGGCCAGGTGGTTAATACCCATTCCCGCGGCTGGGAGGCAGGTATCAGGAACCATTCCCATTTTCTATTCATATTTTTTTCTGTCGCCGTACTGTAAACACCTGTTTTCAGTACCTCCATCTTAGGATTTTGAAACTTCATTGCTGCTAAGTATCCTAATTGTCTTTTGATTTATTTACTTGGATTTGTGGCTAGGCATATGCTGTATCATGACAATATCATTTTTCTTAACTATACAAACCTGAGGTCCTTTACATTTATGCCCACCTCATGCCACCCCTCAATCTGAACCTGGGCCAAAAGGCAAAGTGGAGTGTTTACATCCGGGCAGGTGGGCCTACCCGCCTACCAGACGGTAGTTACTACCTAACCACCTTGTTCAAGAATTTAACAGCCGTAATTCCAGTTATGCTGAAAGTACTAATTGTTATGTAAAGCACCTCAGGTTTGCATGGTTAGGAAAAATGCAATCTACTTTAAAAAATTGTGATGTTTGTCTTCTGTCTACACTAACATTAGTCATTTGTTGGATAGTACCAATTGCTGTACCAACAAACAATCTTTTACTTGTGTTTGAAATGAAGATTCTTAATTATTTCATAATTTTTTCTTTTTCTTTTACAGGTGTAAGGAAATTCAATACTCACATAGCAAGTTGTGAAGACAAGAAAGGCTTCATTAAATATTTTTTTAAATATTCTTGGTGTAGTGAAATTCTAAGGCCATTTGGGAAGCCGTCTATTAAGTATGGTCAGCTTAAAGCCATAGTGGAATGCCTCACAGCTGTACTTACCAAGTAAGAAATTTGATCTGTACATTTCTGTGCATTGTAAGAAATATTTCATTTGTTTTGGTTGCAACACAATTCACTCTTAGTTTGTAATTGAATGTTTTAGTATCACACAGAGAGGTACTTTTATAATTTACTGTTCAATATATTTTTTCATGTATATGCCTAAAGTCCATTACATTAGTCTATAATGTACGTATATGTATTCAAGTAGTGTAATACCTCAGACTTAAACTTGATCCATTCCAGATAGTTTCATATAGAAAGGTACTTTTATAATTCACTGTTCAATATATTTTGTCATGTATATGCCTAAAGTTCATTACATTGGTCTATAATGTATACGTATTCTTGTACAGTGGTACCTCAGACTTCGAACTTCATCCATTCCAGAAGGCTGTTCAAAGTATGATTTGTTCGCAAATATGAAACAAATATCCCCATAAGAAATGAATTGAATCAGGATCATTCATTCCAGCCAACCCAAAAAGGGCCCCTTTTCACATTTTTTTCTATTATTAATGTGTTCAAAAGTTCAATTAAGAGTGTAAAGTACCTAAACAGTATGTTATATGAAGTAAAAGTTTCAAAATTTTATTTTTTCTGTGTACGATTCACAAACTGTTTGGTGAAAATGGTCCCCACCCGGCTGCGGGATGGAGGGAAGAGAGACAGGAACCATTTGAGGAAATTGAATTGGTTACAGTTGCAAAGGTTGATAACAAAATCAATTTTATTCACGTATTAGGTACAAGGATTATCAAAGGAATCGATAGTGTGTATCCGATTGAGAGAGAGAGAGAGAGAGAGAGAGAGAGAGAGAGAGAGAGTAATCAGCGTGTTTACACTTCGATCTTAATTGCATAGAAAGAGATTAATTATGCCAGAATACATCAACTTACTGTTGGCAAACGGCAGACTTTTTAAACAAACATGAGGACTGCAAACAAGTAAGCAATAAATCAAGAATGCAAGAAAGGACAGAGAGATAAAATAACTTTTCACTAGGAAGCTGTTTAAATAAACAATCGAAGGCATGCAGAAGCTGAAAGCAGCTCCAGTTTGTTTATTACAGATCTGAGTTACTTTTATAGTGTAGTAAAAAAATCATAAAAAGCAATTGTCACTAGATATGTATTTTACCGTAACAAAAATAAAAGTGATTAAGGCAGATCGAGTGTAAGTGAAAGAAGTGGCGAATAATCATCCCAGCCGAGCTGATAAGTCAGTGAGAAGCAGAGCCCTTCTTCCCTCTCCTCCCCTCTCTCTCTCTCTCTATCATCTCACTCGGCGCACCGAACACTGACTCGGGCAAACTTTTTTTTTTTTCTTTCTTTTTTTTTTTGCATTTGATGTTTTCATGTTTTATCAATGTTAAATTTATTGTGAAATAATATTACATTTTTTATGTGAATTGGTACTGATTTTACATATATAATTATTATAATAAAGATTTTGTTCATGAAACTTACCTGTCAGATATATATATAGCTGTATTTTCTGAAGTCCGACAGAATTTAAAAAAACTTCCGACACACGCAGTGGTCGGCCAGGTGGTTAGTACCCATTCCTGCCGCTGGGAGGCGGGTATCAGGAACCATTCCCATTTTCTATTCATAATTTTTCTGTCGCCGGTGCTGGAAACACCTGTTTCCAGTACCTCCGTCTTAGATTTTGGAAACTTCATTGCTGCTAAGTATCCTAATTGTCTTTTAATTTATTTACTTGGATTTGTGGCTAGGCATACGCTATCTTAAATTGATTTGAATTTGATTCATTTTTGCATAAGATATCTGAATCTAGTTAGGCTAGTTTCAGAGGGTGTTGTCTGCAAAGATAGGGTGTGGCTACCGAAAGCTTCGGTAGATCCGCACTTGGTATGCACGAGGGGTATGAGTCTTGCTTCTTTGTTGAGATTTGTCATGTAAGGAGTGTGAGACTTTGTCTAATTCCGTAAGGAAGACGTATGATTCGTATGTACACAATTAATCAGTAAACATGTCTAATTCCATAAGGAAAACGTATGATTCGTATGTACGCAATTAATCAGTAAACAAAAGTCAGGGTAGTGAACCTGCTAACCTTCCTGTAGACTTTATTTTGCCTAACCCTGTAGTATGGCCTACGTGTTATGAATATGTCTGCGAGAGGTGATCGCTCTCCTTCATTGTTGTGAAGAGTGTTACTTCTGTTATTGTTTCTCCTAACCCTGTAATGTTGCCTTCGGGCCCTAAACAGTGTCTGTAGAGGTTATTGCCCTTTCTCTAATACTCTTTCGATTCATATCTTAGAATCGAAAGTGCTTGCTTTAGAGAGCAATAGTGAAGTGGCTAAGTGCAGTGACAGTGCCCCCTGTGTAGTGGAGGGTGCGTCAGATCGGCCTTATTTCGCCTCTAGGCCGGGACCTCTGCTTGACTCCCAGGACCCGGGGAGAGAGCATGTCGAAAACGAAGAGGGAGGGTTACGAGGGAACCCCCACCGATCTGGCGTGTCCTTCGGCAGTTTCTGATGAAAAATCCCCAGACTGCCCTAAGTGCGTGCACGTGCACGAATCCTGAAGGATTGCTTCTCGTCCTCCGAAGCGTCCTCCCCGCGCAGGGGTTGGAGCTTTCGGAAGGACTCGCGCCCTCTAAATAGAAGCTTTATAGAAGAGGACGCTTCACGTCCTCTCTCTTCTCTCTCGTTATGCGTTCCAGTGAGAAGTAAGAAGGCGAACGTCGCCTGATCACGTGTACGTCTTTCCACCGAGAAATATGAAAAAGAAGTCTTAGTAGCAGGACGTTTTTGAGAGCGGACGTCCGAGCTTTGTTACTGTGAGAATAAGAAGGCGTTCCCTCGCCCTCGTATTCTCACACGATCAACCCTTCTCCTGAGACTGTTTCGTGCAGTCGGATTTCTCTCCGAGATGTATCTCGCTCTCCCTGAAGGCAGTTTCTCTCGCTTGTTTTGATGCCTGTCAGGAGCGTGACGCTTTTCTGCACGCTTCTTTTGACGCTCGGCTTGGACAGGACATTCGGATGGACGCCAGGCGCGCGCCAGTGGACGCCGAGCGTGCTCGCTGCTCGCCAGTGGACGCCAGGTGTGTCGCCTGGCTGAACGTTTCTGTTGAACTCTTCAAGCTCTTGTTTACGATTTGGGCCTCAAGAATTTTTACCTCTACCTTCGGTGTTACCTTATACCTCACATGCAAAGAATGTGAAGTAAGCAGTGCTTCGGAGGAAGCTTAAAGTGAACAGACAACTTCGTCTTCGAAACCCAGCAAGACCTCGGGTTTCGTGAATTCAAGAGGTCTCTGTCAATATTATATTGCTTTTCGCAAAGGTGGATGGAGTTAAGGAAAGCTCAAGGGAAGATCTCGTTTTCTCTACCGCAGTCAAGACTTTGCAATAAGGCAGTTACGGGTTATGTAAAGGCTCGATGTCCTGCACGTCAGGACTCTCGGCAACCTTCAGTAGGATTCTTGCAAAGGCACTCATCAAAAGGACGCTCTTCAGGAAAGCGCAAGACAGGACTTCCTTTGCCATACTGCCAATAAATTTTAAGCTTTAGCAGGCATTAGTTGTGATACGGGAGAGGAAGCTGGTTGGAGAGTTTCTTCCTCTTCCCAGGATAATTTTGCAAACTTTTTAGCCCATCTGAAAGGGTTTTTCAGATGATAGATTTTGTTAGTTTCTAGTCGGGACTACGCTGCCGAATTGAACATCGTCGTTCTACCTGCCGTAAGCCCAGTCTTTTAATAGGATTCTTGCCCCTTCCTCGTTTGAGACGGGAATCGGAAAAATAAAATGCTCGACTTCCTGGATTACGTTTTGTCAATTCAGTGACTTTCCCCCATTGACAATATACTATCGTTTTGTCAAGTAAATGGGTATCCCCTCATTGACAAAATATCTCTTTGTCCCGTAAGTGGGTTAGTTCTCATTGACAAACATCTCATTAACTTGATTTTGCGTAAGCGAATAAGCTCTTATTGACAAGATTCAGAAGCTCTCATTCGTCATTCGCAGACTCGTACAAGAAATAGACTTGTAGACTACGTCAATGAACGCTTATGTCCAATAACATAAGAAGCTTGAGCTGTCTGCTTCGATTCTCTAAGTTTTGTTCATGAAACTTGCTTGTCAGATATGTATGCAGCTGTATTTCCGAATTCAGCTATATATATGTCTGCCAGGTAAGTATGAACAAACTTTATTGTGATATAATATCATATTTTGCCTTGCGTTATTTTACTACTGGTTGGTTCAAGTCATATACGCTTGCTGTAGTTATTTTAAGGACATTAAGCGTTACTCCCTGCAGCCTTCCAGGAGTTTCCGATTTATCTTTTACCGTTGTATGGTAGTGTTCTGACGACACAAACGCATCTATATATTTAGCGTTTTCTGTTTCGCTTAAATATACCAGCTTGAGACTCTCTTTCTGCTAAAAAAATAACGGACCTATTTCTTCGTAGAATAGGGTAGCTGGCAACCCAGACATAAAGTTAAGAGACGACGTTCGTAAGCTGCTGGCTGCTGCTGTGTCTGACTCTGTCCTCCAGTCCAACCGAGCCAGTAACAGATCGTGTGCTGTCATGCGCGGTAGGTTACGTCTCTCTCTCCTGCGGGATTGAACTGACTAACCGTATCTCTGTGCTGTGCTGGCGGTTACGTCTCCTAGCGGGATTGACTGACTAACTGTATCTCTGTCCTACAATCACGGACTTTAGCCTAAGATTGAGGGGATTTCTTACGAATGAATGAAAACTGTTGCATTCGTTTTGCCTTACTGTGTTCAACAGAGTTATCTCTTAATCCTTTCGGTGCTTGTTACCGCACGGTATAGAACTACGAGTATACCGCAACATTGCACTTTTATATGCTCTCCTGCTTAGGCAAAGCGCAGCCTTATTAGGGAAGTAAGCATACTCAGGGAGGGAATGGATGAGCTTGCTGGGGACGCCATTTCCTTCCTGAAGAAGTTGTTTCCTCGAATAGGACTGCAATTCAGACCTCCACAGTTTTTTTTTTTTCCTACCGGGAAACTGAAATATTATTCAAGATCTAGGAATGATTCTGAACATCTCTCAGTGCGTCTATCACCTGAGGTGATAGAAAGAAGGTGCCGGACATCTGGATAGGGTTTCAGATGTCCTGGATCTTAATCTGAAAGAAGTAAAAGCAATTCGGTCATCCCTCCAGTCCTCGAAACGAGTTTTTGGAACCAGTGGTCCAGATCAACTCTGATATTCCACAGCTCTCTCATATCTTAAGAAGTATCTTCTCTCGGTCCCTGTTCGAGTTTACGAGAAAGAGCCTATTATAACAACAGGCGTAGAATGTAAAGATCCTCTAGAGGTTCGTTACAGGATTGCAAAAGTCCGTACGAATCGTCTCGATCGACGGCAGCAACTATTGACTTCCGAGTGGAATCTTTCTTTAGAAGTAAGTTGAGAGTTGTGGAGACTTTAGGGACGCCCTTTCATTCTTCTCTTCGATATGTTGAGGACGAAGAGGCTTCTTCTTCTCTGCTCCCTTATTCTCGATCGGGATCGGTACCATTAAACGCCATCCTATGATATTGAACGGGGATGGATGTTTAGTCTCTTTTCCCCTTTTTCAATCGCTTAGGAAATGTAATAAGAGGATTTATGACGTCACAGGGAGCGACAATGACGCTGATCGCCCCATGTTGGCCTTCAGGATCCTTGATTCACAGAGGTCACATACTTCCTAGTTCACTTTCCAAGGACCTTTTCTTGAGAGAGTCGGTCTACTCTAACTCGAAAGGTACCTATAACCTCTCCGCTCTGAGTCTGACTACGTTCAGACTATCGAGATGTTGACATGAATAAGATTACCGTCTTCCATTTCCGTCTGAAGAATGGGATAAGCTGGCAGTCACAACTATTAAAGAATACGCAAATATGTTGTTGACGGCCTTTGGGCTCAGAGATTTGCGTCTGTCAAACAACAAAGCCCTTCACGATCTTTGAGTTCTGTGGAATCTCGAAACTCGCTCACCATCTACTTTTTGTCTCACCTGTTTTCTTGGAGTCAGACACTCGTGCGAGATCAGGCGACATATAGTAGCCCTGAGTTTCTTGTTGACGAAGTCAGTTGCGTTTATAACACACCCCGATGATCGTGTAACATGAGACCAGGTTGGACTGTCAGGCATTCTTCCTTCGGACTGAATCGCCTTTTTGTTTTTTTGCTCCTCGCTCCTTTCTCCTGGCACCAGAAACTCGAGTCAGGAGTTGATTCGCTGACGACGTTGGGTTGCGTTGATACACCCCCCAAGGTTTGCTTAGCTTGAATCGCCCAGGCAGTCCAGACACTCATCCTTCAGCGAAGAATAGTGCCTTATGGTCTTCAGGGTACAGCCTTGCTGTCCTTGATTTTTCTGACTGGTCACGGGTGGTCGTCACCTGACTTTAGTACAGACGGACTGACTGTTGCATGTCCAGATCGAAGCTTTCTTAGACATCAAGAACTTAGACGTAGTCTGAAGTTCTTGATGTCAAAGCATTCGAACCTCTCCTACCTGTTAACTTCTTGCATGTGATCAGGAAGGCCTTCTTCTAACCACCCTAGATACGACAAAGAGGGTTAGTGAGATTTTAAGCCATCGTCACAAGTTTTGGCTTTAGAGAACACAAGGCGGTGTGCTCTCTAAGCCTTCCGTTGTGGCCTAAGAATGGAAACCCGTTTTGTCCTTGGGCCAGGAGCTTGGAAGCAAGGATGGCACAAGTTAGTGGGCAGGAGCCAGAGAGAGTCCTGTGCCCTGTCGGGTCTCTCAAGTTTTATCTACATAAAACTCAAGAAAGTCGAAGGTCATTCGGGCAATCTGCAGTGTTCCGAAAAAGACCAGACTTGCCCATATCGAAGAACACCCTGGCTTTAGTGTTAAGGAGTTCTTTCAAAAATGCTCCTTCATTGTGTTTGCACAAAGATTTGAAATCTTTTTTATCTGAATGCTCACGAGGTGAGGGCGCGGCCTCGGAAGCATTTCACAAAAGCATGGCACTCAGCAACATCCTGAGTACCAGGTTTTAGCGAAGCAAACTCGTGTGCACTTCACTCTCCCTGCGAGATGTGAAGATGGCATATGAGATCTGCTGCTCGCTAGGGACCATACGTGTCTGCAGACACAATCTTGGGGGCAAGAAGTACCACTCATCCTATCCTGTAGGAAATGGTTAGGAAGAGCTCTTAATTTAGTTGTTGAGTCGCCGACAACGGCGAATTCATTTAACTCTTAAGCCTTAGTTAATACACCTAACTTTGGCTAGGTTGGTCAGGTGGTGATATATTATATTTATATATATATATTATTTTATTTTTAAAAAACTTTTTCTTAGCCCTCATGGTATGGTCAATATGGTCTAGTCACATTGTGGTCACGCCCCCGTTGACAGATCATCTGGAGTGCACCAGCTTTATAGGTCTCTACCTCGCGGGCAACTCTAGTAAAGCAGAAGCAGACTTGGGTGACAGTAATCACGAAGTCAGCTATGCTAACAGGTGGAACCAAGATGTAAATCATCTGCATGCATTTGTTTCCCAAAATCCTTCTATTCTGTCCCTTCCCACCTCCCAAAGGTGGATTCAGCTACAGTAAGTCCTCGGGTTACGCTGGTCTCGACTTACGATGTTTCGTGGTTACGAACGCGCCCCCATAAAAATATAAAAAATAATATTTTGCGTCGTTCCGTCTTACGCGGTTTAGCGTCGTAAGCAACGTAAACAAACGCGAACTAGTTCGAGCACGGCGAAGAATACGCTTTGTGGGGGAGAGGACGGCGTCGCTTCGCTACGCTCAGTCCTCGCCCATACGCCATTTTGGTTGTTTACACTGCCTCTCTCTCCCTCGTGTTGTATCGTTTTTGTAACTTTTTGCTCTTTGTTATGGCTCCCAGCGCAAGGCGGACTCTTCTGATGGTAGTGCATCGAAGAAAAGAAAGGCCATCACCATGGAAATTAAAGTGGACATTATAAAGCGATCCGAGAAGGGAGAAACGCCAACAAACATTGGCCGCTCGCTTGGCCTTAGCCGTTCGACCGTTGCTACCATTATCAAAAGATAAAGAGCGCATCGTTGAACATGTGAAAGGATCTGCTCCTATGAAAGCGACAGTGATAACTAAGCAGCGTAGTGGTCTAATAATTGAAATGGAAAGGTTATTGGTGCTTTGGTGAAGACCAAAAATCAACGGCGTATCCCAGTCAGCCTTATGGTGATTCAGGAGAAGGCGAAAAGATTGTTTGAAGCGTTGAAAAAAGAAAAAAAAGGGGGAGGGAAGTGAAAGTGAAGAGTTTGTGGCTAGTAGGGGTTTGGTTTATGCGATTTAAGGCTCGAGGGCCAATTACCATAACCTTAAATTGCAAGGTGAAGCTGCTAGTGTGGGGATGAGAAAGCAGCGAGTGAATTTCCTAAAGCGTTGTCTGAGATAATTAAGGAGGGGGGTTATTCTGCTCAGCAAGTGTTTAACGTAGACGAGACAGGTTTGTTTTGGAAACGTATTCCTAACCGCACTTACATCGCCAAGGAGGAGAAGTCAGCACCCGGTCATAAAGCCAGCAAGGAGAGGCTAACTTTACTTCTGGGGTAATGCTGCTGGCGACTTCAAACTGAAGCCCTTGTTGGTGTATCAGGCTGAAAATCCAAGGGCACTCAAGGGCATTTGGAAGGGTCAACTACCAGTAATTTGGAAGTCCAACAAGAAGGCATGGGTGACACTTGCAGTGTTTGAGGACTGGTTCGTAACCCACCATTTTGTTCCAAGTGTGGAGCGGTATTGCGCCTCCAAGGGTATCCCCTTTAAGGTGTTGCTAGTGCTGGACAATGCCCCTGGACACCCTGCCCAGCTGGGAGACTTCAACCCTAATGTCAAGGTGGTTTACCTTCCACCTAATACACGGCCCTTTTACAGCCTATGGACCAAGGAGTGATTGCTTCGTTAAAGGCCTACTACCTACGAAGGACAATTGCTATGGCTTTACAGGCAACTGAAACCAAGAAGGACTTGACTCTGAAGGACTTTTGGAAATCCTACAACATCCTTGATGCTGTAAAGAACATTGCTAATTCCTGGGAGGAGGTTAAGCAAACAAACATGAATGGTGTCTGGAAGAAAATTTGTCCTCAATTTGTGAATGATTTCCATGGGTTTGAGGACACAGTTCAGCTAGTTGTCAAGAACGTTGTTGCCCTGAGTAGGAAATCAATTTGGAGGATGGATGTTGATGATGTTACAGAGCTGCTGGAGTCTCATGGCGAGGAGTTATCTGCTGAGGACCTGATACAACTGGAGAAGCAGATAGAGGAAGAAGAAGAAGCACCCACCCAGAGCCTAAGGCTTTCACAAGGCATGGACTTGATAAGAGGTTTTGCAGAGTTGCAAGCAAGCGTTGTCAACTTTGAGGCTCAGGATCCCAACTTGGACAGGTTCACTAGGGTTTCCAGAGGCGTCATGGATGTTTGATGCAGTGTTACAAGGAGATCTTGGAATGAAAAAGTAGGTCGCCTCCTAGGTGTTCAGACCCTAAACTGGTGGAGCATATTTTTTAAAGAAGGTAGAGAGGCCTGCAGGAGATCCTGTACCCTCTACCTCAGCTGCCTCTGCTAATCCAGCACCTTCTGAATGTTCTGCTAACCCAGACTCACCTGCCCCAGTATCTCCAGCACCTTCTGTAGGTTCTGCCTCACCTAAAGACTCACCTGCCCCAACATCTCCACTAGTATGTTCTGCCTCACCTAAAGACTCACCTGCCCCAACATCTCCACTAGTTTATGTTCATTGCCTCACCTCAAGAATTCACCTGCCTCAGCATCTTCCAGTACTAGTATGTTTCTGGCTCACCTCAAGAATCAATTCTCGCCTCAGCATCTCCAGCAACTTCTGGGAGGTTTTCTTTTTCTTCTTCACTAAACCTCCCCCAGTCCTCTCCAGCCACCGCAGCTTCCTCTCCAGTGTGCAAGCCAATCAAACTAATAAAGGTAAGGAATTGTTCTCTCGTTGTTATGATAGGTATTTACATTAAATCATGTGGTATTTTTCAATGTCGACTTACGCTGAAATCGTGTACGATGCATCGTAAGAACGGATCTACGTCGTAACTCGAGGACCCCCTGTATATATATATCTGAAGGTAAGTTTCATGAACAAAATGATATTGTTATGATACAATAAAGTTTGTTCATACTTACCTGGCAGATATATATAATCAAGTACCCACCCACCTCCCCTCAGGGGACAGTGGAAATAAAAATTATGAATAGAAAATGGGAAAGGTTCCTGATACCCGCCTCCCAGCGGCGGGAATGGGTACTAACCACCTGGCCGACACCCTGCGTGTGTCGGAAGTTTTTTTTTTAAATTCTGTCGGACTTCAGAAAATACAGCTATATATATATCTGCCAGGTAAGTATGAACAAACTTTATTGTATCATAACAATATCATTTTACTGTCTTTTCTCTGCTCAACAATACCACAACGCACGATAACGTAAAATCATTCATTCATTATTACTCAAAAATATAAATGCCCCTTCCCTCTACAAATGATTTTGTTAATCGTTTATACTAAATTTTATTGTGAAAAGCTTTGTTTTTTCATTTATTATTTTGTCAATATTGCTCAAGTAGACCGTCTCACTCAGTGCACCGAACACTTGCTCAATTAAGACTTTTTTTTTTTTTTTTTTTTTTTTTTTTTTTTTTTTTTTTTTTTTGTATCGCATTCGATTGTTTTCATATTATATTACATTAAAATATTGGTAAACTCTTTTTTTATGTGAATTGTTATTGCTTTTACATACATACAGTAATATTCTAACTCTCTCTTCCCCTTCTCTCCTCAACATATCAACGTTCCCTCGTTCAGTCTCAAGTCAGCTGGGCGTGACGTCACCACAGCTTTGTACGATTTTATACATCATTTATGCTAAATTTTATATTAAATGCTTTGTACTCTTATTTATTTTGTCGAGTATGGTTATCATTAAACTATATATTGTAAATGAAAAAAAATGTAATACAGTTTAACTTGTAGGACTCGGTAGGCTGTCGAATACAAGTATGTCTAAACTAAATAATCAGTTAGTTTGAAGTACGAACATTTGTTCGACAAACTACACAGAATTTTCTCAAAAATTTTGTTAGAAAAATGGAAAGTTAGACATTAAAAAACGTTCGACAAACAAGGTACCACTGTACAGGCAGTCCCCGGTTATCGGTTGGGGTTCCGTCCCCTGGGGTGTGCCGATAAGCGAAAATCACCATTAACTGAAACCCGACGATTTATGGCACTGATAACCGGAACTCAGCCCGTTATGGCATTATAAATCACCGATTTTATGGCACTAGACAAGCCCTATTTAAAAAAAAACAAAAAAAAAAAACAAAAAAAAAAAACCGGATCGCCGATAACTGGGGACTGTCTGTAAATGAGTTTTTAATATTATATATATTGAGTGTATGAAAGTTGTGTCACAAGCATCTTTCATCAATATCAGTGACTAGCCATAACAGCATAAATTACTCAATTAAGGTAGATCCTTTTTTAGTGCACAGGTTAATTTAAGATATGTTTATATAGTGATGGAGTGAACTGCATTTACATTATTTCCCAGTTGACTTGGAAGTAGCCCCTGTTTGTAAATAATATTAGTAATAATTTGCGTAGCACAAAAACAGAAAGTACTTTTGAATTAGTAGAATTCTCCATCAATTCAAGAACATAATTTCTTCAAAACACACCCATTATTTTACGGTGGTCAAGGTCCACCGTAGTGCATTCTCCGACATGTCTCCAGAGCAAAAGAGTTACGGATTCCACCTGTCTGAGTAAGCATCCAGGTCACTCAGTAGCTTTACTGTTGCAATTGTTTGTTATCTGAGTGTTTTTGTGTTTTTAACACCTGCAATCTGGCCTTCTGGGATTTAATTTACTATATGAAATTAATTTTCCCTTATATTCCACCTTGGAATCTTATCGTGAGGTGACAATTCCAATTTGACCAGAATCACTTGTTGTAAATGTTTGGAACTGTCAGCCAACAACTGTACGCAGGTACGTCATATCCTGAAACAGTTGGACATGTTCATTTATTCTTTACTAGGTATAGCTTTGGGATGAATTTATGATTTAATTATGGTGTCTTTTTAGATTTTTCACCCTACTGAAATATATTTTATTAACTGGGAAGTGACTGTTTTGTTTTTCACTAGGGTCAGTTTTGTTTGCTATTCTATTAACAAAAAGTATTCAATCTGGATATAACCTATGGACATGCCTCCTCAGGGTACTATATTTTACGTGTGGTGCCATTGATAGCTTTCTTAATTACCTTGAAAAAAAAGGTTTGGAAGAACCCAAGAGTGTTGGAGAAAATGAAAATGAAACTTGCAAATAAAACCAACTTGTCTGTTTTATTGTCTATCATAAGATAAAACACAAGCACAAGATAAAACAGGATGCCCTCATCATGTAGTCACCCCACAAACTCGTAACGGCTGGCTACCTGTCTCTCTGTCTTAAGAGACACAGGTATAAGAGAAAATGAAGGAAACCAGTCACTCACACATGTTCCCTCTTGCTGTCAAACACTTTATATGAGATGTGTGTCCCCTAAGGGAGCCAGATAAGGCACAACCTGTTGGGCAGCCACCACAAGATCCAAGGAAAAGCATATCCAAAAGACATGTAGGCAGGTACCCAAGGATAATACGCTGACGGTCTTCCAGAATGTAAGGGATGGGGCGATGCCCCTCACTTTGTGATCTCTCGCCTAAACCAAATTCGCTTCTACCTCATCAGACAAAGAGCAAGCCCTTTGCTGACTCATGAAACTCAAAAGAGGACGTACTCTTGGACATCTCTTCCTTGGCCAAATCAGTGTACTAACAAAGAGGCATCAGCACCCAAGCTTGAGATGCCAAGTTCTCTTAAGGTAGTACCGCAGCACTCACCGCATGAAGCAGTATCTCGTTCCAATCATACCTACAAGGTCCTTCTGGAAGGGGTTGAAAATAACTTGAATCTGGCATCAGGGACCTATTGATTTTGAGTCTCGGTTACAAATTCCAGGACCAACTCTACCATAACAGATTCCCTTCTCCGGAAGTGCTTAATGTCAAAGTCCATGAAGCTTACATACTCTGTTTGCCGAAGCTAGAATAAACAAAGACAATCAGAGTCAGAACTCTGTCTGGTGACCCTATAACAGGTCATACGTCACACGAACTAGGTCCTTAAGATGAGAATCACAATCTGTTCGGTGGTCTGAGTTTTCCTGGTGGGAAAAACTGTTGAAACCTCTTAAAAGTATAAAGATGCCTCACGGGAATGAGATAGCTGTTATCATTCAGAAGTTGAAACCCATTCATATGGAACTAGCCCACATGGGCCAATGTCTTGAAATTCAAACTTCCAAAGAATATGATGTTCATTAGGAAGTAGTGATGAGGTAAAGGGAAATACAGAATGAAAAGACCCCCACTTATTAAAAAAGAAAAAAATAGATTAAGAAATTAACAAATAGATAAAATTGTATTACAAACAATGCAAAGAGAATAGTATAGGCTGTTCCCGGTTGTTGGCGGGGTGCTGATAAGCAAAAACTGCCATTAACTGAAACTCAGTGAGTTATGGCGCTTAATGGTGCCGATGATCAGTTAATGGCAACAATAACAGGTTAATGGCGCCTCTGTTAGGTATATGGTGCCACAACTCAGTTAACCAGAACTTGGTGCATCTTGGCACCATAAATTGCTGATTTTATGGTGCTAGACAAGTACCATAAAACCAGATCGCCATTAAGTGAGTCTGCCAATGACTGGGGATTGCCTGTATTAGGGTAGTAATGTATTGCACCTTTGCTTGAACTTCTGAAGCTCCAATTACAGGATTTCCTCAGGGAGGCTGTTCCACAGTCCAGTAGTGTGTGGAATAAAGGACCTCTGGAACTGAGAAGTTTTACATTAAGGCATGCTTACTGCATATTGGTACTGCTGTGCAGCAAATCTGGCAGATGAAGGGGATCAGGGATTGAAATACAATCTACGGTTCAAGTCATAACTCTTGCTGTTAGGAAACAGAAACCTGCCATCACAAACCACTCTATCTAAAAAGAGATAAGTCTCTGGCGAAAGCAGACATCCACACCGGAGAACGGTTTGTTCCTACATGATATACAAACCCTCGGTCCTTTACATAAGGAATTACTTTCAGCGTAGCTGGAATTAGGGCCGTCTGGTAGACGGGTAGGCCCCCTGCCCCGATGTAAACACTCCACTTTGCTTTCGGCCGTCTTCCGATGAAGACGTATTTTTGTGAGCTGACTAGCCATTAATCATTTTCCCAATGGGATCTTTAATTTTTAATATTTGAATAAATATGTACTATATAGTACTGTGTTTGATATTAATCATTAATTGACTTTTATTAAGTAATTAATATGCAAACCCACTCTGTGATAGCCTTGATAGCCACCTTTCTACTTTGTGTTGAGGGTTGGCGGCAAAGGTATGCCAACACCATTATTAGGACATATTTTCGCCATTTAACATTAAGACGAGACATGTATTCATCCAAAATTTACGCTTACGCTTTGGGGATTACCGAGGGGAACTTTGGAGGTTTGTCCTTTGTTTTTTCAGGTAATTCTTCTTCTCCATTGTCCTTTCGCTAGCTATCAGACGAGGGTAGAAGAGGGGGCGTGTGGTGTTGGTGTTTGAGGATCTCTCATTTCGGAGGGCGGTGCCCTTGGATGCGAGAGGAGTATCCTTGTTACTTTAAAACATATTTTCTTTCTTTTACAGGCTAACAAGTGGTGATAGTGATTACAGCAGTAGATGGTTGGATATCTCTTCGTGTTGGTTATCCTAACCTTGGAATTGTACCTGTGACTCGTAGCATGCTGCGATATTGGTTCTCGAGTGTGTATACTGTTCCCCTGCTGGAAATCATATTCATTTACCACTGCTATCCTGGAGTTATGTCACTGGATAAAGCCTTCGCCACTGCCCTGTGATTATTAACTGTATTCTTGCTTGGAAATATACCTCATCCTGTAGAAGTCTTGCAGAATTTGGAGAAGTCGAAGAGGAAGAGTGCTCATCAAGTGTCATCATCTTCCTCTACTTCTAATAAGGCTCCCTGCTGAAGAAGAAGGTAGTCTCTCTCTCTCTCTCTCTCTCTCTCTCTCTCTCTCTCTCTCTCTCTCTCTCTCTCTCTCTCTCTCTCTCACTCACACAAGAAGTCTTGTCATGTTACTTCTAAGGGTTCTGCTTCCTCAAACTGAGGAGGCAGTTGGGTCTTCTGCTGGCTCTTCCATTTTCTTTCGTGAGCAGGAACCATCACGCTGTCCACAGGGCCTAGCAAGTCGGGAACCGTAGAAACGCAAACTTCAGTTCGCACTTCTGCTGCTAGTCCTAGAGCTTCTGCCCCAAGACTAGTTCCGTGTCGGGCACTTGTTTGCAAGTCCTCGAGTGCACGTAAATCTTTGGATTCGTGTGCATCCAGAGTCGGTGACGTTTGAGTCCGCTCACCGTCATGACTCGGGCACAGAGTGGAGGAAAGGAGAGAGTTGCTCAGGTGACGCGCGCTTTGCCAGTAATCTCTCTCGTGGTGGTTGCTCGGTTCCCAGGGTTGACGTAACGGTCCCGCAGGACTGTGCACGCAGAGACCGGTAGGGGCTCCCCCATTCAGTCCTCTTGAGAGGTTTTGGCCTCGACAAAGACTTGACGCGTCGGAGGACGATATCGGCTTTCTCCAGTCATGTGCACGCTCAGCCCCACCCAGACGATGGTCACGTTCAAGTGACCGACCAGTCTTGGTGGTGGCAAACATTTAGCCTGTCAAGACTTTCATAACCCTCCTTGGGAAAGCGTTTTCTCCAGATGATAACGCTTTCCTAGACTTGCGGAGCAGCCATCATCGCAGGTGCGAGAGCATCCAGTCTCCCTCCCCTATTCCTTCTACTTCCTATGGCTACGCCAGGAGGGGCGAGGTGAATAGGAGGGATCCTGCACAGTGCTCTCCGTAGGATTACGTTCCTGGGGGGACCTTAGGGTCCTACCAGATGTACGTCCACTTCATTGAGGAAGGATCTTATGTCAAAACTGGAGACTATGTCTCCACGGCTTTTTCTCATTCCAGTCTTAAATGCTCACATTTAGGACTGGTTTTTATGCCCGTTCCTCCTCAATTTCTACGGGAGTTGAGGAGGGGCCCCACCCCGATGATCGTTTGGCTACATCTGATGGCGGTCAACATTGCCCTTTATCTGGACGATTGGCTTCTTTGCTCTGCAGCGGAACTAAGCTGCTTGAGAGATTTACAAAAGACTTTGAAGTTAGCTCAGGAAAGGTCTTCTAATCAATCTGCCAAAATCTCAAACTAGTCCCGACTTGAGGGGGGCGTCCGCTTATATAGAAATAATGCTCCGATTTTTATGAAATTATTATATGTTATACATATATATAAGGTGATGTTCCAAAAAAAATTTCAGAGTGATCGAATGATTATTTTGGTTTTTATTGAAAAAATAAGAAAAAAATCAAAGAAATTAAAAATGTAACTCTTCCTTCATTTTTAGAGCTATTGCAATGTGGCTTTATACACAGAAAGTATATCATAGTAGAAAAAAAATGTGAACAGTTTTTCCATTTTTTGCTTTTTTTGGATGGGGGGCAAGGGGGAATTTTCCCCCCCAAATTTTGTTGATTTGGTTGTCACGAGTTCCTTGTCAACCTAAGAAAAAATCTAGCCCCAACAAAATATTCGCCTTTCGTTCCTCTTTCCAATGGTATATTTAACTTTAAAATTGGCCTACAAATAAAAAAATAGTCAGCGTTTGAAGTGCAAAAAAGTGAAAACTTAGAAAAACGGCCGTAAAGGCCAAGAAGGGTTTTTTTTTTTTTTTTTGGCACTCGTGGAAAAAAACTGATCTTTGAGCAAAACCATGATACAAACAAATGTTAAATACTCACTAGCGCTTAGTTCAGAATGCCTTTCCTTCTTTCTAATAGTTCTTAGTGTTTTTTTGCTTGGTTTCCGGCACCAAGTCCCCCCCCTAAAAAGGGGTATTATTTGCTCGAGGCGAGGCTATCATCAAGTTCTACCTGACTCTTTGTTGCCTGGTTTGAAACCAAACAAGTAAGAATTTGTCATCATATACTCCCTTTTCATCATCCTTTATTACTTTCATCAACTGTGAGCGTAACTGTGAAGGTGAAAAAACCTCAGATGATTGCGCAGCAGACAACATAGAGGCAATGAGGGCGGGGCTCTCAGTGGCCAAAAAAGAGCCTCGTGTTGTTGTTGTTGTTGGTGGTGCTGGTGGTGGTGATGGTGTTGCTGGTGGTGGTGATGGTGGTGATGGTGTTGCTGGTGGTGGTGATGATGGTGGACAGCGCTGGATACATCAGCCAACAGTGGTGGTGGCAATGCGACGCTGCCACATCAACAAAAAAAAACAGTCCACCTTCGACCCTATGTCTCTTTTTAGCAAAATTTGCTAAACGGGCCATAGTTGCATGATTCCGTTTCGGCATATTGTCTCACTTTCACTCTAGTATACACACAAACGTATATAAATTGTATTTAGAGTTACTTGATGTAAGAAAACAAGCAAAAAACACAGTAAATAGCGAAAAAATGCTCGGAGTAAAGAGCAGCATACCTCCCCTTTTGCAACTCTGGGACACACTGACTCCCATGGCTCCCTGCTGGGCATGCTACCCGCTCAGAACACCATACACCAAGGAATCAGCCATTGTTGGTGCCAGATGTAAGAGATTAGGCGAAATAAAAATCAAAATAATTAATAAATTGGGCAGATAAAGGACAAAATGACAATAGACATTAGGAGCCAAACGTCAGCCCTACGTCACAGTGTGAAGGGGGCGGGGCCAAAACCCCATTAATTTTAATTTTGTTCATGCAACTTACCTGTCAGATATATATATAGCTGATAATTTCCGACACCGACAGAATTTAAAACTTACGACACACGTTAGTGGGAGTCAGGTGGTTAGTACCCATTCCCGCCGCTGGGAGGCGGGTATCAGGAATCATTCCCATTTTCTATTCATAATTTTTCTGTCGCCGGTGTTGTGAACATCTGTTTACAGCACCTCCGTCTGGATTTGGAAACTTATTGCTACTTGAGTATCCCTTCTGGTTCTTTTTTTTTGGATTAATTGATTGGATCGGTGGCTAGGCACACGTTATTAGTGGATTGATTTGATTTTGGTTTGGACTTTTCTTGGAATAATATGTCAGGGTCTAGTTCAGCTAGCGCTAGGTTCTGCTCTAGAACTGATTGTAGAGGTAGGCTACTGAAGCTTCAGTAGACCCACATACGGTATGTAAGAGTTGCAGGGAGCATGAATGTGTGTATGAAAGCCGTTGCAAGGAGTGCGAAAGACTAACAGATTCTGAGTGGAAGGCGTATGAGACCTATCTTAGGAAACTTGAAAAGGATAGGTTAAGGAGGTCTTCCTCCAGGAGTGTTTCAGGCGTTCAAGATATTAATGTTTCTCCTGTTAACCCTCCTTCTGTTAATGCTCCTAACCCTGTAGTTTTGCCTCCGGGCCCTGAAACAGTGTCTGTAGAGAGTAATACTTTATTTATCCTTAATATTGGAGTCGATTCGTAATCTAGAATCAAAAGTGTTGGCTCTTGAGAGCAAAAGTGACGTGCAAAAGTGCAGTGATACCCCTTGTGTAGTGGAGGGTGCGTCAGATCGGCCTCGTTTCGCCTCTAGGCCTGGACCTCTGCTTGACTCCCAGGACCTGGGGAGGGAGCATGTCGAAAGCCGAAGGAGGGTTACAAGGAACCCCCACCGATCTGACGTGCCTTCGGCAGTTACTGATGAAAATCCCCAGACTGCCAGGGAGCGTGCGCGTGCACGCCTCCTCAAGGAGTGTTTTTCGTCATCGGAGGCTTCATCCCCACGTAAAGGGTGGAGTTCTCAAGGTGCTTCACGTCCGCTGAAAGGACGGCGCGTAATGTTGACGCTTCACGTCCTAGTTCGCCGCTTTTGCGATCTTCGCCTGACAGTGCGTTCGCTGCTTTTCCGCCGCAGAAAAGGCGTAGGGAGTCTTCGGACTTGGATTCAGTTAGCTCGTGTGAGCGATACGGTCGCTCCAGAGCTCGGGAAGAGGCCGTCCCTGGGAGGAGGAGGGGGGCGTCTCGCCGCTCTCCTGCTCACAGGATCAGTCCCTCCCCAGAGCAGGAAGATTCGCCTAACAAGAGAATGATTCAGTCACTGCAGCAGCAACTTCAGGACGCTCTTGCTGCTAGAGAGGCTCTTCCGCGTCGTAGGAAGGATGAGAAGCTCCCGGTGAAGAAGTCAAGACTCGCTCTTTCTCCTCGCTCGCCTCTCTCTTCGTTCGAGTCTCCCTCTAGAGTTCGATCTGCTCCCCAGCAGCTCTCTAGAGAGGTGAGAAGTTCGCTTCTCGCTCTCAGGATGATATATCTCCCGCTCGCAAGTCTTCGCATGTTCGCAAGCGAGTGATCGACGCTGAGCGCGCTTCTGTGCAAGTGGAGCGCGCTTCAGGTGCCGCCAGACGCGCACCTGCTGTGGATAAAACGTGCACCAGTGAGCGGCAGCCGCTCGCTGACTGACGCTCGGCGCGCACCAGTGGAAGCCAAGCGTGCACTAGTGGATGCTCGGTGCGCGCCAGTGGACGCCAAGCGTGTGTTGGTAGAAGTGCGAGCGCGCACCTGTCGCGCCAAACGTGCGGATTCGGACGCCTAAGCGCGCGCTGGTAGACACCAGTCCCTCACCGATGCAAGTTCAGGTGGATGAAGGAACCCTTCATGGGCGTCAGTTTTCTTCAGAGTTTCCTCCTACTTCTCCAGTTTCTGAGGAAGGAGTTAGCGACAATTTAGTAGAAGCAGAGGAAGAACAACAAACAGCTACTGTCTCATCGGACTATAAAGTTTTGATGCGTCTGCTACAGTCAGAGTTCGGAGAAACTTTTCAACCGGAAGCCCCTCGTACTCCTCCTTCTCAATTTTCTTCTTTTAAGGCAACGAAGGCATCGGGGGTTCATTAAAATGAAGAAGTCGCTTTCCACGAAGCAAGCGTTCCGGAAAGTCAATGAATGGATGGAGAAGAGGAAAGCGTCAGGAAAGTCCTCTTTAGCTTTACCGCCTTCAAGACTCTGCGGTAAAGGAGGCATGTGGTATGAGACAGGAGAGGACATAGGCGTTAAACTACCAGCCTCTGCTCAAGGTGACTTTGGAGCATCGTAGACGCCTCCAGAAGAGCCCTTCTGTCTTCATCAAAAGTCACGTGGACCCATAACGAGTTCGACTTTCACCTAAAAGGCCTCTTCAGGACTCTAGAGGTCTTCAACTTTCTTGACTGGTGTCTTGGAGTTTTAGATGCCAGGTCAAGGAGTTCTGATACTATTAGTCTGGGGGAGCTGTCCAGCGTACTTTCTTGTATGGACAAGGCCGTCAGGGATGGTTCTGAGGAGTTGGCTACGCACTTTAGCTCGGGGATTCTTAAGAAGAGAGCGCTCTTTTGTAATTTCACGGCTAAATCCGTCTCTCCAACGCAAAAGGCGGACTTGCTCTTCGCTCCTTTCTCAGACCATCTCTTTCCCCAGGCTATGGTTAAGGACATAGCTTCAAGCCTTCAGGAAAAGGCAACGCAAGATCTTCTGGCTCAGTCTTCTAGAAGGCCAGCAGCTGCTTCATCTTCTGGAGCTTCGTTTGCCAAGAAATCGAAGCCCTTTCGTGCTGGACTTTCCTCGAAAGCAGCCTCCCGAGGAAGAGCTCTTCCAGAGGAAAAACCCCTGCTCCGTCAAAGAGTAGGAAGTGAGTCGGAAGTCCTTCAGACGCCGGTAGGAGCCAGGCTTCTTCGATTTGCGAGAGCCTGGGAAGAGAGAGATGCCGACCCTTGGTCGCTGGATGTCGTGAGGAAAGGGTACAGGATCCCGTTCTTGAAGTCGCCCCCGCTATCCTCAACACCAAAGGATTTGTCTCCCTCTTATCGAGGAGAGAAGCAGAAAGTGCTTTTCGATCTGCTGGAACAAATGATCGAGAAGCAAGCGGTAGAACAGGTCTTCGACCTGGAATCACCAGGGTTTTACAACCGCCTGTTCCTGGTGCCGAAACATTCAGGGGGGTGGCGACCCGTCCTCGATGTCAGCAGTCTAAATCTCTTTGTAATAAAGAAGAAATTCAAGATGGAGACGACTCAATCGGTGCTGTCAGCTTTGAGACCGGGGGATTGGATGGTCTCACTGGACCTCCAAGACCGCGTATTTTCACGTCCCCATCCATCCCCAATCAAGGAAATACCTGCGATTTGTCCTGAAGGGGAAGGTATTCCAATTCAGGGCACTTTGCTTCGGTCTGACCACAGCGCCGTGTGGTTTTCACCATTCTAATGAAGAACGTAGCAAGGCTGCTTCATTTGGAGAATATACGGATCTCTCTCTACCTAGACGACTGGCTTATTCGAGCCTCATCGCGCGAACGGTGTCTGGAGGACCTGCACACGACCATGACGTTAGCAAAGTCCCTGGGGGCTTCTGGTCAAACCTCGAAAAGTCACATTTGACTCCGTCTCAATCTTTAGTCTATCTGGGGATTCAGATGGACTCAGTGGCTTTTCGGGCTTTTTCCGTCCCAGGGGCGACAACTTCAATGCTTGGAGAAAGTGGCGACCTTTCTGGGGAAGGAAACATGCTCTGGTGAGGGAATGGATGAGTTTGCTGGGGACCATTTCCTCACTGGAGAAGTTTGTTTCTCTGGGAAGGCTCCACCTCAGACCTCTTCAATTCTTCCTAGCCAACAGTTGGAAGAACAAGCAAGATCTGGAGGCGATCTTGTGCTTAACGAGAGAGGTGAAGGATCACCTAAGTTGGTGGTCAGATCCTCGGAAGCTCGCAGAAGGGCTCTCCCTCAAACTTCGGAACCCCGACCTAGTGTTGTTTTCCGACGCGTCGTCCACGGGTTGGGAGCAACACTAGGATGGGAAAGAAGTGTCGGGCACCTGGAGAGGGGAACAGGTGTCCTGGCACATCAATCTGAAAGAGCTGTCAGCCATTTATCTGGCTCTCAGGTTTTTCCAGGAAGAAGTATCCGGGCAAAGTCGTTCAGATCAATGCGGACAACACCACAGCGCTGGCATACCTAAGAAATCAAGGGGGAACTCACTCGCCTTCTCTGTTTGCCATCGCAAAGGAACTCCTGTTGTGGGCAAAAGCGCAAGAAGTCACGATCCTGACAAGGTTCGTGTCAGGTCAGGATACAGAATGTTCGGGCGGACCTTCTCAGTCGACGAGGACAGCTGTTGCCGACAGAGTGGACCCTTCACCAAGAGGTTGCCAGTCGCTGTGGAATCTGTGGGGCTGTCCACAGGTGGATGTCTTCGCAACGTCAAGGACGAGAAGGCTTCAACTCTATTGCTCGCCAGTTCTGGACCCGGGAGCAGTCGCAGTAGACGCCCTACTTTGGAGTTGGTCGGGCCTAGACATTTACGCTTTTCCCCCGCTCAAGATCCTCGGGGAAGTGATGAGGAAGTTTGCGGCATCGGAAGGAGCAAGGATGACACTCATTGCCCCCGCCCCCTTCTGGCCGGCAGCAGACTGGTTCACAGAGGTGATGTCCTTCCTGGTAGACTTTCCGAGGACTCTACCCTTACCCTTAAGGAAAGATCTACTCAGACAGCCCCACTTCGAGAGGTACCACAAAAACCTCCCCGCTCTGAGTCTGACTGCGTTCAGACTATCAAGAAGTTGGCCAGAGCGAGGGGTTTTCAAGACCTGTGGCGAAGGCGATTGCCACCGCAAGGAGGCCCTCCTCGATCGCTATGTACCAATCGAAGTGGGCTGTCTTCAGATCCTGGTGCAGGAAAGCAAGGGCATTTCACTCCACCACAACCTCTGTGAGCCAAAGATAGATGACTTCCTTCTTCATCTGAGAGAAGAAGTGAAGTTGGCTGTTCCGACTATTAAAGGCTACAGGAGCGTGCTTTCGGTAGTCTTTAGACACAGAGGACTCGATTTGTCTAATAATAGGGACATTCACGATCTCATTAGATCGTTCGAAACTAGGAAGGTAGTCCAGCCTAAAGTACCCTCGTGGAACTTGGATGTGGTACTCAAATATTTGATGTCGAGTAACTTGCGAACCGCTTCATTCAGTTTCTATCAGGAATCTAACGAAGAAAACGATCTTCCTAACCGCTCTGGCGACGGCGAAGAGGGTTAGCGAAATTCAGGCCATTAGCAAACAGATCGGCTTTTCAGAAAGTAGTGCGGTGTGTTCTTTAAGTCCCATGTTCTTAGCAAAGAACGAGAATCCTTCCAACCCGTGGCCGAGGTCCTTCGAAATCAAAGGGTTGGCAGATATAGTTGGGAACGAACGTGAGAGATTCCTGTGTCCTGTCAGGGCTCTAAAGTTCTATCTGCAGAGAACTAAAGCTTGCAGAGGTTCATCGGACAATTTGTGGTGTTCAGTGAGGAAACCTGATCTTCCTATGTCGAAAACGCACTGGCGTTCTTCATCAGGAATACGATTCAAGAAGCGCAATAATAAGTGTAGTGACAGTGATTTAAAGCTTCTGAAAGTAAAAGCTCACGAAGTGAGAGCTATTGCTACTTCGGTAGCCTTTCACAAAAATATGGCTCTCAAAGATATTTGAATGCACATTTTGGAGAAGCAATTCGGTGTTCGCTTCACACTACCTGCGGGAGGTGAAAGTGACATACGAAAATTGCTTCTCCCTCGGACCATACATTGCTGCAGACAACTGTTTTGGGGCAGGAGGTAACACTCACTATCCTTTTTAGGGATTAGGTTTTTTTTTTTTTAATTTGTGTTTATGGTTGTGGGGTGACCGCCTGGGGCGGGTCTCCCTTCCATTAGCTTAGTTAAGTGGGATACCTTTGGTAAACTAAGCCAGGTGGTGGTATTTTGGTCTCGTTGCCCTCATTAGTATGGTCCATGGTCTAGTCACGTCGTGGTCTCGCCCCTGTTGACAGATCATCTGGAGTGCACCAGCTTCATAGGTCTCTACCTGCTGGCAACTCTAGTAGCACAAGCAGACTTACGTGGCAGTAATCACGAAGCCAGCTATGCTAACAGGTAAGGAATCAAGATATCAATTATCTACACATATGTGTTTCCTAAATCCTCTATTCTGTCTCTCCCACCACCAAAGGTGGGATTCAGCTATATATATATCTGACAGGTAAGTTGCATGAACAAAATGATATTGTAATGATACAATTAAGTTTGTTCATACTTACCTGGCAGATATATATAATTAAGTACCCGCCCACCTCCCCTCAGGAGACAGTGGAAATAAAAATTATGAATAGAAAATGGGAATGATTCCTGATACCCGCCTCCCAGCGGCGGGAATGGGTACTAACCACCTGACTCCCACTACGTGTGTCGTAAGTTTTAAATTCTGTCCGGTGTCGGAAATTATCAGCTATATATATATCTGCCAGGTAAGTATGAACAAACTTAATTGTATCATTACAATATCATATTCAAAAAAATGCTTTTGCCACGTGATAACAGAGGTGTTGCTCATGTCTTACGGCCATTTAACCAGATTTTGAAAATTTCAAAAATATTCATCAAAAATCAAGAGGAAGCCCCCCTTAACGGATAGTGTATTTGGGAATGACTCTGGACTCTTCTTTTCCAGGCTTTTCCCTCCCTGAAGAGAGTAGAGTCATGTCTTCACACAGTAGACAAGTTCCTATCTCTTCTAAAATACTCTGCCAGAAATTGGATGAGCCTGCTCTTAACTTTATCCTTCACCGAACAGTTCGTTTCGCTGGGCAGACTTCTTTGTGGATCCTTCAGTTTTACCTTCAGTCCTAATGGAACAAGATAAAGTTCTCAGACGACTTCCTGTTCCCGATTTTGCTGGAAGTCAAACACCTGCTTTGGTGGAGATCAGAGAGAAGACTTCTGGAAGGAAAGTTGCTATCCCCTCTGAGCCCAGAGCTCAACTTGTTTGCAGACGCATCCTGCATAGGTTGGGAAGCACTGCTGTGCAACAGGGAAGTCTCAGGAATGTTGAACTCAGCTCAAATGGCTAGGCACATCAACCTGAAAGAGCTGACTCCAATCAGTCTAGGATTACAAGCTTTTGCTCCAGAAGTCCGAGGTCAGATCGTGGCAGTAAACTTGGACAACACTACAGCCCTCTCGTACATTGCCAAGCAAGGAGGGCCCCACTCTTTCTCTCTCTGCGAGGCAGCGAGAGACCTCTTTTGGGCCCACTTGAATCACACTAAGCTAGTAACAAGGTTTGTGCAGGGCAGGTGAATGTGTTAGCAGACTAACTCAGTTGCAAAAATCAGGTCATCCCTACAGAATGGACTCTGGATCCAGCGGTCTGCCTAGACCTTTGGTAGTTGTGGGGAAGACCAATGATCAACTTGTTTGCAACTGCCAAAAATCACATGCTCTCACTTTATTGCTCTCCAGTGCTGAACCCAGTGGCATGGGTAGTGGATGCCATGCTTCTGGACTGGTCACAGAAGGAACTTTATGCCTTTCCACCCCTGGGAATGATCAGGGAGGTGTTACAAAAGTTCCAGTCACACGAGAATGTATAAATGATCCTCATAGCTCCTTTCTGTCGTCTCAGGGAATGGTTTCCAGACCTGGTAAGTCTGTTAGCAGAATTTCCCAGGTTACTCTCCCAAAGACCAAAATTGCTCAGACAACCACACATGCCAAGGTTCCACCAAGGACTATCTACTCTGGCTCTGACAGGATTCAAACTGTCGTCCAACTCCTCAGAGCAAGAGTTTTTCGAGAGCGGCTGCAGAGGCGATCTCGAAATGCAGAAAAGAGTCGTCCTCCAAAGTCTACTAGTACAAGTGGAACATTTTGTGAGCTTGGTGCAAAAGAAATTAAAGTCTCTTCTCGAACATCTGTGACTGAGATCGCCAATTTCTTCTGTACCTAAGGACGTCTAGAGGATTGACTTCTTACACAGTCAGAAGATATAGTTCTATGCTAAGCTCTGTACTGTATTTAGGCTCAGAGGATTGAATTTGTCTTCAAATCAAGACTTATTGGACTTGATTAAGTCTTTTGATACCTGGAAAGTAAGGACACTTGGTAGGTATCGTGGAATTTAGACGTAGTCCTGAAATGGCTGTCTGGTCATAACCTCTAGCTTTTGCTTCACTCAGGAATTTTTTTTTAGAAAGACACTCTTCCTGATTGCTTTAGCCTTGGCCAGAAGAGTGAGCAAAATTCAAGCCTAAAAGGATTGGTTTCTCTAATGGAGATGCTTTTGTCTTATTTACTTCAGGCTACATTGCTAAGAACGAACATCCTACGAAACCTTGGCCTCGTTCTTTTACTATCAAGAACTTGTCTAGTGTAGTAGGAATGGAGGATGGAGAGAGGACTCTGTCCAGTGAGAGCTCTGAAGTTTTACATGTGCAGGACTGAAAACATTAAAAGGACCTTCTAATAGTTTGTGGTGCTCTGTTAAGGACCCCTCACGACCTCTCTCTATGAACACCATTTCGTTCTTTCTTAGAGACCTCATTCAGGATGCCCATTCTCAGTTAGCAGTGGAGGGTCTACCTGTTTTGAAGGTAAAGGCTCATGAGATTAGAGCAGTGGCGACATCTCTGGCCTTCAGATATAATCTTTCGTTAGCTTCCATTCTCCAGTCCACATACTGGAAATGTAAGTTAGTCTCTGCGAATCACTATCTTAAAGAAGTAGAAACGATTTTTAATGATTGCAGTACTTTGGGTCCGTTCGCAATGGCTAGCATGGTAATGAGAGAAGAAGCATAGGAAGCATTCCTTCCTTCGCCTTGAAAACTAGTGTTGAGTCCTTGGGGAGTGTGGGGTTACTTGATACTGGATACTCTCCAGAATTGTTGGTAGGGGGGTGGTTTTTTATATTTGGTGTAGGTAGTTTGTTGGTATTATGGCTTTTTGTTGTTCATGGTACTGCGCCCTTGGCAGGGGCCATGTCTGTGCTTTACTAGCGCTTGGTGAATTCCTCGTTGTAAGGCCCCCACTATGTAGTAGTAGGTGACCCTGGTCATACACCACATCTGTACTAAGTTGAGAGGCAATTTTGTCTGCTAAAACTCTCTTAACAGGTAAGGAAACAAGCATTATGTTAATGCTGGCAGTATTTCTATTTGCATGATTTTATCAATTATAATTGCAATAGTAGTTCATCCATGAATCCCACCTCCTAACAATGTGGGAATCAGCTATGTAATTACTTGGTAAGTTACTTAAACAAAAATTGTTTTATAATAAAATATAATTACTTACCAAAAATTATATTTTATAATAAAATGTAATTACTTACCATTCTGTAATTACTTCCCAAGTAATTACAGAATGGGAGCCCACCCTTCTCCCCTCTCATGGATGAAAAGGCATAAATAAAATTGAGCTTCTTTGCCGAGTTGGTTACCTATTCCCCCGATAGTGGGCGGGGTACCGACCTACACCAAAACAAAAGAATCGCTGCTGCAATTTTAAAATTTTAGCTACCGGTACTTAGAAATACTTAGCTATGTAATTACTTGGTAAGTATAAACAAAACATTCTTTTATTGTAAAAATATAATTTTACTCAAATTCATCCAGCAAGGGGATTGGATGATGACAATTGATATGGAGGATGTGTATGTTCATTTTCCAGTTCATCCTAAATCAAGGAAATATCTAAGGTTTGTGTTCCAGGGCATGGTCTTTCAATTTCAGGCCCTATACTACTTCAGCTTCTCCACAGCCCCACAGCTCTTCACCAGCGTTCTTTAGAGAAGTAGCTTCATCTAACAGGCATAAATATTTGCCTGTATGTACTGCAGTGGCCCCCTGGTTTTACGCGTTTCACATTTCCACAATCTGCTTTGTTACGGATTTTTGTGGAACACATGATTCACTTCTCCATGGGGAACTTTCACTAGTTTACTGATTTTTTCTATTGACCATATCTCTAAAATTACAGGCAGTTCCTGGTTATTGGCTGGGGCTTCATTCTCAGCGGGGTGCTGATGAGCAAAAACTGACATTAATCAAAACTCAGCGATTTATGGTGTTTATGGCGCTGATAACTGGTTAATGGCACCTCTGTTAGGTATGTTATAGTGCCATAACATATTGGGCGCTAATAACCGGAACTCGGCGCGTTATGGCCCTATAAATCGCCGATTTTTAAAACCAAATCGCCATTAACTGAGCCGGCCAATAACTGGGGACTGCCTGTATTACTAATTTGCTTTTTCTTTTTAGAACAACACTATTCACTAAATAGTACTGTATTTTTTCATATTTTCTTATGTCCCACCGTTATCCCTACATTATGGGGTCTGTTGCCTGATGCACCTTCTCCACTTCCTTCTATCCTCCACCAAACCTCTTCTCTCCACATCTTCCTTCACTTTATCTTGCCATTTAATTTTCTGTCTCTCTCTTGATCTTCTTCCTCTAACAGGTTCTTCCCAAACCCTCTCCACTCCCTCCTCATCATCCAGCCTTAACACATGCCCATACCATCTCAATCGTGACGCTCTTATCACATCTGAAATCTTTACTAAGCCTTCTCTTCTTATTTCATAGTTTTCCAATCTCTCAAGCAACAATATTCCCATATCCACCTCAGTATTTCATCTCTGCTCTCTCAAGCTTTACTTCCTCTTTTCTTGTTAGAGCCCATGTTTCCGATCCATACAATAACACTGGTCATATCACTGTGCTATAGATCTTGACTTTTAGCTTGATTGGCATTTTCTCATCACATATTTCTCCAGGTACATCTCTCCACTTCTCTCACACCACTTTTATCCCACTGTCAACTTCAGCTTCACATCCTTCCTCTTGGGTTAAAGTATCTTAAGTATTTAAACTTTTCCATGTTTTATAATCGAGCCTCTTCTTGTATTACAGTCAGCCCCCCGTATTCGCGGACTCAGGTATTCAAGGATTTCTCCATGGGCCTTATTTGCTGGAAATTTGCCTATTCACAGTATTCTTCTATGAGAAATATCCACAAATGACTGTATTTTCTTATCAATTTTATCATAAAATGCACTTTTTGTGATAAAACTTAAAAAACACAGGTTTAAGAATTTTTTGTGGCTTTTTCTTGAGTTTTAACCAACAAAATAAGCTGTTTCAAGCATTTTTATAAGGGTTTCAACTATTCGCAGGTTCTAGTTCTTCATTTGGGGGGGGGGTGGCAGTCTGGTACCCATCCCCACAAATATGGGGAAACACTGTACTATTTTGTCTGTCTTCTCTACTGCTCACCAAAACCTCCTGTTTTATTCACATTCACATTTAAGCCACCCCTCTCCAAAGATTCCTGCCACTCTCCAACCCTTCTTTGTAGGTCTTCCTCATCTTCAGCAATAATCACCAGATCATTGGCTACAACAACCACCCACAGCACATAATATTGTTTATGATTTACAGCATGCTTATATTGTAGTTATGCATATATGAAGCTCATTCCATGGTGGGCCCCATACTGAGCCTAATAGGTCTCTCTCTCTCTCTCTCTCTCTCTCTCTCTCTCTCTCTCTCTCTCTCTCTCTCTCTCTCTCTCTCTCTCTCTCTCTCTGTTGATGATAAAGCATAGTGTGCAATATTATTTAAAATATATTAATTATTTTCATTTTATTTTCCAGTAAAAGCAGGCTGGAAAATAAAATGAAAATAATTAGCAGATATTTTAGATATTATACAACATGTTTTATCATCAAAAACTTTACATTAACCCCTTCTTTACTGGGTGGGTGAGCAGAATGTAAACATTGCGTTCGCTGCCGATCCGAATCTCTCGCTAGTGTCCCTTGTACAAGGGACACTGGTGGTCGGTGAGAAAACTACAGTCTTTAATAGAAATTCGGTCTTACAGAAAGTTGGTATATCCACCTGGAACATGCACATAAAGTATTATCAAAATAGAACAGTAAATAAGCACATAATAACAAAAAAAAGAGCAACAACTAAAGCGAAAGCCCCGCCGATAAATATGGAAATCGCAAATTTTATAGTATATCTCTCAAAAATTGGTCGATGTCGGTTTCTACGTTTTCTAAGATTAGTTTCATCACAGAATACAACTTTAGGGGTATCAGGGGTATCTAAACTAATTTTTCAAGTTTCTTGTCCTCAGAAAAAATAGCTTTTTTGCTTTTTCTCTGGTTTGGTTTTTTATATATAAGTTACTATAAAGGCTTTATTTTTACCTTCATTTATCTGGTGTTCATATCTTTTATTTGTAAAATGTAATAAGTGAATAAATAAATAAATACAGTAAATGATGATGCAACTGGTTTTATACTTGGGTAGAAGTTATTACATGTTTACGCTTGTCTGGTTTTGTGATTTTTTGTTGAGACGCAGTTCATCTGTCACCTACACACTACTATAAGCAGTAATAATATTTTTTGGGGTTCATCATACGTCTGGCATCGTGTCATACTGTTTATTTTGCTCCAAACTCTTCAAACCGAAATTACAGAATGATTGGAAGTCCCTATCTGAAAAGAGGAGTTTTGGTGGTACTTTTCATACCACCTTTATGCACCCGGGGCGGTGTAGTAGACTTGAATGGTGGTACCCGCCTACCTCCAAACAAACTTTTGGTAATGAAGAGGTTAATATCATTTCAAATACATCTTACATTACCCTTAGAGAGAGAGAGAGAGAAAATCATACACTTATTATGCTTAGTCCGGGGCCACACCTGGAGTGTCTTAATAGATACATAACTACTATGAGATTCAGAGCCTCTGTAACACAGTTTTTTGGACTTTGTTCCTTGTCAAAGCATCGGATGTAGTAGCTGAAAGTTGACATATGTATATTTTACAACCACACATAAATTTTGTCAGCATTATCAATAACCTAAACCCGATAGTTTTAATTTTTATAGAGTAAAATTTATCTAGCCGACGCCATGGCCAATGATTACGACCCAAGATTCGAAAAACATTCATTACGTAAGCAAAGTAAACACCTTTTGACAAAATGTTGTGCCGCCCATCCACTAGACAGAAACCCATTCACCTTGTTCTATCGGCTCTGAAACCCAAAGACTTTATGAATGGCGGAACGATACATAGATGTGGGAGGGGTATCTGTGTTAGCGTAGTAATACTACTGTAGCAGTAGTGCCGCAACAGTATAGCAGTAATATACATGAATTAAACTTTTAGGCCAACTGCTGGGATCCTTGAGGATCATTTAGCACTTCTTACAACTACTCGAGAAATGAGTTTTTATAACCAGAAGTTAAATTTTCTAATCCAACAATGCCCATAATAGCTTTCAGTGTTTGGTTTTTAGGTCTTCGGCGTAAGAGGGTTAAGCCATGTACCGTTCTACCCCGAAAGTGGGCAGGGTTAATTACTTACACCAAAACATGAACACTAATATAAAAATTTAAATCTTAAGTTCAAACAAAAAAATGGGAATGAATAGCAATGTAATTACTCAGTAAGTATGTATAAAACCTAATTTTATCATAAAAAATGTCATTGTTATTATCATGTTATTATCATGAGAATTACATTTTAGTACTATACTATAGATTCATGACACTACCAGAAATACAGTATGAGTAGGTTTGCTTATCAACTGTAGACAGTAAGAAGATTGACAGAAGCCCTGAGGAGACCAGCTAATTTGGATCCACAATAATGTACTTGAGGCAAGTCACTTTCTGCACATAAGTTTGTATCCTTGAGTCAAAGATGATCTTCAAATAACCTTTTTTTCAATGTTAACTGGATTTGCGTGATTTAGAACGTTTTGATAGAAGTGGAGAAATTTCGGTAAGTAGATCAAATTATTAAAGAAATGAGTTGAACATCAATATTGATTTATTAAAATTATTTGACCCCTTTATATTCCAGTTTGTCTTTAGACGTTGATAAGCACAAAGAGGTGGCATTGAAAATAACTGTTCATCTGCTTGAGAAAAAAGGAGCAAGGATGCAAGAACTACTCATGGATGGAAGAGCAGACAGGATTAAAACAGGTCTTAAATGTCTTAAAGGTTAGTTTTGGATTGTATTGAGACAAATTTTTCTAATTATAATGCTCCTTGTGGTATTATAGTTTCTGCTTTGTTATATTGTATATTGTAAGAAACTGTGCAGTAATATTTGAACATTTTAGTCATTGCAGTCATGATCGTAAATGTTTTTACATCAGCTTTTCCCTTTTTGGGGTTACAACTGTGGTGAGTTTTCTTAACTATAGTCTCTTTTGTACTTTTTTGCCTGAGCTCCAATTAGATCTACGTGTTCATCTGTCTTCTTTTTCATGATTTCCCAGCCCATCCTACAAGTATTTGTCCTTTCACTTCTATGTCTACTGCTTTTTTGACCAACAGTTACTCTTCTCATCACATGCTAAGACCTTAGATTATTTTTTAATCAGTATGCAAACCTAATTCATTTGAGATGTATCTCACCTACTATTAAAGATAGTTTATATCTCTTCCATGCCAATAGGCGAGTCTGCATTCAAACAAAAGATCAAGTGGCTGACTGGATGACTAGTACACCTGTTGTCCACCAGGTGTTTTGAATGTCTTAACTCTTGTCAGAATTCTCCTTGCTGCCATTGTGTATAGTTGTATGTTGGTATTTGGCTGTTAGTTGCTTTCATGGTACAGGAAATTTATTTTTCCCAGGATGCCCTCCACTGGAATCAAGGAATGATTATGTACTGTGTTTGTAGGATGTTGATTTTTGAGGTAGATAAGCATGCTGTTTGTGCCAGCTGCAGGAGTAGTGTATAGTTTGATCTTAAGAATATAGATGTAAGGAAAATAGGGATTTTCAAAGGAAATTTGTTAGTATAGGAAGAGAAGGGAAGTAGGTAGGTTGTAAAAGCTAGTTAGGTCAGGTTATAAAGCTCTCATTTCTCCCTCTTCTGTAGGTTTTGTCTAGTTTTTATACAGTAAACTTACCAAGACATAGCTAAAAGTTTCTACCTATGGCAGTCTAAAAATTCAAACTTTGCCATAGGTTTAATTAACTGTTTAAGTGTAGGTAATCAGCCCCACCCACTTTCCAGGCACCGGGAAAAACAACCAGGCAGGGAACTTCAGTTCATTTGCTGCCAGCTCCCGACCAACATCGCTGGTTCTCCATGCAGTCTACTTCATTTTTTGGATGGTTTTTTGCTTTGGTTTAGTGAAGTACAGTGGTCTCCCCTTAGTTATTTTTGGGGGATGGATACCAGACCTCCCGCAAATTGCTAGAACCCACTGTGAGGACCAGAGAGTAAGACAAGTGGCTTGGTACTGATAATTTATTAAAGGAAGCTGCGGACGGATATGTAGTATCCTACCTGAACAGAGAGAAACTGTGTCTAGGCCAGAAGGATTTGTGTTTTCTCGGAGACATACATTTAAAGATAATATGATATACAAATAATGGAATTACATGAGTTGTACATCGGCAGAAAGGCTGCGGAACGCTCTATAGAATGGTTAAAGGAACAACGCGGCTTGATGATGAGATACAATAAAAAATAGGGAAAAGTGTTGTCTTTACAAATACTCTCCCCCCAAGACAAAGATTGTGCAGTAATTGTTGGATGAAAAATATCTTGGAGGCAGGAGGCAACCCCGTGTCCTTGTGAGACTTGTTGTGGGATGTTATCAAATGTAGAGTCCTTCGGCGTTGCTGGCTGACAGGATGCCTCCCCTGGCGGTTGCTTGGGGGGTTCTACTGTTGAGTGAGGGTGACCAAGACTGCGGAGGGAGCTGCATTGTGTGCGGTGGTGACGTGGGACGGGCCATGGGTACCCCTAGGTGCAGCGACAGCACAGGTGGGGCTGAGAAAGCCTCCAAACGTAGCAGCGACATCCTGCAGGCAGAGCGGAACCACAGGTGAGGCAGTGGCGTCAGCAGGTCGAGGAAGCCAACAGGTAGCGGTGTCGGCAGGCAGAGGAGGCCCACAGGTGTGGGAGCAGTGTTGGTGAGCCGAGGAGCACTACAGGCAACGGTGTCAGAAGAGTGAGCAGGTCCCTGGGTGCATCAGCGGCGTCGGGAGGTTGCCTGGGGACTCGCAGGTGTTGCAATGGCACCAGGGGAAGAACCAAGGAGACCCACAGGTACGGCGGGTCGAGAAGGTATCTGGCGTCCCCCCCTTGAGGCAAAGGAGGTCGCAGAGTCGAATGGATGTTCCTGGACCGCTGCCTGATTTTGTGTTGGCTGACCAGCACCCAACTACCCGTCTTCGTGGCTTGTCTCACTCACAGAATGGATGAAACTGCTGGAAAGAATGCCTGGAAGCTGTGCCGTTATAGGTCCATTAATGGCGTCGATGTTGTCCTCGGAATGGAGCTTTTCAGAGACCTAAACTGTGACACCGTATTGAGTCCGCTAAAGGTTCTCTGAAGGTAAGTGGCCGTAATTAGTCCGTTAAGGGCGGGGCCTAAACTGCTGTGTCACCGACTCTGGGAGGTCACCAGTTGTGAGGACCAGAGAGTAAGACAGGTAGTTGGGTATTGATAATTTATTAAAGGAGGCTGCGGACAGATGTATGTAGGGCTGATGTTTTTGTATAACAAGGCACCTTGTGGGTTTTAAGACCTGCGATAATTTACGCTAAAGTCGGTTGTTATGACTCACCATCCTCATTGGAGTATCTTGGATTTCGATGAAAATTTTAAGTTCATTCAGTATCTTCTTTCTGATGTGAGGTTCTAGTGTTGAAACACAGAGTACGAAAATATCTGTATTCTCTAAGTCTACATCGTGAAGATTGGATAAAATTGGACAGGTCTTCCAAGGAAGCTGGCTTAATGAAGTCTGACATACAATCTGGTTTACAAATCATAAAGTGAGCAGACAGTAGCTCGAACATACGAACAGATGACATAGATAACAAGTCATGTAGGCCTGTCTGGGTTATAGGTCACTGTGGTTTCCTCAAGCAGGAAGCTTTGTCAACAGTTTACAAAACAATAGATTTGATGACCACAGATGACGGCAAACCAGACACTGACTGATACAACACATCAGCTTAGCCTACATTATCTTATCTGGTCCGATCACACTCCTGCAAGCAAACTGGTTGACCTCTTGGGTCACTGGTTTTAATTAATCATAGTTTTAGTTTTTGTATATGGAATAACATTCCATATATTTCATTATGTAACACTTACAGATGTAGTATCCTACCTGAACAGAGAGGAACTAGGTCTGGGCCAGAAGGATTTGTGTTTTCTCGGAGACACATTTAAAGGTAATAAGATATACAAATAATGGAATTATATGACTTATGCATCGGCAGAAAGGCTGCGGAACGCTCTATAGAATGGGTAAAGGAACAATGCAGCTTGATGATGGGATACAATAAAAAAGGGAAAAGCGTTGTCCTAATACCACGAATGTTTGGAACCCCTATAAAGCACTTCAAACGGCCTATTTTGTTAGTTAAAACTCAAGAAAAAAACCACTAAAAATTATAATGCCTGGATTTTTTAATATTTTTATTATCACAAAAAGTACATTTTGTGATGAAATTGATAATAAAATACAGTAATTTGTAGATATTTCTCATAGAAAAATACTGTGAATAGGAGAATTTCCCTCAAATAAGGTTCCCTTTAGAGGAATCCACAAATACGTACATGAGTCCGTGAATCCGGAGTTGACTGTACCAGGGTTGACTGTACTCGGATTTCACTGTAGCTTTTAAAGCTTTATTTTTGTTAGCTTTGATGGCTTTTTGAAATGTCTGACTAGTGCTTCGAGTGTTAGGTTTTGCACTTAGGGGTGTAAGACCAGATTATCTAAGTCTTCCTAGGATTCTCACACTCAGAGCATCAAGCGTAGGGGACAAGAAAAAGTGGAAGGTATTTAGTTGTAATTGGGAAAAACCTGAGGAAGAGGAAAGCAGCTATTAGAGCTAAAAGAAAGACTAATTTAGAGCATTGTAGAACCTAGTGCTATTTCTTCCCCTCACCTTCCTGTTTTTCCTACCCATAGTCCTCCTACAAGATTGCAATTAACTCCTGCTGCAGGTTCCTGTGCTTCCAATCCCAACAGCTTTGCCGCCTCAAATCGAGGTTCAGTCAGAAGTTCAATTTTTTCGGCCCAAGCAGTGATGGAGTTGGGTTCCTCGTTCAGTGCTTTTGTGGTTACGACAACTCAAATTTTAATTTGCTGTGGGGCTGCTTGTCTCATCTGGTATTCTTTGGTTGGGGATGTCGCTCGGTCTGGCATTATTTATATTATTTTTGTATTTATATAGTCTTCTTAAGTTGGTGGGGAGGAAGAGCACTTGTTGTGTCGTATTCAGTGAGAGCTTTTCATGTCGTATAAGGAGTGCCTCGAGTAGTCGTAAACGTTGCTGGTCAGGAGCCATCCCTATTATTTTAGTACAGGTGGCCCTCAGTTAGCGGCAGGGGTTCCGTTCCTGGCCGACGACGCTAAGTGATTTTCGATGCTAAGCGATTTTAAAGCCTACGGCCGCTGCACACCTTCTTTCGAAACTCTAGACCAGTCAAAGGCGCCGTAATCCCACAATGGCCCAATAAGTAAAATTATATTTATGCAGTATAGTACTATAGAATTTACTGTACAGTAGATTATAGCATTATAAATACTGTTAAGTGAAAAAAGCCAGCTTTAATCCTTTGGGTGTCTAGAGTATGTAAAGATATATAATAAGGTTTATACAGTGTACAGGTAGCTGCAGTGTTCAAGTTACGATAATTCGTCTTACGATAGTCCGATTTTATGAGACCAAATTACAATAGCCTAACTTTATCCATCATCTAGTTACATAAGTTTAATAACAGCAAAAGAGAATGATGAAAGTATGGTTTTAACGTTATACTCTTTGCGTGAACGTGTACAGCCATGAACAACCGAACGAGAAACAATTTTTTTTTTTTTTTTTTTTTTAACTGAATTGGATAACATCTGTTTGGCTTGTATTTCAATCATCGTACTACAGTACACTGTTACCGTAGTTGTCATAAATGGCGTTATGTATAGAATAGAACTGAGATATCTTAATGTAATAACTTTATTTGCTATAGATCAAAGATCAATCGGGGAAATATACTGTTAAATTTAATCCTAGTTATAACTGAAGCTGAGAAAACAGTTCAAGCTGCTATTGACTTATCGTACATCGGCAACAAGGATAAAACTCCAGTAAACGTATGCCATTAAACACAACCGAAGATAAAATTGAGATAAAATCATTTTAATTGCGAACAGAATCACATAATTTTTTTAAGCAATAAGCCACCAACGTAATCTGTTAACGAAAAAAAAATAGTTCACATTCACAACAAGACATTCAATTCATATTTCTGCCTAAAAACACGATGTATAAGGAAAAATAACCTTCTCTCATATAAGTCAAGTATCTAGATATTCGTTTATGCTAACTAGAAGCAAGAGAATTCGGTCAGAATTGCATTATGGCGAAACAAACTCGTATTCGCCATCATCTGATTTCAAACCACAGCATTGGCCGGTCCGCGGAATACTGGCTTAGATTTGCCGTAGTATTTTATAATACAATAATATGAGAATACATACAATATTATTGGATACAGTGAAGTAATGTATAACTTTTTAAAGGATTTATGGAAAAGATGCATAATTGATAAAATAACACCATGCATTTTTCGGAACAGTGGTGGACAAGAACGAACATGAAAAAACATCCCCTGACAACATGGAGCGTAGTTACAAAGGCTGCCTTAATTTGTATCATATTTATGTACAAAAATAAAAATACCCAATACGTAATATATTTTCATACACATTTTAAACGTAAAAGCATAAACATTTAAAAAATCGACACATTGATTGCTAAATTTGCACTTTTTTTAACTCAATATTTTTGGAAGAGTGGCAGATGGCGGATTACAAGAACGAACATGAAAAAGCATCGTATTTGATAACGTGAAGGGCAGTTTCAAAAGCTGCCTTTTTATATTTCCGCACAGAAATAAAAATACCCTATACTTAATACATTTTCATACACATTTTAAACATAAAAGCATGAACATTTATAAAATCGACACATCGATCGCTAATTTGCACTTTTTTTTAACTATATTTTCGGAAGAGCGGCAGGCGGCGGCTCACAAGAAAGAACATGAAATAACATCGCATTTGATAGCATGAAGGGCATTTCAAAAGCTGCCTTCGTATATTTCTATGCAAAAATAAAAATATCCTTGACATAGTATATTTTCATACACATTTTAAACATAAAAGCATGAACATTTATAAATCGACACATCCATAGCTAAATTTGCACTTATGTAACTCTATATTTTTGGCATAGAACAGTGTCAGAGGCATATATTTTACCCTAATATACCTATGTAATAACTCTCCATAAAATTTTTTTATGTAATTTGCATAACCTTTATGGTCTGAACGGCATTTCTACAAATGTATGAACTCGTTAGACAACGGCGCTAGCGGCGCTGTTAACTGAAAATTGTGCTGTAAGAATATCTTAAAATGCCTTATTTTTTTAATGAATATTTATGACGACAGCCGTAAAACCGAATTGCCGCTGAGCGATTACGCCGTTAACCACGGGCCGCCCATATTCTTGATAATACCATCATGGGAGATGGCTTCCTGGTGTGCTGGCCTGGTATGGTTTTTAATTGCTCATCCTTGTGCGTGCTAAGAAATCCTCTTGGATAGTGTCATGGAAGTCACCAATGTAAGAGTCATTGGTATGACTTCTATGAAGCATAAATACTACAGACCTAAAAAGATAAAGTCAAATACAATGTAACAAATACTGGAGTGAAGAAAATTTCAAAAACATAGAACTAGCTTGTCAGAAAATCAATGCTAATTAGATACAGTGGAACCTCGGTTTTTGTACACAATCCTCCGAAATGTTAGAAAACTACAACAATAATTTCCATAGGGAATGATGTAAATACAATTACAGTCTGCCCCTGTATTTTTAGTGGTGGTTTTAACTATTTGCAGGTTTTAACTATTGACGGGGGTGTCGGGCACACATCCCCCGCGAATACAGGGGGAACACTGTAATGCGTTCCAGACCCCCAAAAATATTAACAAAAAATACTTTATAGGGAATAAACACAGTTTTACATACAAAAAACAATGAGAAATAAATATAAATGAATAGTGAAACATTTAATATCACTTACCTCTATGGAAGACAGAGTGAAGGGGAGGAGGAAGAGTGGTTATGTTTTGGAAGGGGACCTCCCTTCCAGAAGGATTTCAGGTATCAAGGACCTATCTGGGTTTACTTCCCCTCTTTGATTTTTACTGGCACTAGGACTAGCTTGAGTCACTGGATGCCTGTTGTACAACAAAACTGTCCAGAGACATTTGTTTCTGCCATTTCTTTAAAATTTGCATAAAGTGGAACACGGCATTGTCATTAAAGATGTTGGAGACTTGGATTACATCTTTGTTGGGATGATAATTCTCCACAAAATATTTTACATAACTCCACTTGTAAATATGTCCTTAATTACTGAAGTAGGCACAGTATATATGCCCGTTTGCTTTCTGAATTTTTCGAACCAGCCTCTGCTGAACTTAAATTCACTAACAGCTACACTTGTAGGCATTTCCTTACTGTGATCAACATGCAACACCCAACACTTTGCTACGAGTTCTTTCTTAAATTCTATAGTGTTTTTCACCATTTTTACAGAAGGGCTGGCACTTGGAACTTTCTTGTGCCCCATGATGGGCAAAAGAAAGTTGTACTCTAATAAATAAACATGAAAAACAATGACCACAAAAGCAGAATGGATCACGAGAGAATATGGGATGCTTTGTTTGGACACTGTTACGGAGCCTAGTCACACTGTGGGCACCGGAAGGAGCATTTCTGAGTGTATGAAATCTGAGGAAACGTATGAAAGCAGAGATGAAATTTCGCAGGAAAAAGTTTACGAAAACCAAGTCAAACAAAAACAGAGATTCCACAGTATTACAAAGGGTCTAAAAACTGGAAAATGTACACAAAATAATATTGTAATTAAAACTAATTATATGAAAAAATATTTAAGTAAATAGAGTGAGGTAAACAATAAAATATAATTACTTTCAGTGTAGGCTGGAATTATGGCCGTTAAATTCTTGAACAAAGTGGTTAGGCAGTAACTACCCTCTGGTAGAGGCTGTTAGGCCCGCCTGCCCGGATGTAAGCACTCCACTTTGCTTTTGGGTGTCTTCCGATAAGATGTATGTTTGTGAGCTCTTGCTGACTAGCTGTTAATTAGAACTTTCCCGGTGTGATCTTTAATAAATTATTTTGAATAAATATGCATATACTGTGTTTAATATTGATAATTAATTGAATTTATCAATTAATATGCAAACCCACTTTTTGTGATAGCCCCTCTTCTACTTTGTGTTAAAGGGGCCGGCTGGAACCCTTATATATGGTGGTATAGGGCGAAAAATGCAAAGTCATGAAAAAATTCATGGAGCTTCATAATATACGCGTAGTTAGTGAAGAGAGAGGGGAGGGATGCCTAGTAACGCCCCCTTCTTGCCTGACAGCACACGTCACACTGTGCCCAAGGCTACGATCTTTGAGCAAAGAGATCTTCATTTATGATAAATAACATAGTTTTGGTTTTTTAATACCCAAAATGGAATATGAAATTCATAATAATCATGATTTATTAAATTGTCTTTGTAAAATGAGAGTACACCTTCGAGTTTCACCTCTGACATTCTCTTGCATTTACGTTTGTTTATCTTTGTTTTGGCAAAAATTTCATCATGCC
Organism: Macrobrachium nipponense; assembly: GCF_015104395.2. Lineage (NCBI taxonomy): Eukaryota > Metazoa > Arthropoda > Malacostraca > Decapoda > Palaemonidae > Macrobrachium > Macrobrachium nipponense. The sequence continues at coordinate 31,288,937 of NC_087203.1, read as the reverse complement.
AAAGAGGAAAATACAAGGAAAACATCTTGCTAACATACAGAAGAAGAAAATTCGCTGTAATAGCCGAGTTAGTGAAGGGGAGAGAGAGATAGAGTTGCGTAGGAAGGAGTGCCCCATCTTGCCTCAAGCAGTGCCCCAGTCTAGTATATATTAGCAAAGGGATCATCATTTATGATTAAATTATGATAAATAAAATAGTTTTGGTTTATTAATACACAAAAAAGAAATATACATTCATAATAATCATTATTTATTAACATTGTCTTTATAGAAATACGAAGGAAAACTTTGAACGCCCGTCTCTCAAAACTATACTTATTGACCTTCACTTAGTTTTAAAGCTATAACATTGGAATTTGGTATATAACTCAGAAAGACATTATAGAACAATCAAATGGAGCCCTTTTTTCCGATTTTTGTTCCGTCTTTTTTTTTTTATAAATTTTTTCCTCCTGATTTATAGGGTTTATTTTTTTACCATATTGAAAAATTCATATCTAGCAAAAAATGACTTTTAGAAAAAAACTCTCTATTTGATTGGAGGTCTACATCAGGTCTACATATGGTAGTAATCCCAGGTCTTAATGTTAAATATCAAGGGAGGAGATAGAATTTGAAAAATGGTTATTTTCGGGATAAATTGCCTTGGTGTCACAAAACCGAAGGTCAGAGGCGAAAATCATATGCGGTTTGGAGATATCCCAAGTCACCTTATTAAGTGGTATGAATGTCAAAGTTCTGTCGTTAAAAAACGGCATTAGCCAGCCAGCCCCCTTAAGGTTCAGCAGCATGGGTGTGCCAACATTTTTATTAGAACATATTTTCGCCCTTTAACGTTAGGATGAGACATGTATTCATCCAATATTTACGCTTATGCTCTGGAAATTCCTGAGGGGAACTTTGGAGGTTTGTCCTTTGTTTCTACTGGTAATTCCTCTTCTTCATCCTTTTGCTAGCTACTGGACGAACATAGAAGAGGCGGCGTGTGGTGTTGATGTTTGAGGGATCTCCTCTCATTTCGGAGGGCGGTGCCTTTGGATGCGAGAGGAGTAACCTTATCACTTTAAATCATATCAACAGTGTTGATAGTTGATTACAGAAGTAGATGGTTGGATATCTCTTCATGTTGGTCATCCTAACCTTGGAATTGTACCTGTGACTTGTAGCATGCAGTGATATTGGTCCTTGAGTGTGTGTACTGTTTCCCTGCTGGAAATCATATTCGTTTACTGCTGCTATCCTGGAGTTTTGTCACTGGACAAAGCCTTCCCCGCTCCCCCGTGATTATTAACTCTATTCCTGGGTAAATATACCTCATCCTGTAGAAGTCTTGCAGAATTTGGAGAAGTCAAAGAGGAAGAGAGTGGTGCTAAGTCTGCTCACCGTTAAGACTCGGGCACGGCGTGGAAGAAAGGATCGAGTTGCTCAGGTGATTCACACCTTGCTGGTGATCACTCTCGCGGTGATTGCTCGGTTCCCAGGGTTGATGTGATGGTCCTGCGTGACTGTGCTCACAGAGACCTGTAGGGGCTCCCCAATTCGGTCCTCTTGAGAGGTTTGGCCTCGACGGTACCGGCTCTCTCCAGTCAGGTGCATGCTCAACCCCACCCAGACAACAGTCATGTTCATGTGACCAACTGGTCTCGGCGAAGAACGTTTCACCTGCCATGCGAGTTTTGTAATCCTCCTCGGGAAAGCGTTTTCTCCAGACGATAACGCTTTCCTAGACTCGCATCGCGGTCATCACTGCAGGTTGATGACTGCATGCGACAGTGTGACTCATTTCTCCTGCTAGTTCCACTAGCAAGGCAAGTGAGAGCATCAACTCTTCCTCACCTATTCCCCTTTACTTCATATGGTTTAGGGAGGGGCGAGGTGAATAGGAGGGATCCTGCAGAATACTCTCTGTAGGTTTCAGCGTCAGGGGATTACGTTCCTGGAGGGATCTTATGGTCCTACCGTACATATGTCCACGTCGTTGAGGAAGGATCTTATGTTAAAACTTATGTCTCCATGGCTTTTTCTGTCCTATGGACAATTTCAATTCCCAGTCCCCTATGGGTTCTTGCGTTTTAGGAGCCTCAAGTGTATATTCTGTTGAATTGTACTCCATTCTAGTCTTAAATGATCTCATTTAGGACTGGTTTTTATGCCTGCTCCTCCTCGATTTCTATGGGAAGTTAACCCTTTAATGCCTAAGGGGTATAATAAAAATCGTCTCCCGTGTGCCGAGGGGGTCTCGGAGTGAGCGCCGAAGCGGAAAAAATATTTTTTTCAAAAAATCACAGCGCTCTTAGATTTCAAGATTAAGAGTTCATTTTTGGCTCCTTTTTTGTCATTGCCTGAAGTTTAGTATGCAACCATCAGAAATAAAGAAAAATATCATCATCATATATAAATAATGCGATATATGATAGCGCGAAAACAAAATTTCATATACAGGGTGGGCCAAAAGTAGCCTCACAGTTAAAACAGGTAATACGTAGTACATTTATTTTTTACAAACAATTAAGTAGCAGATATGAAGAATGCTGCAACGTTGAAGGCGGACATTTTGAGCACTTAAGAGATTAAATGTTCCTAACTAAATGCAATTGAACTGTAAGACAAATGCACACAACAGTGCTACTTAATTGTTTGTAAAAAATAAATGTACTGCATATTACCTGTTTTAACTGTGAGGCTACTTTTGGCCCACCCTGTATAATTGTATTCAAATCAAGCTATGAGCAAAACGGTTAAAGCTAAAGAGATAATTTTTGTTGTTGTATTGTACACTAAATTGCGATCATTTTGGTATATAACACATTGTAAAACGATCAAAGCAACACAGAGAAAATATTATCACAAAATGATGCATGAATTCGTAACGCGCGGACGTAATTTTTTTTTTTTTTTCAAAAATTCACCATAAATCTAAATATTGTTCTAGAGACTTCCAATTCTTTTCAAAATGAAGATAGATAAATGAATATTACTATACAGTAAGAGTTTTAGCTTACAATTGCAGTTTTCGACCATTTCGGACGAGTTAAAGTTGACCGAATGTCTAATTTTTTTATATATTTCTTTTATATGCAAATATTTCAAAAATTTAGAAAAGCTACAACCTTCAATTATTTTTTGTTGTATTCTACATCAAATTGCGCACATTTTCATATATTAAACTCTATGAAACACCTAATATGAAATGGAGCAAATATTATGATAATGCGACGTATGCATTTCAGAGGTTTGCGGCAGAGAATCCGCGCGCGTAGAGAAGGAAAGTTTTTTGTTAAAATTCACCATAAATCTAAATATTGTGCTAGAGACTTCGAATATGTTTCAAAATGAAGATAAATGACTGAATATTACTAAACTATAAGAGTTTTACCTTATAATTGCGTTTTTCTACCGTTTCTGTAGAGTCAAAGTTGACCAAACGTGGTTTTTTTTCTATTTATCGTGATTTATATGCAAATATTTCAAAAATGAAAAAAGCTACAACCTTCAATTATTTATTGTTGTACTCTACATGAAATTGCGCACATTTTCATTATTAAAACTTTATGTAACGGCTAATTTAAAATGGTGTAAACATTATGGCCAATCGCAAGTATGATTTTTTCGGAAGAGTTTAAAGAGGAAAAATTATATATTTTTTTTTTTTTTCATAAATTCACCATAAGTCGAAATATTGTGCTAGAGACTTCCAATTTGTTGCAAAATTAAGGTCAAAGTTGACCGAAGGTTGAAATTTTGGCACTTTTCGTTATTTATATGAAAATATTTCAAAACTGATAAAAGCTACAACCATGGGTTGTTTTTAGTTGTATTGTGCATGAAATTGCGCACATTTCCATATATAAAACTTTATGTAACGGCTACTTTAAAATGGTGCAAGCATTACAACAATCGCACGTGAGATTTTTTCGGAAGAGTTACCGCGCGGACGTAAGGAAAAAGTTTTTTTCATAAATTTACCATAAATCAAAATATTGTGCTAGAGACTTCCAATATGCTGCAAAATGAAGGTAAATGATTGAATATTACTAGAATATACGAGTTTTAGCCTACAATTGCGTTTTTCGACCATTTCGGTAGAGTCAAAGTTGACCGAAGGTTGAAATTCTGGCACTTATTGTTATGTATATGAAAATATTTCAAAACTTTTGTTGTATTCCACATGAAATTGCACACATTTTCATATGTAATACTTCATGTAACGGCTAATTAAAAATGGTGCAAAAATTATGTCAAAGTGAGGAAATAATTTCCGAGATGTGTCACTGATACTTTTTAGTGCGATAAGAAAGAAATTCGCGCTTGCGCGCCTGCGTAACGATTGTAAACATAACAACACCTTGATCTGTGAACTCCCAGCATCCCCTAAGGCGCCTGATTCAAAAGTTTTTGGCTGGTAGGCCTATAAGTATTTTTCCACAATTAAAAAAAAAAACTTTTGTATGTCGACATAAATTACATCTGGTCGGAACCCAAGAGACAAAAAATGTTGACAAAATACGTCCATTAGGCGTTTAAGGGTTAAGTATATCTTAGTTTTACCAGACCACTGAGCTGATTAACAGCTTTCCTAGGGCTGGCCGCAGGGATTAGATATTTTTTTTACGTGGCTAGGAACCAATAGGTCACTACCAATGGGACCAGACCTACAGCTTATTGTGGGATCCAAACCACACTATATCAAGAAATGAATTTCTATCACCAGAAATAAATTCCTCTGATTCTGCGTTGGCCGAGGCGGGATTTGAACTTTGGACCACCGGATTGGCAAGCTGAGTGCGAAAACCACTTGTCCAGCGAGGAACTGATTTTTACGGGAGTCTAGGAGGGGCCCCACCCCAATGATCATTTAACAAAATTCGGGAGTGTCACTGAGCGCTTAAATTCTGTGGAATTTCTTGAACTCTCCAAGCGTTTTGGTCTTCTACGATCTGCAAACACTTGGGCGAGACGAGAATTCCTGATAATTGTTACTACAATACCCGGGAATCTCACTGAATGCTTGAATTCCTTGGAATTTCTGGCATCCTCAGAGTGTTATGATTTTCTGTAATTTCTAAACACTCAGGTGTGACAGACATCTCCGGTAATTGTTATTACGAAAATTGGAAGTCTCACTAAGCCATTAACCCTTAAAAGCCAAAGCAGTACTTTAAAAATCGTCTCCTGTATGCCGGCGGCATTCTCGATTGAGCGCCGAAGCGGAAATTTTTTTTTTTTTTTTTTTTTTTTTTTTTTTCATAAAATCACAGCACGCTTAGTTTTCAAGATTAAGAGTTCATATTTGGCTCCTTTCTTTGTCATTGCATGAAGTTAAGTATGCAACCATCAGAAATGAAAAAAAATATCATTATCATATATAAATATTAGGATATATGATAGCGCGAAAAAAAATTTCATATATAATTTTATACAAATCGCACTGTGAGCAAAACGGTTAAAGTTAACTAATTAATTTTTTTCACTGTATTGTACACTAAATTGCGATCATTTTGGTATATAACACACTGTAAAACGATCAAGGCAACACAGAAATATTATCACAAAATGATGCATGAATTCGTAACGCACGGACGTAAAAAAAAAAGTTTTTTTTCAAAAATTCATCATAAATCTAAATATTGTTCTAGAGACTTCCTGTTTGTTGCAAAATGAAGGTAATTGATTATATATTACTAGACTGTAAGTGTTGTAGCTTACAATTGCAGTTTTCAACCATTTCGGTCGAGTTAAAGTTTTCCGAAGGACGAATTTTTTCTATTTATCGTTATTTAATGAAAATATTTCAAAATTGATCAAATTTGCAACCACAGGTTGTTTGTTCTTGTATTCTACATGAAATTTCACACATTTTCATATATAAAACTTTATGTAATGGCTAATTTAAAATGGTGCAAACATTACGACAATCTGACAAAAATTTATGATTTTTTCGGAAGAGTTACCGCGCAGACGTAAGGAAAAAGTTTATTTAATAAATTCACCATAAATCAAAATATTGTGCTAGAGACTTCCAATTTGTTGCAAAATAAAGGTAAATGATTGAATATTACTAGAATGTAATAGTTTTAGCTTAAATTTAGTTTTTTTACCATATTGGTAAAGTCAAAGTTGACCCGAAGGTTGAACTTTTGGTACTTATCGTTATTTATATGAAAATATTTCAAAACTGATAAAAGCTACAATCATGAGTATTTTTTTTGTTGTATTCTACATGAAATTGTGCACATTTTCATATATAGTAATAGTCCATGTTACGGCAAAAATTATGTCAAAGTGACAAAATAATTTCCGAGATGTGTCGCTGATACTTTTTAGTGCGAGAAGAAAGAAATTTGCGCTTGCGCGCCTGGGTAACGATTGTAAACAAAACAATGCCTTGATCCGTGAGCTCCCAGCATCCCCCAAGGCACGTGATTCAAAAGTTTTCGCCTAGTAGGCCTATAACTATTTTTACGCGAATTTAAAAAAAAAAAATTTATATCGACGTACCATACGTCCAATCGGCGTTAAAGGGTTAGATTCATTGGAATTTCTAGCCTTTGCAGAGTGATTTGGTTTTCTGAGATTTCCAAACAATCGGGCAACGGTTATTCCCGATGAGTATTACAATAATCGGGAGTCCTGCCGAGCGCCTGGATCCCTTGGTCTCATTGGTGCTCGCCGAGTGCTTGGCTTCGTCATATTGCCGAGTACCAGGGCGAGACAAGGCTGGCCCGATTATTGTCTTAGAAGAGTCTGGTTTTTCTCGCTGAGCAAGGGAGTAGTTCTTGTGAATTCTAATGCTCGCCGAGCGCTCACTATTACGAGTGCTTGGATGGTGAGAAGAACTTTTACCAGTACAGATGAGTCCACTCCTCAGTCTGGTGTGAAATTATGTAGAGCTTGGTACTGCATGCAACACCTTCTGGGTGAATGGTCAAGTACCGTACTCAAGTATCGGACCTTAAGGTCCGAACAAGTAGGAGAGCAGACACAGAATCCCTCTTATTCTTCTTCTTGGAGCTTCGGCCTTGAAGGAGAACAGTTAATTGGGAAGAAGTGATAGTTCTTCATTGACGATTACCACTCATAATTATGTAGTGGTGATCTGCTCAGCTCAACCAGACAGCTCTGCTGATCTGAGTGCTCGGCTCTAACGAACGAACTCTGCTCTTGATCGGTGAGGTTCCATGCCATGACATAGCACCCTCGCTTCCCGTGTTGCAGTGAGTTTTCACAGGGTCATCATCTTTTGTTGTCTTCATCTGACACCTCCTAACCTCCCTTTTCAAAGGGTTCCATGTCCTAAGAAGAGGAAGGTATTCTCTGCCCCTTAAGAAGTCTCTCTTTGAGACTTCTAAGGGTCTGCCTCCTTTCCACGGCTAGGAAGTAATTGGCTGTCTCTTTGGCTCACCTGCTCCTTCTGGAGTGGGAACCTGGACGGTATTCACAAAATATAGTGTCTTGGGAGCCCCAGGAGTTCATACCCAGGGTCGTTCTCCTGTCTCAGGTTCCAAGGGCACTGCTCACGGAACCGGGGCTGTGTCAGGTATACTCATGTCTCTCTGAGTGTACAACCCCCATGGAGGGTCGTACACCCACAGTCAGTGATAGGTAGTCCTCTCTCCCTGACGATAGTGGTGCAGGACGAGAGAAGGGACTGAGCTGCTTTGGTGGCTTGGACCCACCTGTGAAAGCCAGGAATAAGGCATCTGAAGGAAATAGGAGGGGGTCCTCTGTGTAGTCCTCTTCATGTGGCTTGATCACGAAGAAGATAGATGCGTAGCAAGACGTGGCAGGATCTCACCAACTTTTACTGCATTTAACTCTGGTCAACTTTCGCTCACGTTCATGCGAACAAAACAGTTGTATGAAATGAATGCTTCGTTTAACAGAGTAAGAACATTGCAAGTTCAGAGAAGAGTGGGCAAGAACAGTCAATCCTCCTCTCTTTTTTTTCCTCTACTTCCTGGTTATACAGGAATGAACAAGGAAATAAGAGGAATTCTATGGAGTCTACTCCACAGAGTTCAAACCTGAGAGCCTATGTTTTTGGTTCAATCTTAGGATCTTACCAAACATACATCAATCTGTTCGGGATGGATAGAGAGGTTTGAATGCCTTTCCAGTGCTACTGTTTTGGGAACAACCAGTTCGGCTTGAACTAGTCATCTTTGGTATCCTGTTGTCACGTAGAAGTCTCCCTTTGAGAAAACTTCACCTTTGCTCTCTTCATTGTCTTGTCCTTCAAATGAAGAAGAATTAGGCTGGAGTACGATTTACAGGACCCTACAAATATGCATAATAGTATATTTCTCTTGCAACATGCTTCTATTATCAGTTGCATAGTCCGAGTAGTAGGCGCATATTTGTAAGTTAATTCGTGTGGTATGTAACCAAGATGAATATTACCTTCTCTTAATTAACTTAAAACTTAGGACAACCTTTCAGGTCTCCCAAACTTAGGACAACCTTTCGGGTCTCCCAAGAGTTACTGGTTTTGATTTTGAGATAACTAGTAGTATTGTTTACCAAAACACCACAGCCTCTGCATTATCACCAAACAAGAGGGTTTTCTTTCCTCCCATTTTGGTTGAATTGCAGATGCTCGAGTGTATCTTTTTTGCACGATGGTTCTAGCTGAACGCATTCCTTCATGGAATGCCCTACTAGGCAATTCAGTATGACAAGTCGAGCAAGTGGTATAGGGCTCTGTGTCAGTACTGCTTGCTCTCTGAGATTCTTTTCACTTTGTTATGGATCGTAGCCTGGGGCACTGCATCAGGCGAGACGGGGCACTCCTTCCTGAGCAACACACTCTCTCTCTCTCTCCTCTCTCTCTCTCTCTCTCTCTCGATTCTCTCTCTCTCTCTCTCTCTTCATTCTCATCTCTTCCGCTCTTCTCTCCTCGTCTAGTCGTCTCTCTCTCTCTCTCTCTCTCTCTCTCTCTCTCTAATTTGGCTTATTAGAGCTAATTTTCTTCTTTTGTATGTTAGCTAGATGTTTTCCTTGTCTTTTCCTCTTTGGCATGATGAAATTCTTGCCGAAACAAAGATAAACAGATATAAAAGCAAGCGAATGTCTGAGGTGAATCTCGAACGTGTACCCTCTATCATGTTTCTGCTTGCACTGAAGGGTGGAAGAGTGTCTTGTGACTCATGGAGTCTCTGCAGATGCCATTGCTCACAATTTGTTTGATAATGATTATCAAAATTTATGATAACAGAAGAAATATTGCATTTTCTTGTACAGATCAGTGTTTTTGGCTTATTGAGTTACATTTACTAATTACCCTGTAACTACGAAAGTAAGAGGAATTTTGATGAAATATTTCGTATACACATTCTCCATTGCCATACAATGGTCCTTGAATTTTATCATGACTTTGCATTTTTCACCCTATACCCCCATATATGTATAGGGCTACTGGCCGGCCCCCTTAAGGTACTTTTCATGTGATTCATATGATTGCAATTCTTTGTTAATTCTGTTTTCTAATTTGTAGTCCCTTCAGTTTTATTTATTGCTGATATATAGCAAAGTATTTCATAAATGATTGATACCCTAGTTTATTATCCAGTTTCATTTCCAGCTATGGCTTGCACTGGAGGAGAGCAGGCATGTAAGGTCATTGAATTCTTAGCCAAACCACATGAGTGCTTCAGCAAAATTGCCAAGCATTTTGATAATACTGTCCGTGAATGCTACATAGAACTACTTTTTTATTTTCTAACTTCGGATAACCCTCATATATTGGATCAGTTTCTAATGAAACCAGGTAAGCAGATTTTCACGTGTTGTTTAAGCTTTTAATTAATTACATATGTATTTTTTTAAAATTTTCAGTGTTGTAGGCTGTTTTTGGATTGTTGAACTAGATCATTGAATATAAATTTAAAGATTGCTGCATATAATGGTTTGGGTAAGGTGTGAGTATCACTTGTGTATCATTTTTATTGTAAAAATGAATGTTGTGCTCTTAAATTAGGTAATATTGATAAGACTACCCTACTTATGAGCATTCAGAGATATGAACAAATGTGATCATCCATTAAAATTGTGTTCAGAGCACTTCCCTTTGTCACCTGTAAGTTTAAATTTTATACTACGCACCTATTCTGCTTAGTTACTATTTTTGCTGCTACCCACATTTTACAGCACTGTAGCCCACAACATCCCATCGTCCCAAACTCTTGTACCTACGGTAGAAGTAAGATGCTTTGTGTTTGCCCCAAGCTATTTGCATGATTTTATTGTGACATATTTTGCCCATCTTTTGTCTGTCAAGTGAAGACAGTAACAGTGGCAAGTTGCGGCAGGCTATCTCAATGGAAACTAAGATAGCAATATTAAAGAAATGAGATGGTTCGAAATGTTGAAGGTATAATGTGAATCGTTCAACTGTTGACACAATCTTTAAGAATAAAGAGTGAATTATGGAACAGCTTAAAAGGCTGTGTCTATGCAGTCAGCAATTAAAAGCAAGGGAAGGGGGAAGCTGATAGAAGAAATGGAAAAACTTCTGGGTATCTGGATGGAACACCAGAGATATGGTCTGTACTGGATAGCCTCATGCTGATTCAACAAAAGGCTAAAAGCCTTTTTGACAACTAGAATGCTAGGGCTGGTGAAAGTGCTGCAGATGTATTTGCTGCAAGTTATGGATGTTTTCATCACTTTAAAAAAGCATGCCAACTTGCATCTCATGCCTGTTAGTGGTGAGGCAGTATAGTATTGACGAGACAGGCCTTTTCTGGAAAAGAATGCTAGAAAAACTTACATCAGCTGAAATGAGAAGATAATGTCACGATGGATTTAAGGCGGTGAAGGATAGGCTAACCTTACAGGAGACTTCAAGTTATTTTATTATTCTGACAGCAATTCATGAGTAGAACATCTGCAGAAAGTTTAGTCAACACCACTTGTATAAAACTTTTAAAAGATTTCAAATTAAAATTACTCCTTGAAATTCATTTCAAATTTTCTTAATAGTCTTAATAAAGGGATTTTGATGATGGAAAAATCTATTTCTGGGCAAGGGTTCGTGTCGCCCAGTGAAATAATCCCTTAAGTTCATTATTTCTAGGTAAATGATACTAACATTACCAGAGAAAAAATAAAAACGGGGATGTCAGAGTAACTGACTCGCTCACCCTAAATAAAAAGAGGGTGTCGGTATGGTGCTGGGGCGAGTGAGACCACTACCACGAACCTCTTGTCATTTAGAATTCTCCTTCATCAAAATCCCCCTCCCTGAGAGAGCTGACACACGGCCGGCGCCAGCAACTACTACTACACATCCTCCCACGCCGACCGCAGCGCCTCCCGTGGCCATCCTTGAAGTTAGATGCCAACCTTTGGACGCAAGGGTGGGAGAACAGGGTGGGATTTCACTGGGCGACACGAACCCTTGCCCAGAAATAGATTTTTCCTTTTCAAGGTTGGAAAATAAAATAAGGCCTCAATAAAACGAAAGAAATAAAATAAATGAATATAATCTAGTTGACAAATTTTTACAAGTTATCATAACTAAGGTTAACTTAACCTAATATAATAAATGCCAGTTTTAGACATATAATTGGACTTTAATTTAAAATTAAACTTAAACTAACTTATGATAACTTAGAATTAGATTTTATGAAACAATATGATTAAACATTTTAACATACATATAAGTGTGTTTCCCTTGCAAAAAAATAAGGGAAAACGGCACTAAATGGTTACAGTCAGTAATCAATATTTACAATTGTGAGTGCCCCTAGCAAAAAAATAAGGGGCACATCACCATAAGTAGCCTTTTTAGGCAGCTAAGGCTGAAGGACCCAATTGAACATGACGGTAAGGTTAGGTGAATTGTTAGTGAGGCAGGTAGAAAGGAGATTTGGATCTTTGACTACAACTACTGAACAGTGTCAGGAGAAACTATGTTTCCCGCTGCCACTGCCGGAAATTTAAGAGATTCCAAGGATTTTAAGTAGTGCCGTTTAAAAACTGTCGGCGATTTCCAGCCTGTATACTTCTTCAATTCATCGAAATTCATATGTTGGAAGTAATTGATAGAGGTGGCTACTGCCCTGATGTCATGGGCTTTAGGGAATGAGTCAGGGTTAGCTTGTTTGATAAAATAGAGGATTTGTTGTCTAATCCCTTTTATTGAAATAGTGCCACCTTTTTCCCTCATAAAGAGGGGGCCTGAGGATCTAGAAGATGTCCTGGACAGATAGGCTCGTAAGGTCGTTACCGGACAAAGAGAAGGGTCTTGTGGAAGAGGGAGGACCTTCCAAGGGGCCCATCTCATTAAGGGGTCCTCATTCTTTGCCAGAAAGCTACGATCTGGAGATAGTAAGACTTCTCCTAAGGGGAGGAATTCTACATGTCCAGCATCTCTGGAAAGGGCCGACAGTTCTGATATTCTGGCTCCTGAGGTCAAACTTAGTAAGAATAATGTTTTTCTTAATAACATTAAATAGTTACATGAAACATTGTCAGTATCTGAAGCCAGTTTGAGAACGTCATTCAAGAACCATGAAACTGAACTAGGCCTTTCTGAAGGTCTGAGCCTAGCACAGGCTTTAGGAATAGACGTAAAGTAGGAGTCTGATAAGTCTATCTTAAAGCCAAACTGGAAGATTTTCTTTAAAGCTGACTTATTAGTGCTAATAGTACTAGCTGCTAGACCTTTTTCAAACAGGGATCTGAAAAAGGATATGGCTAAATTTAACTGTCATGGTTCGGGTATTTGTTTCCTTCAGGAAATTTGCCAATTTCTTTACAGCAGCATCGTACTGACATAAAGTTGATTCCCTCTTATCCGATTCTAAGAAAAGGATATTCTGGGGATCGATATTTGCATCTTTCTTAGACGCAAACTTCATGAAGTCCATAAAGTTAGGGTTTTGAGAATTCCTGAGGAAGCGAACACAGTCCTCATTTGTACTGACTGAGATAGCCTGGGATTGGGAATCCGTCGAGGTCGGAGACCCAATTCCAGGAGGAGAGGATACCAGTTGCTCTTGGGCCAAACCGGGGCTACTAGAGCTACTTGTCCCTTGAACGTCCTGAGTTTGCTCAGGACTTTCAATAGAAGATTCACTGGAGGAAAGATGCAAATCTTCCTCCATTGATTCCAATCTATGGACATGGCGTCTATGGCATAAGCCAGAGGTTCCAGGTTGGGGGCCACATAGCAAGGGAGCTTGTGGTTCGCTTGAGATGCGAAAAGATCCACCTGGAGACCTGGAACCCTTTGGCATATCCACTGGAATGAGCACTTGTCCAGGGACCACTCCGATTCTAGAGGAACTGATCGAGACAGGGCGTCTGCTATCACGTTCCTTACTCCCGCCAGATGGGTGGAGGATAGATGCCATTTGTACAGGCGGCCCGCGGTTAACGGCGCAATCACTCAACGGCGAATCGGTTTTACGGCGGTCATCAAAAATATTCATTAAAAAAAATAAGGCATTTTAAAGGTATCTTTACGGCACAAATTTCAGTTAACAGCGCCGTTGTCTAACGAGTTCATACATATGTAGAAATGCCGTTCAGACCATAAAGGTTATGCAAATTATATTAACAAATTTTATGGAGAGTTATTATGTAGGTATTAGGGTAAAATATATGCCTCTGACGCTGTTCTATGCCGAAAATATCGAGTTACATAAGTGCAAATTTAGCTATGGATGTGTCGATTCATAAATGTTCATGCTTTTGTTTAAAATGTGTATGAAAATGTATTACGTGAAAGGCATTTTTATTTCTGTACAGAAATATGATACAAAGGCAGCTTTTGAAACTGCCCTTCACGTTATCAAATACGATGTTTTTTCATGTTCTTTCTTGTAAGCTGCCGCCTGCTGCTCTTCCGAAAATATCGATTTAAAAAAATGCAAATTAGCGATCGATGTGTCTATTTTATAAATGTTTATGCTTTTATGTTTAAAATGTGTATGAAAATGTATTACGAATAGGGTATTTTTATTTCTGTGCAGAAATATGATAAAAAGGCAACTTTTGAAACTCCCCTTCAAGTTATCGACTACGATGTTTTTTTCAAGTTCGTTCTTGTATGCCGCCGCCTGCCGCTCTTCCGAAAATATCGTTTAAAAAAAAAAAAAAAAAAGTGCAAATTTAGCGATCGATGTGTCGATTTTTCAATTTTTTATGCTTTTATGTTTAAAATGTGTATGAAAATATATTACTTAAAGGTATTTTCATTTTTGTACAGAAATAAGATACAAATTAAGGCAGCCTTTGTAACTACGCTCCACGTTGTCAGGGGATGGTTTTTAATGTTCGTTCTTGTCCGCCAGTTCCGAAAAGTGCATTGTGTTATTTTATTAATTATGCATCTTTTCCATAAATCCTTTAAAAAGTTATACATTATTTCACTGTATCCAAGAATATTGTATGTATTCTCATATTATTGTATTTTAAAATACTACGGCAAACTTAAGCCCGTATTCCGCGGAGCGGCCAATGTTGTGGTTTGAAATCAGCTGATGAATACGAGTTTGTTTCACCATAACGCAATTCTGAGTGAATGCTCTTGCTTCTAGTTAGCATAAACGAATATCTATATACTTGACTTATATGAGACAAAGTTATTTTTCCTTATACAGCGTGTTTTTAGGTGGAAATATTTATTGAATATGTCTCGTTGTGAATGTGAACTACTATTTTTTTCGTTAACAGATTACGTTGGCGGCATGTTTATTGCGTAAAAAATTATGTGATTCCGTTCGCAATAATACTTTATATCGTCGTAATACGAACTTTACGTTATTTATATATCTTATATCGGCGTGAAACCAACAGTAAAATGTGTTCTTTCAAGCACAGTAGTTTTTATTAAAATGATTTTATCCCAATTTTATCTACAGTTGTGTGTGATGGCAGACGTTTACTGCAGTTTTATCCTTGTTGCCGATGTACGATAGTAGTCATTAGCAGCTTGAACAGTTTTCTCAGCTTCAGTTATAACTAGGTTTAAATTTAACGGTATATTTCCCGATAGATCTTTAATCTATATTGATCTCTGATCTATAGCGAATAAAGTTATTAAATTAAGATATCTCAGTTCTATTCTATACATAACGCCATTTATAACAAATACGGTAATGTTGCACTGTAGTACGATGATCGAAATACAAGCCAAACAGATGTTATCCAGTTCGGTTGTACTTAGAAAAAAAAAAAAAAGTAGTTTCTCGTTCGGTTGTTCATGGCTGTACACGTTCACGCAACGAGTATAACGTTAAAACCATAATTTCATACAATCAACTTACCTGTCAGATATATACATAGCTAAGACTCCGTCGTCCCCGACAGAAATTCAAATTTCGCGGCCACTCGCTACAGGTAGGTCAGGTGATCTACCGGCCTGCCCTGGGCGGCAGGACTAGGAACCATCCCCGTTTTCTATCATATTTTCTCTGTCGCCGGTGGTATCAACATTGTTGTTATTACCTCCTGACTTAGATTCATTTTTCAACCTTTGATCAACGTTTTTCGGCTTTTTGGTGACGTATTTGGATCGTGTTTTGGCATTCGCTACTGTGGACTGTTTTTTGGAATAACTCTTTTGGATTTTTCTCAGTATGTCTGATTCTAATGTGAGTGTGAGAATGTGTGTGAATGTAGGCTGCAGGGTGAGGATACCGAAAGCTTCGGTTGATCCTCACACTGTATGCCGTAAATGTAGGGGGGTTCAGTGTTCTGCTATTAATACTTGTAAGGAATGCGAGGGATTGAATGCAGAAGAGTGGAAGACTTTGACTTCTTATTTGAAGAAGTTAGAGAGGGATAGAGTTAGACGGCTGAAAGGTGTGAGTTCAAGGCCTATTGAGCCTTTCACGGATAATTCTAATCCTACTGATGTAGATTCTCCCTATATATCTCATTCTCAGAGTGCTTTTTCGGATTCGGCATCGGAAATCGCCAATCTGAAAGCTACTATTAGAGACATGAAGTCCAAGATGGCTGACTCTAAAGGTAAGGCTAGTGATAGTGAACATTTCAGTGAAGTGAGTTCTCTCAGTGTTGTGGAGGGGGCGTTTGATCGTCCCTGCGACGCTCCCAGGCCTAGACCTCTTCCAAGCTCCCATGCCCAGAGGAGAAGGAAAGTCGAAAGCCTTAAGGAGGTCGTGGGGAATCCCCAACGGTCAGACGTCCCTTCAGCTAGCTCTGCTTCATGGCAGGCGGCTCAAGGGCGCTATAGAAAAAGCGTCCTTCGCGAGTTTTTTCTCGTCCTCTCCCTCTCCCTCACCTAAACGAGGGTGGAAGGAGTCGAACTTATCGAGACCGCTGAAGCGTCATATGAAGCCCGACATAGATTCGAGCCCAGAGCGCTTCTCAGATGACGCTCCGTCTGCTATTAAGAAAGCGAAGGTGGCGTCAGCGTCACCTGACGCTTGTGCGGAAGTACCCCTTCATTCTTCTTCCCCGAGTGATGACGAAAGGCGTCATGCACTAGACGTGGGAGAAGCGTCAAGAAAGATAATTATGGCGGTTCAGGAACAACTGTCATCTCTTGTGGGAGTTTTAGCGCCACCCCGTCGGAAGGACGTGACGCTTCCAATTAAGAAGTCTCGTCCTCTCTCACCTGCTCGAAGAGAAGCGTCAGACAGACGTGAAACTGCTAAAACGCTTGCAGAAGCTTCGAGTTCGAGAGCTAGAACGGGGGCTTACGAAAGTTTCGTAAAGCCAGAGAAGCGTAAAACGTCTTTTAGAAGTGAAGCGTCATTCAAAGCGGATCTTAGACGTGACGCTCCGTCCAATATTGTGACGCCGAGTAGGACGCCTTTAGAGAGCGGAGCGTCTTCCAGGCGCGAAGCGTCATCAAGACGTCAGCAAGAGACGTCAGCCATGACGCTCGGAGAGAAACGGGAAGCGTCATACAAGGCGTCTTCTAAAGTTCAAGAGAAGCCGGAGCTTGTGACGCCTTCCAAGTCTTTTAAAACGGGAAAGAGGAAAGAGTATCATTCCCTTAGCCCCTCTCCTATTAGGAGTTTGTCTCCTCCAGAAGAGGAAAGTTCAGAAAGGAGAACGGAGACTCAGATAAATCCCGAGTTGGAGGAAAACTCGGATGATGAAGATCATGGAAGAGAGGGTTTGTCCAACTATAAGGTTTTGACTACCCTGCTTCTTGAGGAGTATGGAGACGAGTTGACTCCTGCTGCTCCTCCTTCTCCGCGCTCGCTCTTTTCCAGTGCTAAGACGAAGAAGCCCTCGTCTTTTCTAAAAATGAAACCCACCATCTCGATGAAGCGGGCATTACACGCCTTAGACTCATGGATGAAGTCTAAGAAAGACTTAGTCAGGACAGTCTTTTGCATGCCTCCAGCAAGATTAGCTGGGAAAAGAGGCATATGGTATAAGACGGGAGAGAATATGGGTATCGCTCTCCCTTCTACAACAGAGGCAGATTTTTCGACTTTGGTTGACGCTTCAAGGCGTCCAAGTCTCAATTCTGCACGAATTACATGGGGTATTTCAGAACTGGATCATCTCCTCAAGGGACTCTTTCATGTATTGGAAGTCTTCAACTTCTTAGATTGGTCCCTTGGGGTGATGTCCAAGAAAGCCCATGATTCAGAAGGAATCGAACCTGAAGCCCTGTTATGCATTTTGTCTTGCATTGACAAAGCGGTACAGGATGGATCTTTTGAAGTCTCTTCATTATTTGGAGCAGGTCTTTTAAAGAAAGGACGGTGTATGGCGCCTTCTTAACAAAGGCAGTCTCGCATGCTCAGAGGGCAGCTCTACTGTATGCGCCTCTTTCTGACTTTTTGTTCCCTTCTCAGTTAGTAAAGGACGTTGCTCACTCTTTAACTGAGAAGGCGACTCAGGATCTTCTGACGCAGTCAGCTAGGAAGAAGAAACCTGTTTCGGTATCTGACAAGAAAGGACCTAGTACATCAATGCAGCCCTTTCGAGGTGGTCCGACCTCCAGACCTCCCGCAAGAAGGAAGGCTCCGGAGAAGAGAGGTAGGTCTGCCTTTCGTCCCTTTAAAAAGGGAAAATGAAACATCTCTCCTCCAAGCACCAGTAGGTGCCAGGCTCCTGGGATTCGTGGAGGCCTGGACACTGATAGACGCAGACGCGTCTTCATTGACTATCATAAGGAAGGGATATCGTATCCCTTTCCTGAACACTCCTCCCCTAACGTCAATACCAAGGGAACTATCAGCCAAGTACAAGGACCCTGTGCTGAGGGATACTCTTCGATCGATGGTGGAACAAATGTGGGACAAGAGAGCGATAGAACTAGTACTGGATCAAAACTCCCCGGGGTTTTACAATCGCCTTTTTCTAGTGGCGAAAGCCTCGGGAGGCTGGAGACCAGTACTGGACGTCAGCTCTCTGAACAAATTTGTTCAGAAGGAGAAGTTCTCCATGGAGACTTCTGCTTCAGTCCTAGCATCATTAAGACAAGGAGATTGGATGGTGTCTCTAGATCTCCAGGACGCCTACTTTCACGTCCCGATCCACCCTTCATCGAAGAAGTACCTCCGTTTCATGACGGGGGGGAAGGATCTTTCAGTTCAGAGCCTTGTGTTTCGGCCTGTCCACAGCTCCTCAGGTCTTCACAGCCTGATGAAGAATGTGGCGAGATTTCTTCACCTCAAAGGAGTGAATGTCTCTATGTATCTAGACGACTGGCTCATCAGGGCCAGATCGGAGAGACAGTGCTTGGAGGACCTAAAGTTAACTCTGGATTTGACCAAGGCATTGGGATTGCTTGTGAACCTCGAGAAGTCTCAGCTGACCCCCAGACAAGACCTAGTCTATCTGGGGATTCGGATGGATTCTCGGGGTTTTCGAGTTTTTCCTTCGCAAGAGAGAACCGCAAAAGGTTTGCGGATAATCTCTCTCTTCTTAGAGAAGCAACAAACGTCGGCGAGGGAATGGTGAGCCTTCTGGGGACGCTTTCCTCGCTGGAACAATTCTTCCCTCTAGGAAGACTTCATATACGTCCACTTCAATTCTTCCTCAAGAGGTCTTGGAGCTGGAAAACCGGACAACTGTCGGACGTTTTTCCCATTCCAGTGGAGATAAAGGCACACCTACAGTGGTGGTTGCTACCTCTGGAAGAGAACAAAGGGATCTCTCTAAGAACACAGAACCCAGACCTAGTGTTGTTCTCCGACGCGTCGGAGACAGGTTGGGGAGCGACATTAGGCTCAGAGGAAGTGTCAGGCACCTGGGAACCAGCACAGGTGTCCTGGCACATAAACTGCAAAGAGCTCTTCGCCGTACATCTGGCCTTAAAGAGCCTAGAACCTCTGGTGTCAAACAAGGTAGTGCAAGTAAACGTGGACAACACCACCGCACTTGCCTACATTCGGAAACAGGGAGGGACGCACTCCTCGTTCCTTTACGAGCTCACGATGAGACCTATTACTTATTTGGACGTCTCACAGGAACATCTCCCTGCTGACAAGGTTCGTACAGGGAGTAAGGAATGTGAGGGCGGACAGGCTCAGCAGGAGGAACCAGGTCCTTCATACAGAATGGACTCTACACGAGGAAGTGTGTCTCGATCTCTGGTCTCTGTGGGGAACTCCTCATGTGGATCTCTTCGCAACATTCATTTATTTCAAAAAGGCTCCCAGTGTTTTGCTCGGTCGTGGAAGATCCAAGAGCAATTATGGTAGACGCCTTCGCTGCTAAACTGGTCTCGAGTAGACGTTTATGCTTTTCCCCCATTCAAAATCCTGGGGTTAGTAATGAAAAAGTTTGTGGCGTCAAAAGAGACGAGGATGACGTTAATAGCCCCCTTTTGGCCGGCCCAGGAATGGTTCACGGAGGTGGTAGAGTGGATCGTAGACTTTCCAAGATCCCTACCAAGAAGGACGGATCTTCTCAGACAACCACACTTCAAGAGGTACCATCAAAAACCTCCCCGCTCTCGCTCTGACTGCCTTTCGACTATCGAAAGACTTGTCAGAGCGAGAGGCTTTTCTCGCGAAGTGGCAAGCGCGATCGCGAGAGCACGCAGAACCTCCACTACGAAAGTATACCAGTCGAAGTGGGAGGTATTTAGAAGGTGGTGTAGAGCCAAGAAGTTGTCCTCCTCCTCTACCTCTATAGCGGAAATTGCTGATTTCTTGCTATTCCTGAGAGTAAAATCTCATCTAGCCGTATCCACAATAAAGGGATACAGAAGTATGCTCTCGGCTGTATTCAGGAACAGAGGATTAGATCTGGCAAATAACAAGATCTCCACGATCTCATAAGATCTTTTGAGACTTCAAAGTCTAAGGAACCAGTACCTCCGAACTGGAACCTGGACGTAGTCCTCAAATATCTGTCTTCGGATAGATTCGAACCTCCTCATCTGGCATCGTTTAGAGACATAACTAGAAAATGCCTATTCCTTTTATCTTTAGCTACGGCAAAAAGAATTAGTGAATTACAAGCTCTGCAGGATAAAGTAGGATTCAAGGGAGACTCGGCTATTTGCTCGTTTAAGACCCTGTTTTTAGCGAAAAACGAGAATCCCACGAATCCCTGGCCTAAGTCATTCGAAGTCAAAGGAATGTCGAGTCTCGTAGGCAGAGAAGCAGAGAGGTCTCTATGCCCTGTTAGAGCTCTGAAGTTCTACCTTCAGAGAAAGCGTCAGTTGGGAGGCTCTAGACAAGGTCTTTGGTGCGCGGTAAAAGACCCCACAAGACTGATGTCCAAGAATGCTCTGGCGTTCTTTGTAAGAAACGTCATTACGGACGCTCATAAGGTCTGTCCTGACGAACAGTTACAACTACTGAGAGTAAAAGCTCATGAAGTAAGAGCGGTTGCGACGTCTCTCTCGTTTTATAAGAATATGTCGCTTAAAAACATCATTGATACGACATACTGGAGATGCAACTCAGTATTTGCATCTCATTACTTGAAAGACGTACGTGTGACGTATGAGAAGTGTTTTTCTCTAGGTCCTATCGTATCGGCAGATACGATTCTGTGGGGTACGGGAGCCGACACCAATCCTTAAATGTATATACTGTTCTTCTTTTTGGATATGGTCGAGAGTCTCTTCGAACAATGGAGGATTTGGCTCGCACGGGCGGCCGTCTATGTTGTTCAGTAAGAGAATTCTTGTCATATCCAATTAGTTGAGTATAATTTTTTTTTGGAAAATTATGTATGTGTGCGTAGTGGTTTTGAGTTACGGTTGTTGTGACGAGTTCGGGGATAACTCGTAACAATCCTTAGTTCTAACATATGGTTAGGATCAGGTGGTCGGGATTGGTTGTGTGCTCCTTCATAAGGTGTATTGTCATATAAGTGGATCAGCACCCATTGACAAAGTCCTTTTAGGCTCTGCCGAGTAAGCGGATAAGACCCCATCGGCAGACCCACAAGAACTCTTGGCCATAGATCATATATCTCGCTAAAGTTTCTTGAGGTGATGCAGACTACTGGGCAAACACCCACGAAGTCTACCACCTATCAGGTAGGAACCAAGGTTTTATTTATACCTACAACATATGTTGTTTACCTGTCTATTCCATATAGTAGCTGTCTCTTACACCCTCCACCGAAGGGTGCCAATCAGCTATGTATATATCTGACAGGTAAGTTGATTGTATGAAAATGATATTGTTATGTTACAATAAAGTTTCATACATACTTACCTGGCAGATATATACAATTAAAGGCCCACCCAGCCTCCCCGCAGGAGACAGGTGGAAGAGAGAAAATATGATAGAAAACGGGATGGTTCCTAGTCCTGCCGCCCAGGGCAGGCCGGTAGATCACCTGACCTACCTGTAGCGAGTGGCGCGAAATTTGAATTTCTGTCGGGGACGACGGAGTCTTAGCTATGTATATATCTGCCAGGTAAGTATGTATGAAACTTTATTGTAACATAACAATATCATTTTCATCATTCTCTTTTGCTGTTATTGAACTTATGTAACCTGAAGATGGATAAACGTTAGGCCATTGTAATTTGATCTCTCATAAAATCGAACTATCGTAAGACTAATGATTGTAACCTGAACACTACAGCTACCTGTACACTGTATAAACTTTATTATATCTTTACATACTCTAGGCACCCACATGTACTGTAGAGTAAATTCTGTAGTACTATACTGCATAAATATAATTTTACTTATTGCGCCGTTGTGGAATTACGGCGCCTTTGACTGGTCTAGAGTTTCGAAAGAAGGTGTGCGGCGGCCGTAGGCTTTAAAATTGCTCAGCGTCGAAAATCGCTTGGCATCGGTGGCCAGGAACGGAACCCCTGCTGCTAACCGAGGGCCGCCTGTACTTGATTGCTAGAGAGAAAATGGCTATCATGACATGGTTCACATGTTTTGACTTGGATCCTCCCCTGTTGATGCAGTGTACCACTACTGTGCTGTCCAAAACCAGCTTTATATGGGAATTCTTGGCTGGTAGAAGCCTCTTCAGAGTGAGGAATACTGCCAAGGCTTCCAATACATTTATGTGAAGATGGCGGAACTGAGGCGACCAAGTCCCTTGAACTTTCTTGAATTGGGAGTATCCTCCCCACCTGTTTAGAGAGGCGTCCGTATGGATAACCAACGCCGGAGGAGGGAACTGGAGAGGAACTGATTTGAACAGATTCTTGGACTCCGCCCAGGGGCGGAGACGTTTGCGAAGAACTGGCGGAATTACTGACAACTTGTCTCGAGATTTGACATTTGCCCTTGAGCGCCAAACTTGATTTATATCCTTCAATTTTGCTTTCAACAGAACGTCTGTGACTGATGCGAACTGAAGGGAACCTAGGATCCTTTCCTGGTTTCTCCTTGACGTCTGTTTGCATTTGAGGAATTGTCTTATTAACTTGGATATTTCTTTCCTTTTGGATAACGGAATTGACAGAGTGTGGGAGTTCAGGTCCCACTGAATGCCGAGCCACTGGAAACGAGACTCCGGCGTTAGCCTGGATTTGGTCTTGTTTATTTGGAACCCCAGATGTTCCAGAAATTGAATTACTTTGCCTGTGGCTTTGAGGCATTCCTCAACGGTTGTTGCCCAAATGAGCCAATCGTCGAGGTACGCTACTACCATTATCTCTTGCGACCTCAGTTGTTGTACCACTGATTCTGCTATTTTTATACATCCAACTTACCCGGCAGATATATACTTAGCTATAGACTCCATCGTCCTGACAGAATTCAAAACTCGCGGCACACGCTACAGGTAGGTCAGGTGATCTACCATTCCCACCGCTGGGTGGCGGTATCCGGAACCATTCCCATTTTCTGACAGATTTTCTCTGTCGCCGGGAACGACAACAACTGTTGTGGTTCCCTCCTGGTTGGAATTCTGCTCGTTCGCCGAGAATTTGTTGGATTGATTTTGGTGAAGTACTCTTCTTTTTTTTTTTTTTCTTCCCCTCTGGCTTGGCATACGCTTGTTGTGGACTGTTTTAGGAATTGGATTAGGTTTTTTCTCTCACGATGGCTGACGTTAAGGTAACACCTATGTTTAGGGTGTGTGCAAGGGACGAATGTAGAACTAGACTTCTGAAAGCAGAGATAGATCCCCATACAATTTGTGTTAAATGTAGAGGTTCTGAATGTTTTTTTGATAAGACTTGTACTGAATGTGAGGGACTGATAGAACAAGAATGGAAGGATTTATCTGCTTATATCAAGAAAAGAGAGAAGGATAGAGCTAGGAAAGCTTCCGCAAGAAGCTCGAGTAGATCTTGTTCTTTTGAACCCGAGTTAGAAACTAACAAGGTAGATGATAACGTTTCTCCCATAACCTCAGCCTCTTCTCCCTGTGTTGAATCTAAGGATTCGTTTTCAGGGATGGAAATCATGAGATCCTCGATCAAGGAGCTACAGGAACAGCTAAAAGCTATGGAGGCGAAAGGTAAGAGTGTCAGTGAGTGCAGTGACCCCAGTGCAGTGGAGGGGGCGTCTGATCGGCTCCGCATTGCTCCTAGGCCTAGACCTCTTTCAAACTCCCAGGACCAGGGGAGGAGGAATGTCAAAAGCTGCAGGGAGGATGTGGAGCATCCCCAACGATCAGGCGTCCCTTCGGCAGATCCTGAAGTAGCGACCCAGGCTGCCCTGGATAGCCATAGAAAAGGCATCCAGAAGGAGTGCTTTTCTGCTTCGGACTCCTCCTCGTCTAGGCGTGGATGGAACTCTGCCTCGAAGTCTCATCCTTTGAAGAGATCGTGGGTTTCGCCGAAAGGAGACGCTCTTGATTCGAGCCCCGAGCGCTTCCCTGAGGATTTTCCTTCTTGTAGTAAGAAGTCGAGAAGACCGTCTCCAGCTCCTCAAGATCCTACTAAGCTCTTCCTGCTTAACCTGCAAGAACAGTTGTCCTCCCTGGTAGGTGCTCTCCATAAGGATTCTTCGCGAAGGAAAGACGCCTCCCTTCCAGTGAAGAGATCGAAGTTTTCATCTACTAGTAAGCGCTCTTCTCCTTGTAGAGGAGACGCATCTGAGTCTAGCAGGGCGCTCACCTCCGTACAAGAATGCTCCGTGCAGACAGCTCGAACCCCTTAGGAGCTCTTCTCTTCGCAGTAAAGTTCCCAGCAGTAGCCACTCTCAGAGGAGACGCTCAGCTACTTTTTCACGGAGAGGTCAGGAGTTGGACTCCTCTACTGATGACCATGGCAGGCGTCAAGAGCCTATAAAGAGCCAGGATCTTGTCAGGCGCCAGGAGTTGAGTGAGCCCCAGGAGCCTTTCAGGCATCAAGAGCACCTCAGGCGCCAGGAGACTAGTAGGCGCCAAGAGCCTAGTAGGCGTCAGGAACCTGCCAGGCGGCAGGAGTCGAGTGAGCGCCAGGAGCTTTTCAGGCGTCAAGAGCATATCAGGAGCCAGGAGCCAAGCAGGCGCCAGGAGTCAAGCAGGCGCCAGGAGCCCAGCAGGCGCCAGGAGCCTAGCAGGCGCTTAGGTTTGAATAGGACCCCTTCACACTTTATGAGCTCTTCAGAGAGTAGGAGCCCTTCGCCTTGCAAGAAACAGGATACTGAGAAGAGATCTTTTACCTTTAAGAGCTCCCTCGCACCTTGCAGTAGCTAGCATAGGTCACATGGAAGGCGATCTCCTTCTTATGACAGAAGTCCCGCTCCTTCTAAAAGCCGCTCCCCTTCGAAGAATTTCCAGTCGACGTAGTAGTCTCGGACTATAAAAGGCTGTCTTTGCTTTTGCTGAAGGAGTTTGGTGATACGCTTCAACCAGCTGATCCGCCCTCTCCAGGATCTTTGCTGTCAAGTATGAAGTCTCCGAAAGCCTCCTCATTCGTGAAAATGCGCCCTACCCTAAGCATGAAGAAGGCATTCAAAGGATTTGGAGAGTGGCTTCACACTAAAAGAGAAGCGGGCAAGACTGTATTTTCATGCCCTCCTTCCAGGCTGATGGGAAAACCTGGAAGATGGTATGATACCAAGGAGCCTATGGGCTTAGGGCTTCCTTCGTCTGCAGATGCAGACTACACTTCATTGGTTGATTCGTCAAGGAGGCGCGCTCTCCTCTCAGCTAAGGCTACGTGGGGGATGTGTGAGCTAGATCATCTCATCAAGGCCCTCTTCAGGACACTGGAGGTGTTCAATTTTATCGACTGGTCTCTGGGAGCCCTTGCGAAAAGAGCTCAAGATCCGGAATTCGTCAGCATGGAGGAGCTCTCGAGCGTTTTAGCTTGTTTGGATAGAGCGGTGATGGACGGTTCGGTGGAAGTTGCTTCCCTATTTGGCTTGGAAATCTTAAAAAAGAGGTCAGTGTATAGCTCATTCCTGACCAAGTCAGTCTCTCCTCTTCAGAGGTCGGCCTTGTTATATTCTCCGCTCTCTAGCCACCTCTTCCCACAGGACACGGTGAGGGATATAGCAAAATCCTTAGCTGGCAAGGCTACTCAGGACCTCCTTACACAATCAGCGAAGAGGTTCAAGCCTGCTGTTCCCTTTACAAAGAAGGAGAAAGCACCTCTTCAACAGCCCTTTCGAGGAGCCTCTTCTTCCTCGAGAACCCCTTTCAGAGGTAGGAGACCTGACACCAGAGGAAGACCTTCCAGGAGACCTGTCGGGAAGGCAAAATGAGAAAGAAGTCCTCCAGATATCTGTAGGCGCCAGACTTTCGAACTTTGCCAGAGTCTGGGCGCAGAGAGGGGCGGACAGCTGGTCCCTCTCAATCCTCGAGAGAGGATACCTGATCCCCTTCAGGGAAAATCCTCCCTTAACAAAAACTCCAAGGGAGTTGACAGCAAGATACAAAGATCCTGTCAAGAGTCAAGTTCTCCTGCAAGCAGTGGACCTTATGCTGCAGAAGAGGGCAATAGAACCGGTTCAAGATCTCCATTCACCAGGTTTCTACAACCGACTGTTCCTGGTACCCAAAGCCTCGGGCGGGTGGAGGCCGGTTTTAGAAGTAAGTGCGCTGAACTTCTTTGTGATCAAGAAGTTCTCGATGGAGACTTCTTCCTCTGTGCTTTCTGCTCTTCATCCAGGGGACTGGATGGTATCCCTGGACCTTCAAGAGGCATATTTCCATGTGCCAATTCACCTGGCATCAAGGAAATATCTCAGATTCATGGCAAAGGGAAGAGTCTTCCAATTTTGAGCGCTGTGCTTCGGACTGTCGACGGCCGCTCAAGTCTTCACGGGCATCCTAAGGAATTCGGCACATTGGCTGCATTTGAAAGGAATCAGGATCTCAATGTACTTGGACGACTGGCTCATAAGAGCAAAGTCAAAGGATCAGTGTCTGGAGGACCTTTCTGTAACACTAAGAATGACACAGTCGCTGGGACTCCTAGTCAACCTCGAGAAATCCCAGCTGGATCCCCAGCAGAACATAGTCTATCTGGGGATTCAGATGGATTCTCGGGGTTTTCTAGCGTCTCCATCAATAGAGAGGATAGAACGCTGCCTTTCGAAGGTTTCAGTTTTTCTAGGGAAAGAACATTGCTCCACGAGGGAATGGATGAGTTTGCTGGGAACCATCTCCTCGTTGGAGCAGTTCGTTTCCTTAGGAAGACTGCACCTAAGACCCCTTCAGTTTTATCTGAAGGAGAACTGGGATCAGAGTTCCCAGGACCTAGAAGACTCGTTTGTAATCACGGACAAGATCAAGCATGATCTACGGTGGTGGCTGGACCCAAAGAAACTCAGCCAAGGAGTATCTCTGCACATACAGAGCCCTCTCCGAGCGTTGTTTGCAGACGCGTTGGATTCAGGATGGGGAGCAACGTTGGGCTCGGAAGAAGTGTCAGGCACCTGGGAAGGAGCGCAGGTGTCCTGGCACATAAACCAAAAGGAGTTGAAAGCCATTCACTTAGCACTCATCCACTTTCAAAAGCAGATCTCAGGGTCGATCATTCAGGTCAATTCAGACAACATGACAGCCCTTGCATATATCAGAAAACAAGGGGGAACCCATTCATTCTCCCTTTACGAGACAGCGAGGGAGTTGCTGCTTTGGGCTCAGGAGAAAGAAATCTCTCTCCTCACCAGGTTTATACAGGGAGAGAGGAACGTTCGGGCGGATCTGCTAAGCAGAAAAAACCAAGTTCTCCCCACCGAATGGACCCTCAATCCTCAAGTGTGGGAGCAGTTATGGGGGTTATGGGGAAGGCCGAATATAGACTTGTTCGCAACCAACTGGAACAAAAGGTTGGAGAATTATTGCTCCCCGATCGCAGATCCAAGAGCGATAGCCATAGACGGCCTCCTGATGGATTGGAAGGGCGTAGACAGGTACGCTTTTTCCCCCTTCAAACTAGTAGGGGAAGTAATAAGGAAGTTTGCTTCCTCAGAAGGAGCGAAGCTGACTTTGATCGCTCCCTTTTGGCCAGCCCTAGACTGGGTTACAGAGTTGCTGGAGTGGATGGTGGATCTTCCCAGATTGCTCCCACTAAGGAGCGATCTTCTCAAACAGCCCCACTTCGACAGGTATCACAAAAACCTCCCCGCTTTAAGTCTGACTGCCTTCAGACTATCAAAGGACTTGTTAGAGCGAGGGGGTTTTCTCGCGAAGCTTCGAAAGCAATCGCAAGAGCCAGGAGACCATCCACATTACGAGTGTACCAGTCGAAGTGGGAGGTGTTTAGAAGATGGAGCAAGTCGCACAACGTATCCTCTTCCAGTACCTCTGTAGCGGACATTGCGGATTTTCTTCTTTATCTTAGAAGAAAGTGTAACCTAGCTGTCTCAACGATCAAGGGGTACAGAAGCATGCTGGCCTCTGTTTTCAGGCATAGGGGGTTGGATGTGTCAGAGAATAAGGACCTACAGGATCTTATTAGGTCTTTCGAGACCTCAAAAAGCCAGACCAGCAAGAATCCCAGTTGGAATTTGGATGTAGTCCTTCATTTTCTTATGTCAGATAAGTTCGTACCTGCTAATAAGGCCTCTTTTAGAGACTTAACAAAAAAGTCTCTGTTCCTTTTCGCCCTAGCAACGGCAAAAAGGGTAAGTGAACTTCAAGCGTTAGAAGGCAGAGTGGGTTTTAAGAAGGATGCTGCAATTTGCTCTTTGAACCCTCTCTTCTTAGCGAAAAACGAGAATCCATCAAAACCATGGCCAAGAAGCTTTGAAGTGAAAGGGCTTTCTTCTCTTACGGGGGAAGAACAGGAGAGGACTTTATGTCCGGTAAGAGCCCTCAAGTTTTATTTGTAAAGAAAGTCTCTATTAGGAGGTACGGAAGAAAGTCTTTGGTGCTCGGACAAGGATCCGACAAGATCCATTTCGAAAAACGCTCTGACGTTTTTCATAAAAGACGTTATTAAGGAAGCGCACCTTACTTGTGGTGATGAACAGTTTAAGCTCCTCAGAGTGAAGGCGCATGAAGTGAGAGCCATAGCAACCTCAATGGCGTTTCACAAGACGTGGTCACTTCAAGCTCTAATAGAATCAACGTATTGGAAGTGTAACTCGGTATTCGCCTCTCACTACCTAAGAGATGTTAGAGTTATTTATGAGAAGTGCTTCTCACTCGGAGCTTACGTTTCCGCGGATTCAGTGCTGGGAGGAGGAGCTGAGGTTAATCCTAATTAGTTTAGTTAATGTCTTTTTAGCGTTATGGTGTTTGGTTTTTATGGTCGATTGGAAGAGGGTATAGGAAGTAACCCCTTTCAATTCCGAGATCTAACATGGTTAGGAGGGTCAGGTGGTCGGGATTAACTTGTGGTCTCCTCGTTGTGTATTGTGTAAAACCTAAAGCTCTGTCATGTAAGAGGGCTAGCCCCCATTGATATGATACAGGTCAGGCTCTGTCATGTAAGCGGGTAAGCCCCCATTGGCACGATCCAGATAGGCTCTGTCGCGTAAGTGGGCTAACCCCCATTGACATGATCCAGAAGGGCTATTCGGTTATAGGTCTCTACCTCGCTGAAGCTCTTGAGGCATGCAGGCTCAATGACAGTAATCATGAAGTCTTCTGCCCAAACAGGTGAGAACCAAGGATTGATATCCTACAATTGTTGTTTCCCATTGTTATTTTTAATTATTGTGTGTATTTAGCTGTCTCTTACCCTCCACCAAGGGTGCCAATCAGCTAAGTATATATCTGCCGGGTAAGTTGCATGTATAAAAATGATATTGTTAAGATACAATAAAGTTTTATACATACTTACCTGGCAGATATATACTTAGCTATAGACTCCGTCGTCCCGACAGAATTCAAAACTCGCGGCACACGCTACAGGTAGGTCAGGTGATATACCATTCCCACCGCTGGGTGGCGGTATCCGGAACCATTCCCGTTTTCTGACAGATTTTCTCTTCCACCTGTCTCCTGAGGGGGGAGGCTGGGTGGGCCATTAATCGTATATATCTGCCAGGTAAGTATGTATAAAACTTTATTGTATCTTAACAATATCATTTTCGTGAACACCCTGGGGGCTACGTTCAGCCCGAAGGGCATCAATTTGAAAGAGAATGCCTGGTCTCCTAGCTTGAAGCCTAGGTATGGGCGGAAGTGTCTCGCGACTGGGATATGATAGTATGCGTCTGTAAGATCGATAGAGGTGGTGACGGCCCCAAGGGGAAGTAAGGTCCGCACCTGTGAGATAGTCAGCATTTTGAACTTGTCGCAATGAATGAATAAGTTTAGACGGGACAAGTCTAAGATTATTCTTCGTTTTGTTGAGCCTTTCTTTGGCACGCTGAACAAGCGTCCTTGAAACTTTAAATGTTTGACTCTTGATACTACCCCTTTCTGAAGGAGCTCTTGCGCATACTCTGTCAATTCCTTCGTTGGTATATGAAGGAATGTTTTGGATGGAGGAGGACCTTTGATCCAACTCCATCCCAGCCCTTTGGACACAATACTTTGTGCCCAATTGCTTAATCCCCACCTGTGTCGGAAGAGGAACAGCCTCCCTCCTACCTGATGGTTCTCACTGGGACTGTGCAGGATGTGCTCCGTGCCCTCCACGGAAGTGTCTCCCCCTGTTGGGTGCCCTTCCGCCACCCCTCTGCCGAAATGCACCCCTGGCTCTGCTTCCCCTTCTAAACCTATTGATGGCTTGGAACGCCTGGCTTTCGAATACCGGATTGAAAGCTGGGGAAACAGCGTAGGAGGTCGAGGGCTGGTTTTGAGGCGTCAACAGGAGGATGGGCTGGTTCTGGGTCTTGGAAGTCGACGGTTGCACGGGTTGTGAAACCGGAACTGCCTGAACGAATTGTTGCTGCTGCTGTGCCTGGAAGGTCGGGAACTTCCTGAGCTTCTTCAATTTCTTAGAACCAGAGGGGGTGCTTTCTGGCTTCCTTTTGCTAGAAAGACCCCAGCCGGACCCTAAGACTCTGGTTGAGCCTGGTCGCTTCATGATGAACCTCATTTACAGCAGCTGCAGGGAAGAGGTCAGCTCCCCAGATCAAAGACAACAGCAACTTATTCGGTTCATGCCTTATAGTCGCTTCCTGCAGGACATGTTTCCTGCAGTTTCGTCTTGCCACTACAAAGTTGTACAGATCCGACTGTACGGTTTGTGTCTGTGCCTTAGCCAGGAGCTTAAACAGAGGCTCCGTACCATATGTCATGGCGGCAACCTCTGTCATCACTAAGGCGTTAAGTGTCCTTCCTAACCTGACCCTTGAGTCAAATTCCGCTCGGATCAAGTTGTCCGGCAGCCTCGGGAGTCTCCCCGAACTGTTCGATAGCACAGTCCGGTTTGAGTTTCCCAACTGTAAAAGACGCCGAAAGGTCAGCCTAGAGGTCCTTAGAAGCTGGGAAGAGTGGGGACGTCGGGTCCGACACTCTCAGTTGAGGGAGAGGCTCCTCTTTCATGGTGGCGTGGATGGTAACTTCCGCAATTTTTGTGGTGAAGGGGAGTGGTGCCTCCTCCTCCATCACAAAGATTGTGTTATGGGCTCTTGAATGCCTGAAGCCTAGTATTGGTGCAGTCCCAATCTTCCAGACACCTCACCCATTCCCTCTGAGCTTGTTCCCGACTGTAAATTACAGTTTCTTTCGGGATCTTATCTTCTCTAATTAGGGCTGCCTCCGTCAATCTAGCATACCCCATGAAAGGTGGTTGAAGATCGGCGGGGTGGAACTCGAAGTCCTCGATACGACGAGTTCCACAGTCCGGGATTGAGATCATTCTGTCCTTGAAGGGTGCGAAGGCTGCTACCCTCCAAGGATTACTCATGGTGAATGCGGGGAGAGAGTCGTAAGCAGGCATTGGAGTCACTCCGGCACCTGCCAGAGGAAGAACTGCTGGGGGATTCTGGCTAAGACCCGCCAACAAGTTCTCCTGGTTCGTCAGCCGATCCGAGATGTTCTGGATTGACTGACCGGACTGCGCGAACGAGGTGGAGATCTGGGCAAGCATCTGGTCAAGCCTATTGTTCACCATTGCCCCCACCATGTTCCCCACCTGTTGCATGACCCCTGCTGTAAAGGAGTCGGGATCGAAGGGGCCAGAGATACTGGTCGCAGCAGGGGTCTTCGGACGAGCTCCGGTAGACGTAGACGGTACTGGCTCGGCGGGAGCGCGGACCTTGTCTTTAGAGGACTTGCCCCTAGACCCTTTGGAGTGCGAAGAAGAAGATGTCTTCGCTTTCTCTGCTCCGGGATGGTCAGCCAGAGTCTTATGAGAAGATGAGGCTGAAGTCTTCTTAGAAGACGACCTCTCCAGGGTTTTTTGCTCACGTTGTCCTTTCACCTTAGGAACAACCGAGGCAGAAGACGTCCTAGCCGGAATTTCCGATGCGGAAAAACCTTGGAATGAAGCAGAAGAAGGGACAGGAGATGAAGATCCAGACGCGCCCAAGGGAAGCCCTTTAGCGCCCAACAAACCTACCTCAACCAACAACTCACCTTCCCCTACCGTCATAGGCTCCACGTTAAGGTCCAGGGTGGCAACGTCCGCTGTGATCTCTGCGGCTCCCCCTTCCGCCAAGGCCTGCTCCACTTGCAGCTGGATGGCAGCGATAGCCGGCGCTGCCGCAACAGGGTCTACGTAGCCGGTCGACTTGCTGCCTGGGAAGATTCGGACAGCCATGTTCTTGTCTAGAATATACGGCTGCCCCTTCGGTGCATTCTTCCCGAAGCCACCTACCCAGGCTTTCAGGGTGGCCAACACGACGTCCTTCACGGCGGCAGCCTGGAACAAAGGGTCATTGTAGTCCTTACAACGAAGCCCCGAAGATATATCATTAAAACTTACGATTCTTTGACTATAAGCAATTTTAAACCAAATTATCTGACAGTATATACCAAGAAAGAGACAATACCTACGCCGGTATATACTTAATCCGTTAGAAAACTGTTTCACAAGCTCGTAGCACATGGAGCAGGCTTCGTGATGCCACACGATCAATTCATTGTGGCGGACAGCACAGGGAGCGTGGGTCCTGCAGACCTCATGACCACAAGGGTCCTGCAGGACGGCGTTACATCCCGCCTCCTGACAGTTGGTAGCCTGTAAGTGAACAGATACATAAGTATCAGCATATACTAACAGGACCCCTCATAAGATATGATGCTCCGCTGCATGCCGGAGTAAAATAAATTTTTGGGCATAATCCTCTCCTGTAATCCGTTTGAGAGAGTCCATAGGACTAGGTAGACTGGTTTGAAAACTCCGGTACACCGGAGCGAAGATTTCCGCCAAACCAGATACCTGCTCATATACATAAAGTACACAGAGGTGAGGGTACAACACAGCGGAGAACGTGAGAAGATTATCCATAAAGTTAAACAAAATAACACTAAAAGAAAACAAATAATAATGTATGCGTAGCCTAGCTCCGCTGTAGAACCCTTCCGCCAACCCACGGGGCACACAGATGGTGAGCGGGTGCTCCGCCGGAAGACGAAAGAGACTACAACAACCATATACAGGGGAAACATGTAAGGCCTACTCCGTATTCCCTGCCCAGAGAGCTGGCGGAGCCAGCTATACACGTAAAGATAGGGAGGGAACAGGAGAACAACCATAGAACGCCGGAGAAGGCCCGACGCGAGTTGGCGGGGTGGCCAACCCAACCTGGACACACCGGGACCTCCCCGAAGCTCAAAGAAAACGTGACCAGTCCAACAGGACCCCCCCTAGAGTCCGTGACTCCTGTATCCCCCTTGGTAGGGAGGAAGAGGGGAGGGGTGCCCGGATGGTTGCCATAGCGATCGTGAGCGAGCAAGGACTAACCCTCCCTCCACGTGGGAGGAAGGGGAGGGGGGGGGACTGGGACCAGGGCGATCAGCTGGCTCGATGCGAGTGCAGGTGGACCACGAGGCGATAATGCAACAAAACATAGCCTGGGTCAAACTGATCAACGCGAGCGCAGGTGGACCACAAGGCGATAATGCAACAAAACATAGCCTAGGCCATACTGATCGCCCCTAACATGCAACTTATATCAAATACATCGTAATAAAAAGAAAAGAAGGATATCACGAGTGGGAGAAAAAGGAGGGACGTCCAGGAGAAGTAGGCTAGTCTCCCTGAAGGGGAACGAGCAAACCACTCGGGAGCTGGCCTCTGCCGATACGTATGTAAAACGGAGGGCGACGGCCAGGATGGCTGGACTAATGAGTAATATCAGTAAAATAAATCAAAATAACCCACACGCCTAAACACCTAGACAAAGGGACATGCATGCATGAACACTAGTCTAAGGCTTAGGCAAAGGATTTCCGAATAGTACGATGTAAAGCAATAGAATGGAGTGGAATCTTCTGTACCACATAAAAATTTCTCATGATAAAGGCATATATACACTAGGAATAGTTACTACGGTATGGGAGACCAAAGTAGCTAACCGAGCACGAGGCGAGCCGGCAAGGTGAGCCATGCGCCAGACCAGGAAGACTATTATTGAACCTAAAAAACGATAAAAACAGCTCCTAGCTGGCTAAAACTAGTATGTAACCTTTCGGGGTACTTAACTTAGCTGCGGCGATAGCTTGCAATTCCATCTCGAGCGAAAGTAATCCCAAAAGGTGCACAAAAACACAGAGCAATTGCGGACACGTGTGTACAGAAGTTCGCTAACGAAAAGGATGGCCACGGGAGGCGCTGCGGTCGGCGTGGGAGGATGTGTAGTAGTAGTTGCTGGCGCCGGCCGTGTGTCAGCTCTCTCAGGGAGGGGGATTTTGATGAAGGAGAATTCTAAATGACAAGAGCTTCGTGGTAGTGGTCTGACTCGCCCCAGCACCATACCGACACCCTCTTTTTATTTAGGGCGAGCGAGTCAGTTACTCTGACATCCCCCTATTTTTATTTTTTCTCTGGTAATGTTAGTATCATTTACCTAGAAATAATGAACTTAAGGGATTATAACACGAACTTACACGAACTGAGCCCAGAAATTTGTTTTCTTTGCTCTAAAATACATGATAATAAGTGTGATTTTCAGTGAATTTGGTTGATTTTTAGTGATTAGTAATAATGTGTGAATATAGATGCATTGTCATTCTAATGATAATAACAATAATAATTCACTCAACACCCACCTATTCGTTGATTTTTCACTGGAACCTATCAACAAATTATTCACGAAAAATTCGGCAATTCATGGATTTTTTTCGTCCAGAAATATGCACTAATTATTTTCATGTTCTTTTCATGACTAAATAAGGGATTTTGACGGAGGAAAAATCTATTTTTGGGTGAGGAGCCGTGTCGCCCGGTGAACCCACCCTTCAGTAATATCTTGATCTCCCACCCGGTGGTGGTACAAGCTGAGGGTTGCTAACTCTAGATGTTGTAGATGGCGCTCGGGAGGAGGGTGTTGGTTGCGGGGAGGCGGCCTGTATAACGGCACCTCGTATGTTGGGGATTGTTGACGAGGATCTTTCTGTGGGGTTGAAGGAAACGTGGCTGTATTACTCGCCCCTGGTTTATACACGACATTTTTATTTTACAAAAGTGCTCGCCTGAGGGTAGTAACCTCAGTCAGTCCCTTTGGTTTATTCTCTAGTATATTTAGCATTAGTTTTATATATTAGAAATGGCTAACGAGACATTTCACCGGGCGACACGGCTCCTCACCCAAAAATAGATTTTTCCTCCGTCAAAATCCCTTTTTGGGGCTCAAGCCGTGTCACCGGTGAAATTGTACCAGAGAAATGGGGCAAGCTGAAAATAAAGAAAATACTGTAACAAGGAAGGAGAACCAAACAAATTAAATATAAAAAAAAAGAATTTTAATATATATAAACCCCAATATACAAAAAACTTGTATTGTTAACAAAAGACCTTTCTCAAAACTTTAACAAAATGAGAGAATTCAATAAATGAATTTATGTACAGCTACAGGAGTTCACCTGTAAAGTCTAAAGGTAATAGAAAATTATAACAATACAGCAGTACTTGGTACAAAAGGATCTCTTAAAACAAGCTAATACAAAACTCCCCAGCCGTGCCTGTTGAAGGCCCGAGGGAGAGGAAAGCTGGGTTGAACAACTAGGTGAGGCAGGCAAGTGGGAAATAAAAAAGGAGGTGTCATAGAAAGAGGAAGTTAAGAGTTTTCAGGAACTACAATACTTCCTGCAGCCACGGCAGGGAACTTAAGTGCATTAAGAGATTTAAGGTAGTGGCGTTTGAAAACTGTCGAAGATTTCCACCCAGTGTACTTTTTCAAATCTTCAAAATTCATATGCTGAAAATAGTTAATAGAGGTAGCAATTGCCCGGACATCATGAACCAGGGGAAATGAGTCAGGATCTGCCTGTTTAATAAAGTAAAGAATTTGTTGTTTGATACCTCTCATAGTAATTGTTCCTCCTTTTTCTCTCATGAATAAGGGACCTGAGGACTTAAATGACGTTCTATCTAAATAAGATTTGAGAGATTGAACTGGACAGAGAGAAGCGTCTTGAGGAAGAGGAACTATTGACCAAGGAGTCCATCTATCTTGTGGACTTTCATTTTTGGCTAAGAAGGTTTTGTCTGGTGAAAGTAAAACATTACCATTAGGTTGGAAATCTATATGGCCTGGATCTCTAGACAAGGCCGACAGTTCAGAAATTCTTGCTCCTGAGGCTAAACTTAATAAAATAGAGTTTTCCTAAGTAGGGTTAAATACTGACAGATTCATTATCAATACTGGAAGCCAGGCTCAAAACTTCATTTAGAGACCAGGAAACAGACTGAGGCCTATGTATAGGTCTCAGCCTTGCACAAGCTCTAGGGATAGAGGAGAAATAGGAACTAGTTAAATCTATCCCAAACCCTACCAGGAAAATCTTTTTAAGGGCAGATTTCATAGTCGTAATAGTACCAGGAGCTAAGCCTTGATCAAACAATTCTTTAAAAATGAAATTGCTAGATTGGTTGTCATAACCTGCACTTCCTTTTCTTTCACAAATTTAACCAACCTCTTAAGAGCAGAGTCATACTGTCTAAGAGTAGAATCTCTTTTATCAGATTCCAGGAATGTAATATTTTCCGGATCAATACCAGAATCATGAAGAGCTGCCATCTTCATAAACTCCATAAAGTTAGGGCTTGTAGACTGTTTGAGGAAGCGTATACTTTCTTGGTTTGTACTATTTGTGACAGTATTGGATTGGGGATCCGTCTGGGACGGAGCTTCAATTCCAGTATTAGAAGGAACCAGTTGCTCTTCGGCCACCAGGGGGCTATCAAGGCTACTTTCCCTCGATATGTCCTGAGCTTGTGAAGGACTTCCATCAGGAGATTGACCGGTGGAAATAAATAAATTTTCTTCCAAAGATTCCAATCCAGAGACAATGCGTCTGTGGCAAAGGCCAGAGGGTCCAGGTTGGGAGCCACATAGCATCGAAGATGATGATTTGACTCCGTGGCAAAAGGTCCACTTGAAGACCCGGGACCTGCTTGGACACCCATTGAAACGACTGTGCGTCTAGTGTCCATTCTGACTCCAATGGGGATGTCCTTGACAGAGCATCTGCCACTACGTTCCTGGCTCCTGCTAGATGTGTGGCTGATAGGTGCCAGCGAAGTTTCTGTGCTCGAGAGAAGATCGCAATCATCACATGATTTACGAACTTGGACTTGGAGCCCCTTCTGTTGATGCAGTGAACAATTACTGCACTGTCGAGGACTAACCTGATATGTATTCCTTTCTTTGGATTCATCCTTTTGAGAGTAAGGAAACTGCCATAGCTTCTAACACATTTATATGGAATCTTTGGAAGGTCTTGGACCATTTTCCCTGAAACTTTTGAGTAGGGGAATGGCCTCCCCATCCGCTTTGGGATGCGTCTGTATGAACCACCAGATCCGGTTGAGGATACTGAAGTGGTACTGTCTTTGCTAAACTCTTGGCTGTAGACCAAGGTTTTAGACTCTTGCGTAAGAGCTGGGGAATTCTTGATAGCTTGTCTCTTAAGCCTATATTGGCTCGACTTCTCCAAATTCTGTTGAAGTCTTTTAGTCTGGCTTTCAGTACCGGTTGGGTCACTGCTACAAACTGTAAGGAGCCTAGAATCCTTTCCTGGGCCCGTCTCGATGCTAGTTTGTTTCTTATAAACTGCCTTGTGGCTTTCGCAATCTCTTTGCACTTCTCCCAAGGAACTGAAAACCTGTGTGTCTGGAGGTCCCACTGTAGTCCCAACCATTGGAACTTGGAGCTGGGGACAAGTCTTGACTTTTGAAGATTTATCTGAAAACCTAAATGGTCTAGAAATCTCATGACTTGTGGGTTGATTCCAGACATTGCTCTTTGTTGGAAGCCCAAATTATCCAATCGTCCAGGTATGCAGCCAATAGAATTCCCTGACTCCGAAGTTCTTGGACTACCACGTCCGCCAACTTGGTGAAAATCCTGGGAGCAATATTGAGGCCGAATGGCATGACTCGGAAGGAGTAAGCTTCTCTTCCTAACCTGAACCCTAGGTAAGGGGACAAGTTCCTTGCTATGGCACTGATAATAAGCATCGGTAAGATCTATAGAGGTGGTGACGGCTCCACGGGGAAGTAAGGTTCTCACTTGGGTCACGGTTAGCATGTGAAATTTGTCGCATACTATACTGGAATTGAGCCATGAAAGATCTAGAATCACCCTCCTCTTGTCTGTGCCCTTCTTGGGGACTGAAAATAGTCTGCCTTGAAATTTGATGTTCCTGACTTTTTATTGCCCTTTTCTGGAGTAGTTCCTGAGTGAAAGCTACTAGATCTGGTGTCCGGTCTTGAAAAAACTTGTATGGGGGAGGTGGTCCCTTCTTCCACCTCCATCCCAGACCTTTTGATATGACACTGTGTGCCCAGGTGTTGAATGTCCACCTGTGCTTGAATAGAGCTAATCTCCCACCTACCTTGGCTGTCTCATTGGTTGGCAGCTGGTCTTGAACCTCTACCTCCTCTGTAGGGTCTGGCTCTTGCGAGCCTTCCCCCTCCTCCGCCGACCCGTCTGGAGGTACCACGTCCTCTAGTTCCTCTAGGAGCATACCTCTGAAAGGAAGTATGTGCCTCATAAGTCTGGTTGTAGGCCGGTGATGGAAGTAAGGGTTGATTAGACTGTGTTGCTGGTGTCTGTACCCACATGTATGATTGTTGTGGCGGAGGCATGGAAGTGGAAGGTTGGTTCACCGCTGGAGATCTTTGAAACCTTCTCTGTTGAAACCTCTTTGGCTTCTTGGCCTTCTGAGCGCCTGCCGGGGAAGGATCTGCTGGACGCTTGAAAGAGCCCATCTGGTTGCAAGTGTTTGATTGGCTCTCACTGCCTCTTGAGTAACCTGAGCTACTAAATCCTCCGGAAAGAGGAAAGGTCCCCATATTGAAGATCTAATGAGCTTATTAGGCTCATGTCTGATCGTTGCTGGTCTTAGGACAAACTTCCGGCAGGCTCTTCGAGCCACAGCGAAATCAAACAAGTCGTGTTGAAACGTGCCTAACAACGACTTGGTAAGGACCTGAAATTCCGGAGCAGTCGGATAGGTGGAAGCAATCATCTCCGCAGAAGTGACTGAGTGAAGGGAACGACTCAGCCTACACCTTGCTTCAAACTCGGCCTTAATGAGATGCTCAGGTAGTTTAAGGAGTCTCTCATTAAATTGTGTTGAAGCACAATCTGTTTCCAACTTCCCTTTCTGGAACGTTTCCAGAGTTTGATGCCAGTATGTAGGATCTTCGGGCACCAACAAAGACGTCAAGTCTGTCTCCTTCAATTGTGGAAGAGGCTTGTCTTCTTCCGCAGCTTTCAGGGTCAGCTCGGCGATCTTCGTGGTGCAAGGCAGCGGGTGATCCTTTGGGATAATGAAGGTGGTGTATTTCCCTTTAAATGGAGTGATCTTAGTGTTGACACACTCCATCTCCTTCATAGTCCTAAGCCAAGCTGACTGAGCCGCTTCTCTTGGAAAGATAAGAGTCTCAGCCGGAACCTTATCTTCCCTTACAAGAGCTTCCTTAGTCAACCTTGCATAGCCTAAGAAAGGAGATTGCAAATCTGTCGGGTGAAACTCAAAATCTTCTAACGGGCGTGTCCCGCACCTTTCGATAGTGAGCTTCCCATCACGCAAAACAGCTCCAAAAGCTAAACGCCACGGATTGCCTGCTTCAAAGGGAGGTAGATTGGCCGCATTAGGCAGGATCGACAAAAGCTGTGGGTTTCCACCTGTCTGAGCCATCATCAACTGATGTTGGCTCACTATCCCTGACAGCTCTGACACTGACTGGTCCGTACGAGACATGTGCGATTCCAGTTTGCCTGAAAGAGCTGCCATATCCCTAGCTACTTGAGAGGAAACTTCTTGACTAACTTTCTGTATTAGAAGGGAAGTCAGAACCTCTAAGTTAACCGGCACTTCCCCTGATGTAGACGGGAAAGTCGGTGACGGAATTGGCGCCGGACTAAGGATAGCAGCAGCTATCGGGGTAGAAGCCGGTGAAGGAGCAGGAGAAGGAGTAGCAAGCTTCTCCTTAGTCCTACGTGAGGACTTGTCCTTGCTGCCGCTTCGGCTAGATCTACTCTTAGAGTTGGAGTCCGCGGCAGAAGGGGCCGAGGTGCCGGACTTCACTTTCGCAGGCAGCTGTTTAGTCTTCACGGTCTTCACCTTAGGCCGAACAGACGCTGCCTTAATTATATCAACGTTCCCAAAACCCTCGAACCCTGGCGGAGTACGAGAGGGGACACGAGAAGCGACTGGAGAAGGAGTAAGAGAAGGAAAAGGAGGGAAGTCAGAGGAGGAGATTGAAGGAGAAGGACTAGCTACTGCCTCACCTACCTGCTCCGTCTGCATCGGCTCAGACGATAAGTGCAAGCCGCCGACTTCCGCTACTACCTCTGCCTCGGGTCCCTCTAAAGGTTCCAAACTATGGTATTCTTCGTTTATATCTTGAAGATATGGCGCCGCGACTTCCTCCGCCACAGCCGAAGTCTTCGAATTAGGGTAGATGACGGAAGCCGCACCCGGGTCCCCGGGAAGAATATAGGGCCTAGCTTTCCCTACATTTCTTCCAAAGCCACCTACCCAAACCTTCAAGGTGGCGAGTGCCGTATCTTTCACCTCTTTAGGGGCCTGGAAGAGAATCCTTGATCAGACGCAGGTAAAAATACTTCAGATGTATAGAAAACCATTCATCTAATAAAACAGAGAACAGTAAGCACAGATTATATGTCTACTTACCGAGTCATCAGTGATCTGTGCGTAGAGATCATAGCAGACCTGGCATCTCTCATAATGCCAGACCGTCTCTTGCAAAACTTGGACTGCACATGCCGAGTGAGTGCGACACTCTACATGTCCGCACGGCTGTTGGAGCATAGCGGAACAGCCCACTTCAGCACACTGTAACATCTGTAAGAGATATTAAAATATGAGTATCAACCAATCATCGTGTTAAACTATAACAGTAATTTTCCAGGGGTACCCCCCGGAAAATTTTGGATGATACAAATTTACATTTTTCTTGAGAATCCTCACTCTCCCTCAACTCAAAATCCGGCGTTGCCGGAATGAGATGCTAACAAAAATAGTCAGGAGGGAAGGAAACTCGGAAAAACACATACAATATCTCTTGAAACCCCAGTGTGCCTCGACTAAAATAGTAATCTGGCATCGCCGGACTACAGAATTTCTTAATAAAGAGGACATGGGTAAAAGATAAACACAATAAATGAACCACCGTTATTTCCGGACGATATCCGGGTCCGTTTTCTGGGCTCAGCTCGTGTCGGCCTATGAAAGGATCCTTAATATCATTCTTTCTAGGTAAAATTAATCTAAAATTACCAGAGAAAAACAAAATTAAGAAAATGTCAGTAAAACTGACTCGCTCACTCTTTAAAAGAAGTGTCGGTATGAGAATAGGGGCGAGTGGGATCACTACCACGAGACATTCACCATTTAGACCTTCCAATCAAAATCCCCACTAGAGAGAGCTGATACCAACGGGCGATGTGGCCACTACTACTACTATAGGACGCCACGGACAGCAGCGCCCCTAGCGGTCATCCTTAATTATTAGCGGTACGCATTGTACGCATTTTTTGCTCGTGTGCTAATTTTCTTGGATTTACCTCCTTCTCCATCATGGAACGTGCTGCCATTGCATCGGCTAAGTTAAGTGCCTCATAAGTAGTATTTTACCGTATTTTAGTCTTCCAGGGACCAGTATTTTCCTTCTAATAGGTCATATAACGTTTCCCGGTCGACTCGTGGCGGCGCCATGCTGCCTCATGTCAAGAATTCCCGGTCTTCCATACTGGGACTTCTTATACTTATGGCTTACTATATCACGTTCATCGTTTTTTACATCGCCTTTTTAGCTAGGTTAGCCCATTTACCAATTCTCTTAGTTTGGTATTTAGGGCTATTCTGTGTTTCTGGCCCAGCATCCCGGCTCTTGCTCTTCAACGGCTATCGCTGGCTCCGAGTAGGCTTCTGTTCCTCGGAACAGTTTGCCTCCTCCTGGGCTTCTTATTTCTTTTACTAAAAAAGTGTCTTTTCCATCTTTACGATGTAATTTTAGTTCTATTTAGGGTGTTAAGGCTAGCCTAGGTGCATGTCCCATGTATTTGTACAGCCTGGTTCACGTGGCCCTTCCACGGTTGTGTTGCTATCGCGGCTTAGGCCACTTGCGGTCACGTGTTCCATCGCACCTTACCCTTCCCCTTCCCTCCCTACCAGGTATAGGGAGGGGTCTGGGGGACCCCTTGGTTGCCATGACAACCTCAGTAGCCTTCCTCCCTCCTTCTCTGAGGAGGCCAGGGGTTCTTCCCAGCTGGGGTATAGGGCGACCACTTGTTTCGGGTACCGGGTCACCGAGCGGGTAGTTGTTGGGACGGGGAGGAGTAGGCCACCCCCCCTCTCTCTCTCCCGCCGCGTTACGCCGGGGAACCCCCCCCCCAGTTGCTCAGTCCCACCTTTCCCCCACTATAACGAACGGAGCCTTCCGCCGCAGCCGGGGCACCTTTGGTTATAGTTCGCTGGCTCCGCCAGCGGGCGGGGTGGTCACTACTAGTGGTCTATTGCTTGCCTACTATATCCTTCCCTTTTTTCCCCGCTACCGGAAGAGAGCTTGCTTCTTACCCGGGCACTCTTCTAGTAGACGGGGGGAAAAGTTTGATATTTATTTATTTCGTTATTTTTAGGATATACCCTAATTTTACGATGAATTTCTAGAATTATAATTGTATGTATACCATCTCCGTCGTTTTCCGTCGTGGTTTCATATTTCACCACCACATCTGGTTGGATTCTTTCTCTTGTCTCCGGCGTAGCCTTGGACAAACTCCAACCATCTTGTTACCACACGTATTATGGCGGGGCTCTGGTTTAATCTAACTTTCTCGCTCCGGCATGCAGCGGAGCAATTGTTAGGCTGTAAGTGTTCTCCTGATACTTATGTATCTTTCCACTTACAGGCTACCAACTGTCAGGTCCTAGGGTGCAATGCGACTTTGTACGACCCCTGCGCCCACGATGAGTGCAGATCTCACGCCCCGTGTGCCACGACTCACACGCCATGATCGTCTGGCACCCGGAAGCCTGCGCCATCTGTTACGACCTTGTCAGTCAGCTGGTGGGGGGGTAAGTCGATTGTAGACTTCTTTATCGTATTACTAACAACACTTAG
Organism: Macrobrachium nipponense; assembly: GCF_015104395.2. Taxonomy (NCBI): domain Eukaryota; kingdom Metazoa; phylum Arthropoda; class Malacostraca; order Decapoda; family Palaemonidae; genus Macrobrachium; species Macrobrachium nipponense. The sequence continues at coordinate 31,245,502 of NC_087203.1, read as the reverse complement.
TCATAAGCTTGTTAACCCCGTCCCCGCCACTAGAAGCTTCATTTCGCCTTCTCTTTCAGGCTGCCAGTGTGAGGGAAGTCGCCCTAGCAACCCTGAAGGCTTGGGTGGGCGGCTTCGGGAAGAACGCCGCCAAGGGCCAGCCATACATCTTGGATAAGAAGCTGGCCGTTCAGATCTTCCCCGGCGGCAAGTCAACAGGATATGTTGACCCCATCTCTGCAGCCCCTCTCATCGCCTCCATCCAGCAAGAGATGCAGCAGTCGTTCGGGGCCGTGGCCACGCAGGAGACGGTCCCAGACGTCGCAACCTTGGACCTTAATATTGAGCCTATGGCGGTAGGTGCGGAGGATTTGTTGGTTGAGGTAGGTGTGTCGGGTGCCCAAGGTCTTTCCTTGGGCGCTCCTGGATCTTCTCCTGTCCCTTCTTCTACTGCTTCTTTCCAAGGCTTTTCGGGATCTGAGATCCCTACCCGCTCTCCCGCTCTCTCTGTACCCCCAAAGGTGAAGGGACAGAGAGAACCGAAGACCCTTGTTAAGACGACTTCTAAAAAGTCGTCGTCGTCTTCTTCAGCTAAGAAGTCTTCGACTTCCTATGCTGACGCGGTGAAGGCTAAGCCGAGCTCTTCCTATTCAAAGAGCTCTAGAAGCAAGGCTTCTAAGGAGAAGGCTCGCGCTCCTGCTGAGCCAATGTCTTCTCCGGCCTCCACCGCATCCACTCCGGCAACGCCGGTTGGAGTAGCGGGACCAAGCACCTTTGATCCCACTGCCTTCTCAGCAGTGGTGATGCAACAGGTAGGAGAGATGGTAGGCTCACAGGTCTCCGCCCTCGGAACCAAGTTCGAACAGATGTTCGCACAACTGTCGAGCACTTTGACTCAGTCGGGCCAGTCCATCCAAGATCTCTCTAACAGAGTTAGAGAGAATGAGGACCGAGTAGCTGGGCTTGCTCAGGCTCCTCATCCAGTCTCCCCAGTAGCAAGTGCTGGTATTCTCCAGCTACCACCTTATGAGTCGCTACCAGCCTTCTCCATGGAGAACCCATGGAGAGTGGCCGCTTACGCTCCATTCAAGGACGGTATGATCTCTGTCCCAGAGTGTGGAACTCGAAGGATTGAGGACTTCGAGTTTTATCCTCCGGGATTGACGCAGCCTTTCATTGGATATGCTAGGCTGACCGTAGCGGCCCTCACTAGGGAGGACAAGATCTCCAGAGAGAACGTGCTCTATAGTAGAGAGCACGCTCAACGGGAATGGGTTCACTGCCTTGAGGACTGGGAGTGTACCAACACTAAGCTCCAGGCTTTCAAGAGTCCTTTTACTATTTTTGCGACGGAGGAGGAGGCTTCTCTTCCGTTCGCTACCAAAATAGTGGAAGCGACTCTTCAGGCAGTCCTCAAGGATGAGCCCATGCCACAAGCTGAGGGAAGCGGATTCTACTTCTCCGCTCTTTCCAGCCTTTGGAGAATTGTGGGAGAACTTGCCTGCCACTTTCACGCTTGGTAAGCTCAAACCGGACTGTGCAATGGACCAGTTTGGCGAAAAGCTCCCAAGGCTGCCTGATTCCTTGATCCAGGCAGAGTTCGATGCTCGAACTAGGTTTGGCAGATCCCTCAATTCTCTAATTATCACGGAGATGGCTGCTCTATCGTATGGCACAGAACCTCTATTTAAGATTCTGGCCAAGTCCCAGCTTCAAACGGTTCAGACGGATGCTTTCGACTTCTTCCAAGCTAGGAGGAATTGCCGAAAGCACGTTCTGCAGGAATGCACTATTTAGGCACGAACCTAATAGACTCCTGGCTTCCAGCATGTGGGGAGCGGACCTCTTCCCAGAGTCCGCTGTGAATGAGGTGCACCACGACGGCTGCTAGGCTCAACCAGAGCCTTAGAGCTAGGTGGGGTATCTCCTCCTTAAAGAGGAAACAAGAATCCGCCCCCGCTGCTGGTAAGAAACTAAAGAAGTCTGGTAAAAGGTTCCAGCCTTACAAAAACACCAGCAGCAGCAGCAATTCGTTCAGGCCGTCCCAGTTACCCAACAGTGACAACCTTCAACCTCGAAGCAGACCCAACCCATCCTCCTGTGTCTCCTCAGTCGCAACCCTCGACCTCCTACGCACTCTCGCGGCCTTCAACCCTATGTATGAAGGTCAGGCTTACCCTCCCTCCCTAATAGGCAGTCGAGAGGTAGCAGAGCGAGAGGCCACTTTCGCCAGCGTGGCACAGGAAGAGCGGCAAGGAGTAGGCAGTTCAGAGGAGGGCGTGGAGGTCAACCCGCCCAACAACAGTGAGGCTCCCCAGGTAGGAGGGAGGCTGTTCCTCTTCCGTCACAGGTGGGGGTTCAGCAATTGGGCACAGAGCATAGTGTCCAAGGGATTGGGTTGGAGTTGGATCAAAGATCCTCCTCCAATCAAATCATTCCATCAAGTACCATCAAAGGAATTGACAGATTATGCTGAGGAACTCCTTCAGAAAGGAGCTATTGCGAGAGTCAAGCATCTAAAATTTCAAGGTCGCTTATTCAGCGTGCCAAAGAAAGGCCCAACAAAAAGAAGGGTAATCTTAGACTTGTCAAGGCTAAACTCTTTCATTCGTTGCGACAAGTTCAAAATGCTTACCATCTCGCAGGTAAGGACCTTACTTCCTCGTGGAGCCGTCACATGCTCCATCGATCTTACAGACGCATACTATCATATCCCTATAGCCAGACACTTCCGCCCATTCCTAGGATTCAGACTAGGAAATCAGACATTCTCATTCAAAGTGATGCCCTTCGGTCTGAATGTAGCCCCCAGGGTATTCACGAAAACAGCAGAAGTAAGTGGTGCAACAATTGAGAACTCAGGGAATAATGATAGCAGCATACCTCGACGATTGGTTGATCTGGGCACCAACAGTCGAGGAATGTCTCAAAGCCACGAAAAAGGTAGTTCAATTTCTGGAACATCTGGGGTTCCAGATAAACAAAACGAAATCCAGACTTACTCCGGAGTCTCGTTCCAGTGGCTAGGAATCCAATGGGATTTGTCTTCCCACAATCTGTCAATTCCAGTGGTCAAACGGAAAGAAATAGCCAAGTCTGTGAGACAATTTCTCAAATGCAAGCAAACATCAAGGAGAAGCCAGGAAAGAATCCTAGGTTCTCTTCAGTTTGCTTCAGTGACAGACATCCTCCTGAAAGCAAGGCTGAAAGATATAAATCGAGTTTGGCGATCGAGAGCAAACGCCAAATCTCGAGACAAGTTGTCAGTAATTCCACAGATCCTTCGCAATCAACTCCGTCCATGGACAAAAGTGAAGAACCTGGCCAAACGGGTACCCCTTCAATATCCCCTTCCAGTGTTAACCATTCACACAGATGCCTCCCTGTCCGGGTGGGGGGGATATTCTCAATTCAAACAAGTTCAGGGGACTTGGTCAGTTCAGTTCCGCCAGCTCCACATAAACGTTCTGGAAGCAATGGCAGTATTTCTTACCCTGAAGAGACTTCTTCCCCCGGAAAAGTCTCATCTAAGACTAGTTTTGGACAGTTTTAGTTCATTGCATCAACAGGGGAGGGTCCAAATCCAAACATGTGAACCATGTCATTGTAATGAAAGTAAACACTTGGTGACAGATTCCAAGCTTTATTCAACACATTACCAAACTACCACATCTGTAACAGAAAAACAGACAATAACTATCAACATTCATGCACACATGAACACAAGCACATAAGTTATGACAATCATGCTACAAAACATTAACATTAGAAAACAACATAAAGAAATAGTTTGATATCTAGGACCTACCACAAATAATAATACTACATTCTCCCCTCCTAGAAAATTTCACTGTTAAACTAAACAAATGTATTGGTTTAATCCCATCCGTAGCGATCAGGAGGTCTTGACACACGAGTGGATCTTCTTAGCTCAGTGGGCTCACTGGGCACATGAGAATCACGGCTATCATTAGTTTGTGAACTGTCATGAGTTTGTGCATCCTGCACTTCAGGTGTAACATGAGTTTGTGCATCCTGCACTCCAGGTGTATTTGGGGACTCCATCTCTCTTAACGATTCAACCTGGTGTACAGGAATCATTGCACCCTCAGGACTTGGAGCTAAGTCACGAGTAGACACAGTTGATTCTCTTCCATCTGGATATTTGACATTTGCATACATTGGGTTTGCATTCATGAGTTGAACCTGATCAGTTAACGGTTCATGTTTGCTAGACCTAACATGTCGTCGCAATAGTACGGGTCCAGGAGTCAAAAGCCATGATGGTAATGTATTTCCAAGACTAGAGCGTCGCTGAAACCTAAAGAAACGTTCATGAGGGGTTTCATTGGTTGCTGTACATAAGAGCGACCTAACTGAATGCAAAACCTCAGGAAGTACTATCTCCCAGTGTTGAGTCTTCAAGTTACGAGTTTCAAGTATTAAAAGAATAGATTTCCAAATAATACCATTGTATCTCTCAACCTGGCCGTTCCCCATCGGATGATAAGGTGTTGTTTTGCTTGTTGAAACAAACCCCTTTCTGAGAAAGGTACATTTTCAGTTCCTTGATCTGAATGAATAAAACTAGGCATTCCACAAAGGCTAAAGATAGATTCAAGACATTTGATCACTGTTTTAGAATGCATGTTTGGACAGGGAAACACAAAGGGGAAACGTGAATACTCGTCAATAACCGTAAGAATGTACTTGTTGTTCGTGGTAGAGGGCAGAGGCCCCTTGAAATCAATACTAAGACGTTCCATTGGCTGGGTGGCCTTTATGAGGACTCCTTTTCCTGGATGATGGAATTGCGGTTTTTGTCGTGCACAGATTTTACAGGAAGCACACACTCTTTTCACGTCATCTGTTGAAAAGGGGAGGTTTTTTAGATCGCACAAAGTGCAAAAGACGAGTGACCCCAGGATGGCAGAGGTTCTCGTGGATGTCAGTGAGATTCGACATTAAAGAAATAGAACAACAATAGGCACGAGTCAGGGTGTCCCCGGTGCAATATTCTGTTTCCCAGGACGTATACTGTATGGTAATAGCTGTACGATGCCAGCTCCAACCTCCACTCTTGTATCTTGTTATTCTTTATTTTAGTTCTCTTCCTGCTGTCTAACATGAACATCACGGATCGCTGATCAGTAATCAGAGTAAAATGTCGTCTTGCTAAGAAATGGCTCCACTTGCGAACAGCTTCAATAATAGCGGTAGCCTCCTTTTCCACTGCTGGATAATGCAACTCACTACCCTGGAGCGTTCTTGACATGAAAGCTACCGGCCGGTCACCCTGGTTTAAGACTGCTGAAACAGCAACTTCCGAAGCATCACACACCACAACAAGGGAAGGCTCTCATCCACAGACCGTAGTGAAACATCCATAAGTTGTTTTTTTAAGGAGTTAAAAGCAGCTAGTGCTGGCTCACTCAGTGGAAAAGTTTTTGTGTTCACTAAGGGATGAATCATATCAGAAAAACGAGGGATCCATTTGGCATAATATGCAAACAACCCTTGAGCTCTTCGCAGAGACCCCATATTTGTGGAGGGCGGTAATTCTTGAAGGGGACGTAATCTGTCAGGGTCAGGCTTTATCACATTATTACCGACACAATACCCTACATTGATTTGGTAGAACAGACACTAACCGATTTTCACTTCATTTAGGGTGATCTTCCGTTTCTGAACCACATCCAAGAACTTTTGAACGTTTTCATCATGTTCAGCCTGAGTTAATCCACCTACAGTAATATTATCTAGATATGGAAAAGTATCTTTGAGGTTCTCATCTTCAACTAGTTTATCCATAGCTCTTTGGAAAGCAGCTACACCATTCGTGACACCAAATGGAATCCTACAAAACTGAAACAATTTCCTTGCACCCTCAAAAGCAGTGTACTTCCTCTCACTCTCTTTAATGCTGATTTGGTGATATGCACTCTTTAAGTCAAATGTGGAGAACACCTTATATTTTGCAAGGTCATGCACCATATCCTCTATCCTTGGGAGGGGGTATGCATCTAGTTCTGTGTATTGGTTAATGGTCTGGGAATAATCAATGCAAAGTCTCTTTTTGTGCCTGCCAAGTGAATCTTTGACTACTACAACCTGTGCTCTCCAAGGGGATATACTTGGCTCAATGATACCTTCAGATAGTAAATGTGATATCTGGTCTTTTACAAACAGCTGGTCATCCTGGCTATAGCGTCTAGATTTAACTGCAATGGGTTTACACTGTTGAGGCAAGTTTGGAAACAATGACGGTTCATCGATATCAGCTGTTGCTAATACACAGACAGGTTTGGCTCCAGTTATCTTTAAACTTGGTTTATTCCCTCCATATTGAAAAGTTACGCTCTGGTGTTGCTTTTGAAAGTCATAACCTAAGATAACATCACAACATAAATCCTTCAGGACCCCGAGCTGGATACAAGGATATCTCTGATCAAGGTGCACTAAGTCTGCTGTAACAAACCCAGGGGAACTAGCATTTAAAGATTTTGATGCCATTGAGACTGCTGTACCTACAGGAACTATTGTCAAATTTAGTTTCTGTGCTACTTCCTCACGTATAAAACTATCTGAACTACAAGAATCAATTAGTGCCTACAATGAATGGCCATTTACAGTAATGTTTGTAGCTGCATGTGAAAGATTCTTTGGATACGTGGCAGCTATTGTAAGCAAAGTGGGATTATACAATGCAGCAGTAGTACTACCTGAAGCCATTGATTTACAGACTTTTGCAAAATGACCTGTTTTACCACATTTGTTACATTTAACAGTACTGCAGGACAACTCACTCTACCTGTACTGTGGAGTGCATTACCACAAAAATAGCATTTCCTCTTAGATAAGTAAGCAGCAGCAACAGCTGAATCTCCAGGTGAACTTCTTTCTGCTTCTTCTTTTGTTGGCTGCTGCTGCTGGTCACCTCTGGGCTGTGCCTGCCACTCTGGAACTAAAGCAGCAGTATGAGGAATGGGTGGAGATGCATACGCGTCGGCACGGACACTGGGCAAGATCCAACGTACGAGCTTGACTGTGTGCAGCCTCCAGGTTCAGTGACTTATTTTCTAGTAGGCGCTGACGAATAAATGCTGAGGCAATACCATTGATAAATGCATCACGTACTAGCTCCTGCCGATATTGCTCAGCTGTGACTGCCTGGAAGTTACAATCCTTGCTTAGCTTATGTAGCTCCCTCAGAAATTCATCAAGGGATTCTCCTGACTGCTGTCGTCGTGTCGCCAAAACATGCCTAGCAAAAACTTCATTCGGCAACTTGACATAAGCACTCTCCAGTTTGGCGATTGCACTCTCAAAAGTACTACAGTCTTCAATGAGTTCATACACACTCGGGGACACAATTCACTAATGCCCTCAACTTGTCTGGTGCAGCATCTCCACTTTCTTCTATGAAGTTGGTGAATGTTTTATGCCAGTGCTTCCACTCTTTGGCTGCAGTGGGCGAGCTGGGATCTGTGTCCAGTCTGGACGGCTTCAGCAGCTTGGCCATGATAGGTAGTGTGTTGAATAAATTGTAATGAAAGTAAACACTTGGTGACAGATTCCAAGCTTTATTCAACACATTACCAAACTACCACATCTGTAACAGAAAAACAGACAATAACTATCAACATTCATGCACACATGAACACAAGCACATAAGTTATGACAATCATGCTACAAAACATTAACATTAGAAAACAACATAAAGAAATAGTTTGATATCTAGGACCTACCACAAATAATAATACTACATTCATGATAGCCATCTTTGCACTAGCAGACAAACACAAATGGCATCTGTCCGCCACTCACCTGGCGGGGGTAAGAAATGTGATAGCAGACGCTTTGTCCCGGTCGGTCCCTCTGGAATCAGAATGGTCCCTAGACGACAGGTCATTCCAGTGGATATGCCGGAGAGTCCCAGGTCTCCAAGTAGATCTCTTCGCCTCACAAGTGAACCACAAGCTCCCTTGCTATGTGGCCCCCAACCTGGACCCTCTGGCTTATGCCACGGACCGCCCTGTCGTTAGATTGGAATCAGTGGAGAAAAATTTATGTCTTTCCTCCAGTGAATCTTCTCTTGAAAGTCTTGAGCAAGCTGAGGACTTTCAAGGGACTAGTAGCCCTGATTGCTCCAGACTGGCCCAAGAGCAACTGGTATCCTCTGCTTCTGGAATTGGGTCTCCGACCTCAACGGATTCCCAATCCCAAACTGTCACAATCAGTACAAATGAGGACAGTGTTCGCTTCCTCAGGAATTCTTCAGACCCTAACTTTATGGACTTCATGAAGTTTGCGGCTAATAAAGATGCTAACATTGATCCACAAAACATCCTCTTCCTAGAATCAGATAAGAGAGAGTCAACTATTAGACAATATGACTCAGCTGTTAAAAAATTAGCATCCTTCCTGAAAGAATCAAACACTACAACCATGACAGTTAACTTAGCTATATCCTTTTTCAGATCCTTGTTTGAAAAAGGTTTAGCAGCTAGCACTATTACTACTCATAAATCGGCTTTGAAGAAGATCTTTCAGTTAGGTTTCCAGATAGATCTGACTGAATCTTACTTTACGTCTATCCCTAAAGCCTGTGCTAGACTTAGACCTTCTCAAAGGCCTACTACAGTCTCATGGTTCTTAAATGATGTCCTCAAACTAGCATCAGATACTGATAACTCGTCTTGTACATTCATAATGCTTCTTAGAAAGACATTATTCTTATTAAGCCTAGCTTCAGGAGCTAGAATTTCAGAACTGTCGGCTCTATCCAGAGATGCGGGTCATGTGGAATTCCTCCCCTCAGGAGAAGTTCTGCTTGCTCCGGATCGTAGTTTTTTGGCTAAAAATGAGGATCCTCTTGCAAGGTGGGCTCCTTGAAAGTCATCCCACTTCCGCAAGATCCTTCTCTCTGCCCAGTATCAACTTTAAGAGCCTTTCTATCTCGTACATCCTCAAGATCCTCAGGTTCTCTCTTCATGAGAGAAAAAGGTGGTACTTTATCAGTAAAAGGTATTAGACAACAGATCCTTTACTTCATTAAACAAGCCAATCCTGATTCATTTCCAAAAGCACATGACATCAGGGGAGTAGCCACCTCAATTAACTACTTTCAACATATGAACTTTGAGGATCTTAAAAAGTATACTGGATGGAAATCTCCGACAGTCTTTAAACGTCACTATCTAAAGTCCTTGGAATCTTTAAAATTTTCTGCAGTAGCAGCGGGAAACATTGTTTCTCCTGATACTGTATAGTAGTCATAGTATAGATCCAGGTCTCCTTTCTACCTACCTCGTCCAACAGGCCTCACCCTATCGCCATGCTACTCGGATACTCTAGCCTTAGCCGCTGAGATCATATTGGTGGATTGTCCCTTATTTTTTCGCTAGGGACATCCACACTATGTACTTATAATGTACTTCAGTGTACCTACCCTTATTTTTATGCTAGGGTAGGACACAATGTGTTTGTATATTATGTAAATACATTATTTAAGTGAATCGATTTTGTTAAATTGCACTGCATTATTGTATTTTACTATGTTTAATATAATTTAATTTTAAGTACTTTATATTACTGGCTTTCTTTTATGTCATTGTTTGTTTAGATAAGTTAGCTTTAAGTACTTAGTTTATATTCTGTAATAACTGATTCACTTATATTATATCCCTCTTTTTTACAACTGATTTTCATTTGTCCTTTTTCCCATCTTGTCTGTTTCTCTGGTACTCTTTCATAGGCCGACACGAGCTGAGCCCAGAAAAGGATTTTGACGTAGGAAAAATCTATTTCTGGGTGATTGGCTCGTGTCGCCCTATGAAACCCACCCTGTATTGCTTGCCCTCCCTGCAGGACAAGATGTTCATAGATTAAGGATGACCGCTAGGGGCGCTGCTGTCCGTGGCGTCCCTAGTAGTAGTAGTAGCGGCCACATCGCCCGTTGGTATCAGCTCTCTCTAGTGGGGATTTTGATTGGAAGGTCTAAATGGTGAATGTCTCATGGTAGTGATCCCACTCGCCCCTATTCTCATACCGACACTTCTTTTAAAGAGTGAGCGAGTCAGTTTTACTGACATTTTCTTAATTTTGTTTTTCTCTGGTAATTTTAGATTAATTTTACCTAGAAAGAATGATATTAAGGATCCTTTCATAGGGCGACACGAGCCAATCACCCAGAAATAGATTTTTCCTATGTCAAAATCCCTTTTTCAGGATCTGCCAACGTCTAGAAAAAACGGTATAAAACAAAATGAAATAATTATAAAACATGCTAAACAATATAAATTTCATTATCCTAACGGTATCCGGGCCTATATTGATAGACCTACCACCGACCGGATAAAATTACTACAGTTAGAGCTAAAAATAAATGAATGTTAGAGATGCCAATCCGTCAGGAAGGTATCCGGGCCTAGATACTAGACCTACCACGATCCCGAATGAATTATCAGACAATCGTATACGTAATTCAACCAATTCCCTATGAAATTCAAACGTATCCGGGTCCAGAACTCCGGACCTACCACGACTTGAACATCAGCAGGAAATTAACGTCAAATTTGATCTATGTATACTATAATAACATAAATCATTGTGGGGAGAAGACCTACCCTTCCCTGCTGGTATCCCGGAACCTACGGGATACGAAGGAAGGAGCAAGTCACGTTTGAAATGAAAACAAAATGAGTCGAACCGTGAGGAACTGGTTGTCAAAAACATCAATCTTGTGATCCTTCACGTCTAAATAGAACGGAGAGGGGATGAAAGATGTAAATAGAAAAATAATAGTTTCTCACTCTGCCCCCCCAGAGTCCGGCGGTCGGAGATAAAGAAACGATATTCTATGAAGACAACCAACTCAACTCGAGACCCAAAAGTTAACACTGCAAACGTTCCCCACTTCTCATCCGCCTCCCTTCTAACTGTCTCTCTCTCTAAAGATGACTAGTAGGTAACCAGTTCTATGAACTAATATGAAACCTACTCCATCAAACGGCCGCAGGATCTAGCCTAAAAGCAAGCCTATTAGGTTATAATTAAAGATCAGGCGCTGTTTCCCAACAGCTAACCGACCGTTGATGGAAAGTCAAAAGAGGACAGACTGAAAGAAAGACGGCGAACAAGAAGTAGCCTACTAGGTTAGGCCAGCCTAAATAACCTACGCTAGGTTACTCTAATTAGAACCCCTATAGCCCTAATATGATTAAATTTTGAATCGCCTGGGATCGAAATCTCAGAAACAAGAGCTAAATATCCAACACATAGCCTACGCTTAAAAACAGCACAGATATGCCACCACGCGGGGTTCAGAGAGCAACCTAACCTAGGTGCTAGGCCTAACCACAAAAGGTAAAAGGTGAATTTACCTTGCGAAAAAGCTCTAACTAAATGAAAAAAGGGCTTGAATAAATGCTAAATAAAGGAGTACTAGAACTCCCTAACCTTGGAAATCAAAGAGTATCTTCCTTACGTATAAATACATATATATATATATATATATATATATATATATATAAAAGTATCGAAAAATAACGGAACGAATAAAACTCGATCCTAGCCAAAAGGTTTCGATATCACAAAAAATACTACCAAGGAAGACACTCCCCAGAAAACCATGCGCATAAAGATCATAAATTTACAAAATTAGGTAGAAATATCGCCAAAGAGTAAACAACGGCCGCCATGCGGACGAAGCCCACGATAACGCAACGTGAAGCGCCAGTAAACGAGCTTAAACATCTTAAAAACGGCGATCTACCACCTAAAAAGTAAATCAAAGCATGTTCTGAGTACTCAACTTAGATGGGACGGAAGCTGCCATCGTTGAATCACAATAAAGCGACACAAACTTAAAATATTACACAGATATAAAAATCTCGTGCTACCAGGTCGCTGTGCTAACTTAAGATGTTGTAGATGGCGCTCGGGAGGAGGGTGTTGGTTGCGGGGAGGCGGCCTGTATAACGGCACCTCGTATGTTGGGGATTGTTGACGAGGATCTTTCTGTGGGGTTGAAGGAAACGTGGCTGTATTACTCGCCCCTGGTTTATACACGACATTTTTATTTTACAAAAGTGCTCGCCTGAGGGTAGTAACCTCAGTCAGTCCCTTTGGTTTATTCTCTAGTATATTTAGCATTAGTTTTATATATTAGAAATGGCTAACGAGACATTTCACCGGTGACACGGCTTGAGCCCAAAAATCTACATTTTTTATAAAAAAAATTATTTACCAATCTTTAAGTAATATTAAATGTAAGCAAACTATCAATAAAATTTATTTATTTTTTAATGCATATTACATATTAAGGTTATGTATACAGTACAGTGGAACCTCTACATACGAAAGTCCCTATGTATGAAAAATCCAGGTTATGAAAGCAAAGACAAAGATTTTTTTTGCTTCTGTGTACGAAAATAATTGAGGTTGCGAAATGGCAAGGTCTGAGATTCGCCTGGGCCGCCGAGAACAATTTTAAAATTTTGTAATACAGCTAAATTGACCAATAAACAATGAAATACAACAATTTGGACCATTCAATACCTAACATAACCATGACTGTACCTGTAAATAAAGTGTATTAGTGTACAGGGTACAAGAAATATTGTACGTATATGTACGTACGTATGTAGTAAAATGTGGAACCTTACCTTTCGAGTGAATCAATGTCTGAAAGTGGCGACAGAGGAGGACAAATGGCAGAAAACATACACACTTAACTTTACGAAACATTAAAAAACAGCAGAAAACATTAACACTTAACTTTACGAAACACATTAAAAAACAGCAGAAAACATTAACACTAAACTTTATGAAACACATTAACAAATGGCAGAAAACATTAACACTTCTTGATTATCTCTATCTTCGTCTCTATAGAAAGAATCCTCTTCTTTCCGTGAACTTCAGCAACATTCTTGGGACCCTTGGCTAATAGTGTAAATAATTAAGTTCAAACACAACTCAATAAAGTAATTTACAGTACAACGAAAGCTAAATCACTAAGACAAATTTACATTAACAAACGAAATATATGTGAACGAACGAACTCCAGGTGTTTGTGATAATGCTGCCGCAAAAAATGGTTAAGGAACGCCTTTACATAGAGGCATGATGGGACAGATGCTGACCAATAGAGGAGCAGGATCTTACGGCAGTGACTAGCATCAGGAACCAGTGGGAGAATGGGAGGATGGTGGCGAGTCTACTGAGTTGGCGGTGCGCCAGTTTTAAAATTGTTCTCGGTGGCGCGGGCGAATCTCGGACTTTACTCTTTCACAACCTGAATTATTTTTGTACACAGAAGCAAAAAAATCTTTGTGTTTGCTTTCGTAACCTGAATTTTTCGTACCAAAGAAACTAATGGAATTGGAACAAGAATGTGAATCTTGAGATTAACACAGTCACAGTAGCACCTGATCTTAATAGTAGATGCTCCAGAGTTTTGGGATTCTGATAAGTAACAAAGTCCATTAACCCTTTAACGCCGATTGGACGTATTAAACGTTGATGAAAATTGTCTGTCGGGTGCCAAACCGACGTATGAAACGTCGACGAAAACAAGTTTTTTTTTTTAAATTCACGGAAAAATAGTTATAGGACTACTAGGCAAAAACTTTTGAATCATGCGCCTTGGGGGATGCTGGGAGTTCACGGATCAAGCTGTTGTTTTGTTTACAATCGTTACCCAGGGGCGCAAGCACGAATTTCTTTCTTCTCGCACTAAAAAGCATCAGTGACACATCTCAGAAATTATTTTGTCACTTTGACATAATTTTTGCCCCATTTTATATTAGCCGTAACATAGATTTTTATATATGAAAATGTACACAATTTCATGTAGAATACAACAATAAACAACCCATGGTTGTAGCTTTTATCAGTTTTGAAATATTTTCATATAAATAACGATAAGTGCCAAAATTTCAACCGTCGGTCAACTTTGACACGATCAAAATGGTCGAAAAACGCAATTGTAAGCTAAAACTCTTATATTTTAGTAATATTCAATCATTTACCTTCATTTTGCAACAAATTGGAAGTCTCTAGCACAATATTTCGATTTATGGTAAATTTATTAAAAAACTTTTTCCTTATGTCCGCGCAGTAACTCTTCCGAAAAAGTCAGAAATTTTTTCGTCCGATTGTTGTAATGTTTGCACAGTTTTATATTAGCAGTTACATGAAGTTTTATATATGGAAATGTGGCAATTTCATGTAGAATACAACAAAAAACAACCCATGGTTGTAGCTTTTATCAGTTTTGAAATATTTTCCTATAAATAACGATAAGTGCCAAAATTTCAACCTTCGGTCAACTTTGACTCGACGGAAATGGTCGAAAACCGCAATTGTAAGCTAAAACTCTTACATTCTAGTAATACTCAATCATTTACCTTCATTTGGCAACAAACTGAAAGTCTCTAGCACAATATTTCGATTTATGGTGAATTTTAGAACAAAAATCCTACATCCGCGCGGTAACTGCCGAAAAAATAAAAATTTTTTTTGTCAGATTGTCGTAATGTTTCCACAGTTTTATATTAGCCGTTAAATAAAGTTTTATATATGAAAATGTGTGCAATTTCATTTAGAATACATTAAAAAAACAACCCATGGTTGTAGCTTTTATCAGTTTTGAAATATTTTCATATAAATAACAATAAGTGCCAAAATATCAACCTTCGGTCAACTTTGACTCGACTGAAATGGTCAAAAAACGCAATTGGAAGCTAAAACTCTTACATTCTAGTAATACTCAATCATTTATTTAACTTTATTTTGCAACAAATTAGAAGTCTCTAGCACAATATTTAGTTTTGGTGAATTTACGAAAAAACATTTCTGGGCTCAGCTCGTGTCGGCCTATGAAAGGATCCTTAATATCATTCTTTCTAGGTAAAATTAACCTAAAATTACCAGAGAAAAACAAAATTAAGAAAATGTCAGTAAAACTGACTCGCTCACTCTTAAAAAGAAGTGTCGGTATGATAATAGGGGCGAGTGTGGAACACTACCACGAGACAAACACCAATTAGAACTTCCCATCAGAATCCCCCCAAGAGAGAGCTGATACCAACGGGCGATGCAGCCTCTACTACTACTACTAGAGGACGCCACGGACAGCAGCGCCCCTAGCGACATCCCCCTTAATTTTAGCGCTAGCGACAAGTCGCCATTTTTCTTGTGCTGTGCTATTTCTGGATTACCACTGTATTCTACCATGGAACGCTCAGCTATTGCCACGGCTAAGTTAAGTAACTCATAAGTAATATTTTACCACATTTTTATCTTCCGGGTACCAGTATTTTCCTCTTAATAGGTCATATACGGTTCCTTGGTTGTCTCGTGGCGGCGCCATGCTGCCTCGTAAGAATTCCCGGTCCTCCATACTGGGACTTCTTATACTTATGGGCTTACTTTATTACGTTCATTGTTTTTACATCGAGTTTTAGCTAGTTCAGCCCTCCTACCATTTCTCTTAGTTTGGTATTTAGGGCTATTTTGTTATTCTGGCCCAGCATCCCGGCTCTTGCTCTTCATCGGCTATCGCTGGCTCCGAGTAGGCCTCTGTTTCTTGGAACAGTCTGCCTCCTCCTGGGCTTCTTTCTCCTTTACTAAAAGTGTCTTTTCCATCTTTTCGATGTATTATTTATTACATTTAGGGTGTTAGGCTAGCCTAGGTGCTTGTTCCTTGTATTGGTACAGCCTGGTTCACGTGGCCCTCTCACGGTTGTGTTGCTCGCGGCCTAGGCCACTAGCGGTCACGTGTCCCATCGCACCTTACCCTACCCCCGCCCTCCCCTTATGGTATAGGGAGGAGCTGGGGGACCCCTTGGTTGTCATGACAACCTCAGTTGCCTTCTCTCACCACTTCTCGAGCGGCAGGCCAGGGTTCCTCCCAGCGGGGGGTATAGGGCGACCACTCATGAGGTACCGAGTCTCCATGCGGTAGTTGGTGAGGCGGGGAGGAGTAGGCCATCCCTCCCCCCTCTCTCTCGCTCCCGCCGTGTTTCTCCGAGACCTTCCCCCCCTCCCCAGTTGCTCAGCCACCTGCCTCGCTATACGAAAGGAGCCTTCCGTCGCAGCCGGGGCACCTTTGGTTATGGGTTACTGGCTCCGCTAGCGGGCGGGGTGGGCACCTCTAGTGGTCGGTTGCTTGCCTACTATATCCTTTCATCTCTCCCCCGCTACCGGAAGAGAGCTTGTCTCTTACCCGCGCACTCTTCTAGTAGACGGGCGGAGGAAGGTTATTTTATTATCACTATGTTTAAGGATATACCCTAATTTTACAATGAATTGTATTATATGATTGAATTTATTTCCATCCCCGCCATTTTCCGTCGTGGTTTCCTTTTACCACCACTCCTGGTTGGTTTCTCTTTTGTGTCTCCGCCATCAGCGGAGCTATAGCCTAGAGATCACAACCAACCTGGTTACCACACGTATTTTGGCGGGGCTCTGGTTTAATCTAACTTTATCGCTCCGGCACAAGCGGAGCATCTGTTAGACTGTAAGTGTTTACCTGGTACTCATGTATCTTTCCACTTACAGGCTACCAACTGCCAGGTCCCAGCGTGTAACGCGACGCTGTTCGACCCCTGTGGACATGATGAGTGTAGGTCTCACGCCCCCTGTGCCACGTCTTACAACGAGATGATCGTCTGGCACCCTGAAGCCTGCGCCATCTGCTACGACCTGGTCGGTCAGCTGGGAGATGGGGTAAGTCCGTTATAGGCTTACTTATCATTTTACTAACAACTTTTAGTCGTAAGTTTGTTAACCCCGTTCCACCATTGGAAGCTAATCTTGCCTTTCTTTCAGGCTACCGGTGTGAGGGAAGTCGCCCTCGCCACCCTGAAAGCGTGGGTGGGCGGCTTCGGGAAGAACGCCGCCAAAGGCCAGCCCTACATTCTGGATAAGAAGCTGGCCGTCCAGAATCTTTCCCGCGGGCTAAGTCGACTGGTTACGTTGACCCCTTGTCCGCTGCCCCGCTGATAGCCTCCATCCAGCAAGACCTCCAGCAATCCTTTGGGTCGTAGCCTCCCAGGAGTCGGTCCCGGACGTCGCTGCCCTGGACCTTAACATCGAACCTATGGCGGTAGGGGTGGAGGATTTGTTGGTTGAGGTAGGTGTGTCGGGCGCCCAAGGTCTTTCCTTGGGTGCTTCTGGATCTTCTCCTGTCCCCTCTTCTAGTGCTTCATTCCAAGGCTTTATGGGATCTGAGATCCCTACCCGCTCTCCCGCTCTCTCTGTACCCCCGAAGGTGAAGGGACAGAGAGAACCGAAGACTCTGGCCAAGACAACTTCTAAGAAGTCGTCTTCGTCTTCTTCGGCTAGAAGTCGTCAACTTCCTACGCCGATGCGGTGAAAGCAAAGCCGAGCTCTTCTCACCCAAAGAGCTCCAGAACAAGCAAGGCTTCGAAGGAGAAGGCTCGCGCTCCCGCGAGCCACTGCCTTCTCCCGCCTCCACCGCTTCCACTCCGGCTACGCCGGTAGCGGTAGCAGGTCCTAGCACCTTTGATCCCTCTGCTTTCTCAGCAGGGGTGATGGAACAGGTGGGCGTGCTGGTGGGCTCGCAAATCTCCGCACTGGGAACACGGTTCGAGCAGATGTTTGCACAGTTGTCAAACACTCTGTCTCAGTCTGGCCAATCAATTCAAGATCTCTCTAACAGGATGAGAGAAAATGAGGACCGAGTAGCTGGGCTATCTCAGGTTCCTCCCCCAGTCTCCCCAGCGTCAAGCACTGGGATTCTTCAACTCCCGCCATATGACTCTTTGCCAGCTTTCTCTATGGAGAACCCTTGGAGAGTAGCTGCCTACGCTCCGTTCAAGGATGGAATGATCTCTATCTCGGAGTGTGGAACTCGAAGGATTGAGGACTTCGAGTTTTACCCTCCGGGTCTGACGCAGCCTTTCATCGGTTATGCTAGGCTGACGCCAACGGCTCTGACGAGGGAAGACAAGATCTCTAAGGAGTCGGTCCTATATAGTAGAGATCACGCTCAGCGGGAATGGGTTCACTGCCTTGAGGACTGGGAGTGTACGAACACCAAACTCCAGGCCTACAAGAGTCCCTTCACTATTTTCGCGACGGAAGAGGAGGTTTCTCTTCCGTTCGCCACGAAATTAGTGGAGAAGTCCCTTCAGGCAGTCCTCAAGGATGAGCCCATCCCACAGTTGAGGGAGGCGGAGTCTACTTCTCCGCTCTTCCCTGGCCTTCGGAGAATTGTGGGAGAACTTGCCAGCTACGTTCACGCTGGTAAGCTCAAACCGGACTGCGCCATGGACCAGTTCGGCGAGAAACTACCAAGGCTGCCGGATTCCCTAATCCAGGCAGAGTTTGATGCGCGAACCAGGTTTGGCAGGTCCCTCAATTCCCTTATAATCACGGAAATGGCTGCCCTCTCTTATGCTACGGAACCGCTGTTCAAGATTCTGGCGAAATCTCAGTTCCAGACGGTTCTAACTGACGCTTTTGACTTCTTCCAGGCTAGGAGGAACTGCCGAAAGCATGTTCTACAAGAGTGTACCATTAGGCATGAGCCGAATAGACTCTTGGCCTCTAGCATGTGGGGAGCGGATCTCTTCCCAGAGTCCGCGGTTAACGAAGTACACCACGAAGCTGCTAGGCTCAACCAGAGCCTTAGAGCTAGGTGGGGTATTTCCTCGAAGAGGAAACAGGAGTCCGTTCCCACTGCTGGTAAGAAACCGAAGAAGGCTGGTAAGAGGTTCCAGCCATATAAAAAACTCCAGCAACAGCAGCAATTTGTGCAGGCGGTCCCGGTTACCCAACAAGGACAACCTGCCAGTTCAAAGCAGAATCAGCCTATCCTCCTGTTGCCCCCTCAATCTCAGCCATCCACTTCCTACGCTATCTCGCCGGCCTTCAATCCTGCATATGAGGCTCAAGGCTACAATCAGCCGAGAGGTAGGGCGAGAGGTTACTTTCGTCAGCGTGGCGCAGGAAGGGGTACGAGGAGCAGACAGTTCAGAGGAGGGCGTGGTGGCCAACCCGCCCATCAGCAATGAGGCTCCCCAGGTAGGAGGGAGGCTGTTCCTCTTCCGCCACAGGTGGGGGTTCAGCAATTGGGCACAGAGCATAGTGTCCAAAGGATTGGGCTGGAGTTGGATCAAAGATCCTCCTCCAATCAAATCATTCCACCAGATACCGTCAAAGGAATTGACAGATTACGCGGAAGAACTCCTTCAGAAAGGAGCTATTGCGAGAGTCAAGCATCTAAAATTTCAAGGTCGCTTATTCAGCGTGCCAAAGAAAGGCTCAACAAAAAGAAGGGTAATCTTAGACTTGTCAAAAGCTAAACTCTTTCATTCGTTGCGACAAGTTCAAGATGCTTACCCTCTCGCAAGTAAGGACCTTACTTCCGCGTGGAGCCGTCACATGCTCCATCGATCTTACAGACGCATACTATCATATCCCTATAGCCAGGCACTTCCGCCCATTCCTAGGATTCAGGCTAGGAAATCAAACATTCTCATTCAAAGTGATGCCCTTCGGTCTGAATGTAGCCCCCAGGGTATTCACAAAAATAGCAGAAGTGGTTGTTCAACAATTGAGAGCTCAGGGAATCATGGTAGCAGCATACCTCGACGATTGGTTGATCTGGGCACCAACAGTCGAGGAATGTCTCAAAGCCACCAAAAAAGTAGTTCACTTTCTGGAACATCTGGGGTTCCAGATAAACAAAACGAAATCCAGACTTACTCCGGAATCTCGTTTTCAGTGGCTAGGAATCCAATGGGATTTGTCTTCCCACAATCTGTCAATTCCAGTGGCCAAACGGAAGGAAATAGCAAAATCTGTCAGACAATTTCTCAAATGCAAGCAAACGTCAAGAAGAAACCAGGAGAGAATCCTAGGGTCTCTTCAGTTTGCTTCGGTAACAGATATCCTTCTGAAAGCAAGGCTGAAAGATATAAATCGAATTTGGCGGTCAAGAGCAAACTCCAAATATCGAGACAAGTTGTCAGTAATCCCACAGATCCTCCGCAACCAACTACGGCCTTGGTCAAAAGTAAAGAACTTAGCCAAGAAAGTACCCCTTCAATATCCCCTCCCAGTGTTAACCATTCACACGGATGCATCCCTGTCCGGGTGGGGGGGATACTCTCAGTTCAAACAGGTTCAGGGGACTTGGTCAGTTCAATTTCGCCAGCTCCACATAAACGTGTTGGAAGCAATGGCAGTATTTCTCACTCTGAAGAGACTGCTTCCCCGAAGAAGTCTCATCTAAGGCTAGTTTTGGACAGTGCAGTGGTAGTTCATTGCATCAACAGAGGAGGGTCCAAATCCAAGCATGTGAATCATGTCATGATAGCCATCTTTGCATTAGCAAACAAACACAAATGGCATCTGTCTGCCACTCACCTGGCAGGAGTAAGGAATGTGATAGCAGACGCACCCTGTCCCGGTCAGTTCCTCTGGAATCAGAGTGGTCTCTGGACGACGGGTCATTCCAGTGGGTAAGCCGGAGAGTCCCAGGTCTCCAAGTGGATATCTTCGCCTCACAAGCGAACCACAAGCTCCCTTGCTATGTGGCCCCCAACCTGGACCCTCTGGCTTATGCCACGGACGCCCTGTCGTTGGATTGGAATCAGTGGAGGAGAATTTATATTTTTCCTCCAGTGAATCTTCTCTTGAAAGTCCTAAGCAAACTAAGGTCTTTCAAAGGGATAGTAGCTCTGATTGCTCCGGACTGGCCCAAGAGCAACTGGTATCCTCTTCTTCTGGAATTGGGTCTCCGACCTCAACGGATCCCCAATCCCAAGCTATCACAATCAGTACAAATGAGGACTGTGTTCGCTTCCTCAGGAATTCTCCAGACCCTAACTTTATGGACTTCATGAAGTTTGCGGCTAATAAAGATGCTGATATTGACCCACAGAATATTCTCTTCCTAGAATCAGATAAGAGAGAGTCAACCATTAGACAATATGACTCAGCTGTTAAAAAGTTAGCATCTTTCTTGAGAGAATCGAACACTACAACCATGACAGTTAATTTGGCTATATCCTTTTTCAGGTCCTTGTTTGAAAAAGGTTTAGCAGCTAGCACGATTACCACTCATAAATCGGCTTTGAAGAAAATCTTTCAAGTAGGTTTTCAGATAGATCTGACTGAATCTTATTTCACATCTATCTCTAAAGCCTGTGCTAGACTTAGACCTTCTCAGAGGCCTACTACAGTTTCATGGTTCTTGAATGATGTCCTCAAACTAGCTTCAGATACTGACAAACTCATCCTGTACATTCATAATGCTCCTGAGGAAGACATTATTCTTATTAAGCCTAGCCTCAGGAGCCAGAATTTCAGAACTGTCGGCTCTATCCAGGGATGCGGGTCATGTGGAATTACCTCCCAAAAAAAATCAGGAGAAGTTCTACTTGCTCCGGATCGTAGCTTTTTAGCCAAAAATGAGGATCCTCTTGCAAGGTGGGCTCCTTGGAAGGTTATCCCACTTCCACAGGATCCTTCTCTCTGCCCAGTATCAACTCTTAGAGCCTTTCTATCTCGTACTTCTTCAAGATCCTCAGGTGCTCTCTTCATGAGAGAAAAAGGTGGTACTTTGTCAGTAAAAGGTATTAGACAACAAATCCTTTACTTCATTAAACAAGCCAACCCTGAGTCATTCCCAAAAGCACATGATATCAGGGGAGTAGCCACCTCAATTAATTATTTTCAACATATGAATTTTGAGGATCTTAAAAAGTATACTGGATGGAAATCCCCGACAGTCTTTAAACGGCATTATTTAAAGTCCTTGGAATCTTTAAAGTTTTCAGCAGTAGCAGCGGGAAACATTGTTTCCCCTGATACTGTATAGTAGTTGTAGTATAGATCCAGGTCTCCTTTCTACCTACATCAGCCAACATGCCTCACCCTATCGCCAGGCTACTCGAAGATCATAGCCTTAGCCGTTGAATCATATAGTGGATTGTCCCTTATTTTTTTGCTAGGGACATCCACACTTGTACTGATAATGTACTTCAGTGTACCTACCCTTATTTTTATGCTAGGGTAGGACACAATGTGTTTGTATATATTCACCATGCTTGTATTAATGATGGACTTCAGTGTACCTACCCTTATTTTTATGCTAGGGTAGGACACAATGAGTTTGTATATTTTGTAAATTTGTTAAGTAAATCCCTTTTTTCTTTATATTACATGCATCACTGTAATTTACTGTAATTACCATTTAAGTACTTTAAGATTACTAACGTTCTATTGTTTTACTGTTTAGTATAAGTTAGTTTAAGTGCTTAGTTTGTATGTTGTAATTGATTTACTTATATTATATCCATCATTTTACACTGTTTTTCATTGTCCCTTTTTTTCCCATCTTGTCTGTTTCTCTGGTATTCTTTCATAGGCCGACACGAGCTGAGCCCAGAAAAGGGATTTTGACGAAGGAAAAATCTATTTCTGGGTGATTGGCTCGTGTCGCCCTATGAAACCCCCCCTTTATGGTTTGTTTCCCCCCCTTGCAGGACAAGATGTATTTTAGTTGTTTTTAGATTAAGGATGTCCGCTAGGGGCGCTGCTGTCCGTGGCGTCCTCTAGTAGTAGTAGTAGAGGCTGCATCGCCCGTTGGTATCAGCTCTCCTTGGGGGATTCTGATGGGGAAGTTCTAATTGGTGTTTGTCTCGTGGTAGTGTTCCACACTCGCCCCTATTATCATACCGACACTTCTTTTTAAGAGTGAGCGAGTCAGTTTTACTGACATTTTCTTAATTTTGTTTTTCTCTGGTAATTTTAGGTTAATTTTACCTAGAAAGAATGATATTAAGGATCCTTTCATAGGGCGACACGAGCCAATCACCCAGAAATAGATTTTTCCTTCGTCAAAATCCCTTTTTTCTTAGGTCCGCGCGATAACTCTTCTGAAAAAAATCAGAAATTTTTTTGTCCGATTGTCGTAATGTTTGCACCATTTTAAATTAGCCGTTACATAAAGTTTTATATATGAAAATGTGCGCAATTTCATGTAGAATACAACAATAAACAACCCATGGTTGTAGCTTTTATCAGTTTTGAAATATTTTCATATAAATAACAATAAGTGCCAAAATTTTGTCCTTCGATCAACTTTGACTCGACCGATATGGTAAAAAAACTAAATTGTAAGCTAAAACTATTACATTTTAGTAATATTCAATCATTTAACTTTATTTTTCAGCAAATTGGAAGTCTCTAGCACAATATTTCGATTTATGGTGAATTTATGAAAAAAAATTTTTACTTTCGTCCGCGCGGTAACTCTTCCGAAAAAATCTGAAATTTTTTCATTCAATTGTCGTAATATTTTCACCATTTTAAATTAGTTATTGCATAAAGTTTTTTATATGGAAATGTGCACACTTTCATGTAGAATACAACAAAAAACAACCTATGGTTGTAGCTTTTGTCAGTTTTGAAATATTTCATATAAAAAACGATAAATAGAAAAAATTCGACCTTCGGTCAACTTTAACTCAACTTAAATGGTCAAAAACTGCAATTGTAAGCTACAACACTTACAGTCTAGTAATATCCAATCAGTTACCTTCATTTTGCAACAAACGGGAAGTCTCTAGCACAATATTTCGATGTATGGTGAATTTTTGAAAACTGCTTTTTTTTTACGTCCGCGCGTTACGAATTCATGTATCATATTGTGATATATTTTCTCTGTTACTTTGATCGTTTTACAATTTATTATATACCAAAATCATTGCAATTTAGTGTACAATACAATGAAAAAAATTAACTTGTTAGCTTTAACCGTTTGGTCACAGTGCGATTTGTATACAATTATATATGAAATTTTTTTTTCACGCTGTCATATATTCCAATATTTATATATGATAATGATATTTTTTTATTTCTGATGGTTGCATTCTAAACTTCAGGCAATGACAAAAAAAAGGAGCCAAAAATGAACTCTTAATCTTGAAGATTAAGCATGCTGTGATTTAAAAAAAAAAACCTCTTTCCGCTTCGGCGCTCACTCGCGAACGCCGCCTAGCATATGGGAGACACTTTCGGAAATACTGGCTCGGCGTTTAAGGGTTAATCTACAAAGACCGTATTGTAGCCTGCACTCAAATGGTTTCTATATATATTTCCTATAGCCAACAGCAGTTCCACATAGTTCCTAACTTAACCTAATCTTTATTTTACACTTAACTTTTTAAAAAATGCATTATGAAAAAATGTATCACATCAAAATTGGTAGCATAGGAAAAAATGATAATATTGTAGCTGATACATACTATTGCAGTCTGCTAATTTGAGGTTTGTAGCAGATTAGCAGATATCCAGTAGCAGTAGGGAGATAAGATTGACTTGAGATCTCATGTAGGAATGTAGTACTGCAGCTCTCAATCCCAAGGTGTCTTGTAAATATTTTACAATAACTAATAATGTACTCAGAATTTGTGACTGATTTTAATTCTTTAATTTATTTTGGTCTTGAGGTGTGTGTAATATATATTTAGCCCATCCTGTAAAGGTTAAAGTCTGAAAAGCAGAGGTTTTTCAACTAAATTTAATTTATACAGTTAATGCCATAAATTTCGTTCCTTATTTTATTACTAAAATGCATTTTCATTGATTGTCTTGCAGAGGTATTGCTGAGCATCTTTCCTGGCCTCAGGTATAAACAAAGTGAAGAGGTGTTGCTAATTTTAAACTCACTATATAAACATATATTGATGAATCCAAATGTAACTAAAAAAAGAAAAATTCTGATGTTTACACCAGAAACTGTAAGGCATCTTAAGAATTTATATTCATGGGTGGGACCCAGAAAAAAGCTTCCTAAATCAAAAGATGAAACAGAGTTGCCTAAATCAAAAGATGAAACAGAGTTGCCTAAATCAGAAGATAAAACAGACAATGAAAATGAGGAAGCAGGAAAAGAAATAACGAGAACAGTGTTCAAGTTTATCTTAACTCTTTGTTCATCACATGAGCATGGCCTTGTTATGAGATCAAGTGGTTTCAGAAGAAGTGGACATAATTTAAACAGTAGCATATACAAAATCATATCTGATATGAATAAGCCATGGGAGACAACTGATGGAGTACTCCTGATGAGTCATGCTTTTGCTGCTTGCCCTGAACTCCTTCCAAAGTATCTTGACTCACTCAAAAATTTACTCTTCCCAAGGTCGTCTGTTGCATTTGTATCACTGATGGAAATGTTGGTTGAAATTGTGAAGCTTCAGAAGCCTTGGCAGTTAATGGAATCGCAGAAATGGCAAAGTGTTGTATCGTGCATTTTTCCAGGTTTTCCTTTGAATCAGAATTTTTATCTCAGGTTGTGCCAAAGTGAGCACAGGACAGTCAGGTATGTTGGTTGCACTTTGATGCTTGCTGTTCTTAGGAAAACAAAAGAAACCAAGGAAGAGCTAAAAAAATTGGGTCTTCCAAATGATGTACTTGAAAAGGTTGAGCAGAAGTTTACTAAGGAAGTGTCAAATACTTTTGGCAAACAAATATTAAATTCATTGACTGACTGTTGGAAGTATACTATAAATAGTACCTGCAGTAATAGAAGTGAGGAGGAAGAAAACCCCAAGATTGAAGAGGGGGATGTTAATATACAGCTTACTGATGAAATTCTGATTATTGCTGAATTTCTTAATCATTACTCTGATATCTTAGCTTCCCCTGTTGTTGAAGTTTTATGCCCACTAGATGTACTCAACACAATACTGTATGTAAGCAGTCTAAAGTCAGAGGAGCTTACCCGAAGCAGATCTGCTAAGAAGGATTTTTGGGTAGCTTGTTTAGACTTACTCTACAAGATCATCAGCCAAAAAAAGTTCACTGTAGGTGTTGAAAATTTGGAAGAAAATATATATCATGCTATTATCAAAACAAATTCTCATTTTCTTAGAAGTTCTGAGTTTACCTCGTACTGTACTAGAGAAAACAAAGATGTAAAGTATAATCTAGAGGATGTATTGTCAGTTGCTCTTGACAAAACAGGCATTACAGATGATGCTGAAAATATTAGATACTGGTTGAAACATATCACAGGCCCGAATTATGTCAAACTGTCAACCTTTTTAACCCACATTATTCAACAGACTGTGAGGTCATACAATCATTATACAGATTATTTGATAGAATTAAAGGAGAAATTTACAAAGCAAGGTAGCCTACCATTTTTGGTAGATGTAGAACCTGTTATTTTTGACAATAAACAGGTTCCAGTTATTCTTGGGTATAATAAACCATTTTCTAGATTTGTTCTTGCTGCTGTTGATCTTTTAACTGCAAATCCAGATGATGAATATAAACAGTACTTCTCATCTGTTTTGAGCGACTGTATTCATTCTATGTATAATCCAGGCCTTCTGGTGCTTTTCCTTATAGAAAAGATTTCGCTAATTAGTGATGATCTAAAGACTTACCTTTGGCACTTTGTCAGTCACCCTGAACTGCCAAAGAATGAATCACGGGAAGTTCTTGAAGAAGCAGATCTTACAAAAGTCTTGAAAATGTCATTCATGGCACAAGACTTTACATCATTAAATGCACTTTTAGATACAGAGAATATTCAGTATGCAGTAAGAGGTAACATGCGTCTCATTGTGCTACAAATACTTTTATATTTGTTTGTTGAACGTGAAAGGGCAAATGTGAAAGTAATCCCAGTCAGCAAGACTTATGCTGAAATTTTGAAGAAGCTGTATGTAGCCAGTGATGAAGAAAATGGTGTAGTTGTCATTAAAACAGTTTTGGAACATCCGAGGGTATTAAAGGTGTTTACTCCAGCTGGTTCTAATAAGTCTCCTATCACGTCATTAACTCAGTACTTTATTGGGACAGTGTTTGAAAAATATCCAGATGTGAGTTTGTATACTTATCCATATTATTTGAAAATGCTGTCAAGTTTGAAATCTGCATCCAAGAAGGGGCCATTTGTTAGGATCAGTTCTGGATTGTCCCCATTTGTGAACTCTGAAAATACAATACTGAGCTATGATGATGTTGAAGAATTGTGTTTGGTTTGCTTGAAACTTCCTGGTAATTTGTCTACATCTTGTAGCCCCGTGCTTTACCAGTTAGTCAGCATATTGCAGAGTGTGACAACACCCAGGAAACAGCCCCAGGAAGAGACGGTGCACCTCCTGTTCAACAAATATTTGGAATGGACTGTGAGTAAGAAAGGAGGAAAGCACAAGAGCCGCAATAAGCTTCTGGTAGTTATGGAAGATTTTCTGCCTCGGATAATGACAACGAAGATAGCACAACAAATTACACATGGTAAGTTCTTTATAAAATAGTTTATTAAGACCATCGAGTTACACACATACTAAGTGGTTATTGTTATTTGGCATAAGATTTCAATTGCAAATTGCAAAGGATCTGAGTGTTTTCTACTGAAAACCTCATTTCTGAACCAGAATGTGTATGGATCTTTTCTTTCACCCAGTCGCCAATCCTTGATTTACGTAGTCTGAGGCTTGCTAAGTTTGTGTACAGTACCTGTATTGTATTTCATTTTTTTAAATCCGATTTATTAAGAGCAGTTTCTCAACATGATATTTTATAAAATTCCATTTCAAGTAATTTTCTTATATCTACACACAATAAGTTTCTTATAAAGTATAGTTTATTTAAACCATCTATACTCTGTTTTTTTTCATCTGTCCATCCGCCTGTGGTGTTTTTGTATGGTAACACTGCGTCCCGGGCTTTAGATAGTTAGGCTATTTGTAAGTTTTAGGTAAATAAAAGGATGTCTGGGTGTACATTTGCAACTGAAAAGTGTTTTGATAATTTACTGTATGCGAATTACACCGTTAATATTCGAAATAGGATATTATTATAATCGTTGAATGTAAGCTGAATGTATCTTAAGCCCAGGACGCAGTGTTACCATACAAAAACACCACAGGCGGATGGACAGATGGAAAAAAACCGAGTATAGTTATAGTATTCATAGTATGTGATTATTGTTATTATGCATTAGGTTTTCAAGTACACATTGTAAAGGATCTAAAATTCTTAGATGTTTACTGAGTGTATTTGTATATGCAACTTACCTAGTATAATTACATAGCTATAAGTTCCACTTATTACAGCAGCTTGAATTCACAATTTGTGGGTAACACTTCAAACTGTGTAGGTGACAATTCCTCCCACTAGCGGGAGAATAGGAATGAGTGTATGCAGAAAGTTCAGTTTGTTCCTGCTGTAGTCAGGTAAACACCAATGATGGCGGTTGGTAGCTTGTTCTTTATTTTCTGGGTAGTATTTAACTGGATTTCAGTGGTTTGTGTTTCCACTGGAATGCATATTTAGCAGCCTTCAATGGACTCTCAGGATGAGTTTTTTTTCATTTTTGTTATTGTTGAATTGATTCATCAACTAATCTGTTGTTTACTCTTACAAGCCAATGAAAGTAGTTCAGCCATAAAGTAATTCTTGTGTGTTACGCCATTCCTTTAGGCTAAACTTTGCATGATGTTTTTTTTATTTACCTGGTTTCATTAATTGTAACCTTTGTTAAATATAAATAGTTTTGCCTTATTTTAAATTCTTGAATGGTGTGTTTTCCATGTATTACTACTCGCAAACTGTCTTTTGCCTCTTAAGTAATTTTTTAATGTTTTGTGTTTCTTTTAGGCTAACAAATACATAACTTTACTTGCGAGTTGCTGGTATGATTTTGCCCTGAAAAATAATCTTCTATCTTACATTAGGATAAGCTTTTACTCAGTGTTGTTTTGAGGGCATAGGAGATTCCCTAGACATTAGACAATTGCCTTAAAAGTACCGTATATTTCCATGTATAAGACGACCTTTAAATCCTAAAATTCCTCCCTAAAAATTGATGATCGTCTTATACAGTAACCTCCCCGTTAACACGAGGGTTACGTTCCTGGAGATGTCGTGTTAGCCGAATTCGTGTTAACAGGGAAGTATTTCTCCATAAGAAATAATGGAAATAAGGGGGTTAACGTTCCAGGGCAATGGGAAACTTAATCTATTTTGGGATTTTGCCAGAAAAAAAACACTTTATTTATATATTTAAAGGTCACAGAAACAATAAAACACACATTCTTACCCTAGTTGTATTTATTTAAGAAAATACTGTTCAGTACATACGTAGTTGTAACGCACGTAAACTAGTATAAACACTATGACGCATCACTCCAGTTCCCACGCTCACCCCCCTCTCCCTCCTCACTCGACTGTCCTTCCTCGGCCCGCACTCTCTTCTCACCCCCGTCTCCCTCCCCACCCCCCTCCTCCCTCCCCACCCCCTCTCCCTCCTCACTCCACTGTCCTTCCTCGGCCCCCTCTCTCTCCTCACCCTGCTCTCTTCCCTCAACCAGAACTGTTTTTTTTTTTATAAAAAACTGGCTGAGTTTTGTTTGTGTTGTTTTCTTCTTCTTTTGTTCTAGCATTACTGTGTAGCAGTTCAGTTCTGACATCACCTTTCTAGCTATTGTAAGCACCTCCTGTTGATGTTGGGATCCTTGGCTTCTAGGATGTCTAATGCTCCTCGTATGGATGACAGCGCTTCCTCAAGATCACTTTTTGTTAGAATTCGCTCAGGCTCTGGGGTGGGTGCTGTAGGCCGTGATGCAACTGCCTCCAACTCTGCATTTTGTAGCTTCTCCATCTCCAAGAGTTCTTCGTTTGTCAATTCCTCTCGGTGTGATTCAAGCAGTTCTTCAATATCTTTTTCTTCAAGTTCATCGAACCCAGCTTCCTTTGCCTTGACAAGACATTCCTTGCTAGCTTTGTGAATATTTTCACTGATGTCAAAGCTGACGAAATCATACACCAATTGAGGACACAGCTGTTTCCAAACCCCATTCAGGCATTTCCTTGGCACTTTCTCCCAAGATTCTTTAATAAAACAAAACGGAGAGCATCTTTGATGGTAAACTGCTTCCAATATTCCTTCACGGTCATCTTATCTGTTTGTGTCCTCGCAACCATGTCAGTCAGGGTCGAACGTAGATAATAAGACTTGAAAGTTTTGATGATTCCTTGGTCACATGGCTGAAGCAATGAAGTGGTGTTTGGTGGCAAGAAAGCGAACTGGATGTTGCTGGATAAATTTTCTATTGATGGAGGATGGCTGGGCGCATTATCCAAGATGAACAGAATCTTGAATGGAATCTCTTCCTTCTCACAGTAAAGTTCTAATTCTTTTTCCAATTTTCCAACGTAATCCTTAAAAATGCTTCCCGTCATCCATCCTTTTTTGTTGGAATACCAATAGCAGGGTAGGAAGGTCTTGACATAGCCCTGCGAAGACACAAGAACAAACAGAATTATAGTCGATTCATTTAACTCTAAATGCGAAAAAATGTGAGTTATTTAACAAAAAAAAATATATATATATTTACTTTTTTTTTATATTTTCGTTCCTAACCCAAAAACTATGAAAGTCAGGCGAATGAATTATTTTTTATGAGAAAGTCAATAAAATTCCCTAAATATCGACATATAAATCAATGGAAAATGATTAAGTCAAGAAAAATCGGTTTGGATACGGTAACAGTTTCATTTTCACTGAGAGGGAAGTGTAGGTGCAATCAGCTGATTTCATTGTGAGAATTTTACTACGCCAGGGATTTGAGCATGCGCAGTAAAGAAACTACTTTGCTAGCGTATTGATACCTGAGATACACGGCCCAAGGTATGATCTAGCCTATGGAAATTGCTACTTGTCCAAAAATTTAAAAAAAAAAATGCCCCTACCACACGTACGAAAAAATTTGGTAAATTTTACGTACCGCTACGTCAGTTGGATAGATAGGGTTAAGGTAGATTCTTGCGCCTACGAGCCGTTTGTTTGGCGGCCTCTGATTTGAGTTGCCAATTAGCGATATAAGAGATTTGAGTTGCCAATTAGCGATATAAGACGTTGCAGCTTCGACTGCAACATAATAAGACATATTCCTCATTTTCTCTTCACATATTACACGCATCCAAAATCTGAAAGCCCCAGCGTATTCAGGGTGATTTTATTGTATGAAAATACAAGTTTTAATTCATCTTGATCGTATGACTTATTAAAAATCCGATGATAAATAAAAACACGTGTAAAGATTGAAACTTTTTCTCTTCACTTTTGTGGCTAATAATTGACGTTTACCTTACCTTCAATGCTCATGGATTTTCCGAGTGATAGATGAGGGCAGGCTTCAGCTTACAGTCTCCCTCTGCATTGGCACCAAACAATAGAGTGAGTCGATCCTTGGAGGCCTTGAATCAGGTGCTGTCGTCTCTTCAACCGAGATGTAAGTCCGTTAGGCAGTTTTCTTCCAATATAGACCAGTTTCGTCTACATTAAAAATCTGCTTAGATGTGTAGCCACCTTCCTCGATGATCATCTTGAGGGTATCTGGATATGTCTTGGCTGCTTCTACATCGGCAGAGGCTGCTTCCCCAGTCATCTTGAGATTGTGAAAGCCATATCGTTTTTTGAACCTGGCGAACCATCCAGCACTTGCATTAAAGTTCTTGACTTTGTCTTTCTCCTCCTCGTCTACCAGATCATTGTGAATGCTCAAGGCTTTAGCCTGTATAATAGCCATGCTGAGAGGGACATTCTCCTTGTTCTGGTGTTGAATCCATTGTGCCAGTAACTTCTCCATCCTCTCCATCTCTAAAGATCTTGCCCTGGAACATTGTGAGGAGGAAGCTGATGTACCAGCGACAGCACTAGCTCTGATTTTGTCAGCATTCGCCCTTATGGTCCTCAGTGTGCTCTCGTTAAGACCTGTAGCGTGAACTATAACTGAAGTTTTTTCACCACGATCATAGCGATTCAATACTTCTAACTTCTTTTCTATGGTCACAGCTTTCCTTCTCCTCTTTGATTCACTCTCCTCACTCTCCTTTGAGGCAAAAAGACGCTTGGGTGCCATAGTAAAGTACGCACTATATTATGTTAATCAATGCTAGATATTAGCTCTTCTCACTGCGAGGGCTGGATTCACACTGAGCCAGCAGGCGAGAGAGAGAGAGAGCGCGGGAAAGGTGGGGTGAGTCAGACTCTCGCCACATCTCCCGCGCTCTTGCTCTCAGCGGAAAATTCAAATCGTGTAACATCGAATATTACGTGTTAGCAGAATTTTTCTGTATGATTTTGAACTCGTGTAAGATCGAAATCGTGTTAACAGAACTCGTGTTAACGGGAAGGTTACTGTAGTACAATTCTAAAAATCAAACCTTGAATTCTAAGATGTTTATCAGTAGGCTACCCTCGGCCTCAGCGCTATAACCTAACCACCAACATGCATGAAGATTCACTTTCTGAAATTAACCGGTAATAAAATAATAAAACCATTTTTACCTTATAGTATATTATTGGCATATCTTCTCAACAAATAGCCTATTTCAGGAATAATTCTAAATCAGTGAAACAAACTTTTATCTTTGCGATCCCAGCTGAGAAAATGTAAACATCGAGTTAAGGTTGAGCTTGTGCGCTTACAGCAACCTTTATCTTTCGGTAATCTTTTAGAAATTTCAATGGTGGTGTAATTACGGTAGTAATAACTTTTAGGATTACATAATATTCATTTTTCATTAAAAGTTTCTCATACATATCACAAGATTGGTCACATGTGCCATCATAATTCTTGTCTGGTTCTGGCGAGTCGTCTTCAGCTTCGTCGTCGATATCATACATATCATCTTTGGTACCATTCATGGAATTTTTAAAATGATTTTATGACTGTTTTCATGTTCCCCCATGCTTTTATAACAAAATGCAGAGAACATCAAGTGAGGCAGCACTCAAAGCTGTTTGTAACTGTTTAGAACAATTCAGTCATATGAACAATAATTCTATACAATAATTATCGTTCATTATTGTATTGTTATCAGCGCCGCGGTTGTTTGAGAATGGTGATGAAATGTAAACAATTTCTGTTTTAGGCATGTATGTATGAAAAAGGGATTTTTACGTAGGAAAAATCTATTTCTGGGGGAAGACCTGTGTCGCCCTATGAAAAATCCCTGTTATTCATTTTTCCCAGTATAAATAGCTCTTACGTATACCAGAGAAAAAAGCTAACAAAGTTATGCTGAGGTTACTACCCCCAGCGCGATCACCCAAGGGGTGTCGGTACAGAATAGGGGCGCTGTGTTACCACAGACCACAGGGTTTCTGCCATTTAGATGATTCCCTGTCAAAATCCCTCTCTTTTGGTGTGAGCCGTTACAACGGAATCCCACTACTCTTACCCACTCGCCACTATTACTACTACCCCAGCGCCAACTTGCATTCCTGATTAGATCTACAAACTTGGATTAGTCAGGGTGGGAAGAAATGTTAATAGGGCCAGGGTTCATAGGGCGACACAGGTGTTCCCCCAGAAATAGAGTTTTCCTACGTCAAAATCCCTTTTCTGGTGTCGACCTGTTCGCCCTATGAAAACATACCAGAGAATGCTATACAAGTTTGAGTATAAAATATATAAAACCAGGTTAATGATATTTAGAGTAAGAATTATAACTAGTTTTACTATTTAATCTTAACATTATATCTTAACTTACTCTTAGTATTATATCTCAACTTATTATTTGTAAGAAATAATTTCTTAATATATCCATAACCATAATATTGATACATATACAATAACTAAATTGTACAAAATATGAAGTTATTGGTCTCGATCATGTGTCACACAGACCAATCAAAGTAATATACTAATACTCAATAGCAATGTTAATTATATACATATGTGTAATATTATATACTAATTCGGTAACGGGATCGACAACAAACGTTTCACCCGGTCCGGAAACAAGGTATAGTGGGGAGTGTAAGCGAGTCATGCAGGTAGAAGGGTCATGCAGAGGGAGATAGTTAAAGGAATAGTCTATTCAAAGGTTTCTAAGGAGAGCCATCAGCCTGTTCTTCAGGAACCACCACAATACCAGCTGCCACTGTTGAAAATTTAAAGGTTTATAAATTTTTTAAAATAGTGGCGCTTAAGCATCTTTGGGGACTTTCAACCTGTGTACTTTTTTAGGCCTTCAAACTTCATATTTTGAAAATAATTAGTTGAGGTGGTCACTGCTCGGATATCATGGACATGTGGAACTGAATCTAGGTTGGCTTGTTTAATAAATAAATAAAGAATCTGTTGCCTAATTCCTCTTAAAGTTATTGTACCCCCTTTTTCTCTAATAAAAGAGAGCCCGTTGTTATTTGAGATGTTCTGGTCATAAATGTTTTAAGTGTATGAACTGGACATAATGATTCATCTTCTGGAGGAGGAATAATTTCCCAAGGAGCCCACCTATTCTGTGGATCCTCATTCTTTGCTAAAAATTGTCTATCTGGTGAAAGTAAAACTTTCCCAGATTGAAGGAATTCCACATGTCCTGGATTTCTAGAAAGTGCTGATAATTCAGATATTCTAGCACCCGAGGCCAGAGCTACTAAAAACAATGTTTTTCTTAGTATTGCTGCATAAGAACAGTTATCATTATCCAAATATGATGCCAGTTTAAGGACATCATTTAAGAACCATGATATCGATTGAGGACGGTTGACCGGTCTCAAACGAGCACATGCTTTTGGAATAGATGAGAAGTATGTGTCTGATAAATTAGTATCGAAACCTATTTGAAAAATCTTTCTTAGGGCAGATTTAATTGTGGTAATAGTACTGGCAGCTAAGCCTTTCTCATGTAATGATCTAAAGAAAGAAATTGTAAGATTCTTATCCATTTCTTGTACATTGTTATCATTTAAAAACAGCTAGTTTTTTAACTGCTGAGTGATATTGTCTAATTGTAGAATCTCTTTTATCCGATTCTACAAAGAGAACGTTTAACGGATCTACATTCGCTTCATTTTGTGCCGCAAACTTCATGAAGTCCATAAAGTTAGGGCATTCAGAATTCTTGAGGAAGCTGACACAGTCCTCGTTTGTACTGTCTGTGTTAATTTCGAGGATGGAGTCTTTTGAGGTTTGAGTTTCATCTCCATGATAAGTGGGTACCAATTGCTCTTCGGCCAATTGGGTGCCACTAGTGCCAACTGGCCTTTGAATAATCGTAGCTTGTGAAGTACCTTCTATAGGAGGTTCTCTGGTGGAAAGAGATAAATCCTTTCCCACCTGTTCCAATCCAGAGACATTGCATCGATCGCGAAAGCATTGTTGTCTATGTTGGGAGCTACAAAGCAGGTCAGCTAAAAGGAATATTGTTATCATTACATGATTCAATTTGTTGGATTTGGGACCTCTTCTGTTTATGCAATGGACGACTGTAAGGCTGTCCGATACAACTTGGACGGTTGTAATTTTCTCAATGTCAGGAACACTGCCATCGCTTCCAATACATTTATGTGGAATTGACTGAATGTTTGTGACCATGTCCCTCGAACTTTCTTGAGGGGAGAATATCCCTCCCAGCCACTCAGGGATGCATCTGTGTGGATGATCAAAGATGGGGGAGGAAATTGAACGGAACTGATTTGGATAGGTTCTGTTGTTTCGGCCATGGAACAAGTCTCTTTTTCAGAATGTCTGGAATTCTTGAAACTTCGTCTCTGAGTTTGAGATTGGCTCTTGATCTCCAGACCTGATTGATATCTTTTAATCTGGTTTTCAATAAGACATCTGTCACTGATGTAAATTGAAGGGAGCCTAGGATTCTCTCCTGTTCCCTTCGAGATGACCGTCGTTTTGTTACAACGCGTTTTGTAGCTTTCACTATTTCTTTGACCTTTTTGGGTGGCAGAGATAGCTTGTGTTTCTTCAAGTCCCACAGAATTCCTAACCATTGAAACTGGGATTGTGGAGTCAGTTTGGATTTGGCCATATTCACCTGAAATCCTAGAAATTTTAGAAATTTTTAGAACTTTGGATGTTGATCTTCGACATTCTGCTTCGTTGTCTTCCCAAAATAACCAATCGTCCAGGTAGGCTACTAAAAGTGTCCTTTCTTGCCTAGCTTGAATCCTAGGTATGGAGAGAAGTTTCTGGCTATTGGAACGTGATAGTAAGCGTCTGTAAGATCAATAGAGGTGGTGACGGCCCCATAGGGAAGTAAGGTCCGTACCTGTGAGATTGTCAGCATATGGAACTTGTCGCAGTGAATGTAGGAATTCAGCCGAGACAAGTCCAGGATTACTCGTCTTTTGTTCGAGTCCTTTTTTGGGACACTGAACAATCGTGCTTGGAATCTTATGCTCTTCACCCTCTTATAGCACGTTTCTGAAGAAGATCCTTTGTATATTCTAAGAGGTCCTCTGTTGGTTTTTGAAAGAAGTTGACTGGAGGGGGAGGGCCCTTCTCCCACTTCCAGCCTAGACCTTTTGATATTATACTGTGGGCCCATGGACTGAAGGTCCATCGACCTTTGAACAAGTACAGTCTGTCTCCCCCCTACCTGGGAGATTTTACTGGTTGGAAGCTGGTCTAGTTCCTCTACCTCCTCGGAATCCTCTACCCCTGACTCCGCCTCGCAGTCTGGAGCCTCTTCTGGCTCGACTACTCCCAGCATGTCTGCTATATGTACGAAAGGCACCTCTCGTCTCGTATGCAGGATTATATGCTGGGGAAGCCACAACTTGCGATGAAGTCGAAGGTTGAGGTTCCGAGGATGGCTGAACCAATACATATTGTTGTGGTGGTGTTACCTTTGAGGTGGACAGCACTGCCTGCATATATCCATGAGGACGGGCTGTCTGGTAAGGGTTATACCTTCTCGCCTTCTTTTTAGGTGCTTGTTGATGAGGAGACACATCAAATTGGCGTTTCGTAGGAAGACCCCACCTCACTCTCAGACTTTGGTTAACCCTAGCTGCTTCGTGCAATATGGAATTTACCTCCTCTTTGGGGAAGAGGTTTTCTCCCCAAATGGATGATCTAATGAGCTTATTGGGTTCATGTTTGACTGTAGCTCCAGCCAAAACATGTTTCCTACAAGCCTTTCTTGCACTTGCAAACTCAGTCAGGTCTGATTGAAGACTTTTCGTTAAGACCCGAAGGACTGGTTCGTCTTCGTATGTTGTGGCTAGCAACTCCGCCGAGGTGACGGAGTTGATAGTCCTGGCTAACTTTGTCCTTGCCTCAAATTCACCCTTGATCAAATGTCCGGGGAGTTTGGGCAGTCGTTCGGAGAACAAGTCCGAAGCACAATCCGGTTCTAGTTTACCAGCCGTGAACGTTGCCGGAGCATTTACCCAAATGTCTGCTCCTGAGGGCAAGAGCAAAGATGTTGGCTCTGTTTCCCTCAGGGCTGGGACTGGTTTGTTATCATAGATTGCTTGCAATGACAACTCCGCCACCTTGGTTGTACATGGTGACGGAAGACCATCTGGGGTAACAAACATTGTATACTTTCCCTTGTGCGGTGTCAATTTGGTATTGACACAATTCAGCAGACAGCTTGGGCCTGTTCCCTGGGAAAGATCACTGTTTCCTTTGGTACTTTGTCTATTCTGACTAGTGCATGTTGTGCTAGTCTGACAAAGCCCGGGAATGGAAACTTCATACCGGCTGGGAATAGCTCGTAGTCTTCTATTGGTCTTGTTCCACATCCTTCTATAGTCAATCTTCCTTCTACGAAGGGAGCATTTAAGGCCAACCTCCAAGGGTTTTCCTTATCGAAGGGGGAAAGCTTTGAAGTATCCGGAACCATCATTGATAGAGCTGGTGTTCCGGATCTAAAGAGGCCTGAGAGCATCTCCTCAATGGGTTTGATTCTCTCCGTCAATGACGAGAGAGCCTGGTTTGAGATGTCCGGTGTTGATCCGAGGCGTGCATCTATCCTCTGATCTACTACTCCACTAATCCTAGCTAACAGCTGGTTAGTGAAGGATTCAGGGTCGAAGAACTGTTCCGCCGCCCTTGGGACTGACCCTGTACCTTCGTTAGGGGAAGGATTTGTGGCAGCAGGCTGAATGACAGATGATGTAGACGGTTGTGACACCAAAGACGACTCATTCGCCGCTGGCGGAACAGACATGCTTTTCTTTTTTAAAGTCTTCTTGACTTTAGGAATAACCGACGGCATTCCTTGTTCTTTAACGGGTTTCGAAAAACCCTTAAAGGATGGAGTTGAAGAAAGGGAAGGAGAAAGAGAAGGATGGGAACTCGCCCCACTTACCTCCCCACCTACCTGGTCCTCCGTGACCATCGGCTCAACGTTGAGGTCGATCGCCGCCACTTCCTCCATAAAGTCCTGCTTCTCCCCTAAAGCGGCCGTCGTCTCAATGCGGATAGCTTCAATGAGGGGTTCGGCAACG
Organism: Macrobrachium nipponense; assembly: GCF_015104395.2. Taxonomy (NCBI): domain Eukaryota; kingdom Metazoa; phylum Arthropoda; class Malacostraca; order Decapoda; family Palaemonidae; genus Macrobrachium; species Macrobrachium nipponense. The sequence goes on along the minus strand of NC_087203.1, from coordinate 31,207,242 downwards.
TCCCTGGGCACCGCAGCTGTGAAGATGGCGCCTGGAAAGATCATCTTGCAAAGGCCAGCATCTAAAACATGGGGCTGGCCTTTTGGTGCGTTCCTGCCGAACCCCACCACCCACTTGCGTGGGACGCCCTCGCGCCGTGGACGATCGCCTTGTCCGCCTGTAAGGCAATCTTTGTTTTAGTGGCGGACCAGAACAATATACAAATTACCTTACTATATTAGATAATTCTGTAACATTCTTACTTGTTCATCAGTCAACAACGAGACAAGCTCATAACAGACGGTACAAGCGACGTGTGGCATCCCTCAGCCTGGCAACGGACCACCTGTAATGCGAAAGACTCAATGAGTAATCTTCCTTTTGATGGTTTATTGTTAGACCATCGACGAAATATTTCGTAGCCGAAATATTTCATTTTAGGGATACAGGACAGGTATTTTCTAGAAAAATCATGCATTTTATTTATTGGCGAAGTATTTCGTTGCCGAAACATTTCGGCGTACCGAACTATTCCGTTGTCAACTGAATAGTAATTATTAATAATCAGATCATAAAACTCGTAAGCTTTGTCAGCGGAATATTTCGTTCCCGAAATATTCCGTGTCGACATATACACGTATATGCCTTAATTTTTCCAGATGTTCTTAACTAGATTGTCGAGAAATACTTCATTGCCGAAGTATTCCGGTATCGACTATCTTAATAATATTAACTTAGTCTAATAATGCTTATATTAAATATATGCTTATCTAGGTTGTCAGGGAAATACTCCGTTGCCGAAGTATTCCTTTAACGACTTAATACCAAGTAATTTACTACTAAGAAGCTTAGTCTAGTAATACTTATAGTATTTATACATTTCATGAATTTGTCGACAAAGTATTTCGTTACCGATCTATGTAATAAGACTGATAAGTTTTTCAAGAACAATAGTATAGATTGAAATATCCATTTAGCATGTTAATTCAGACACATCGAGCTTCGCCGGTGTCGGAGAAAAGACGTGGCGTACCACTATATTGCCAACTTAGGAATTATTCAGACTGAATTCCGGCAACGCCGAAAATGAACATCGTCGAAGTCAGAGAAAAAACGTGGCGAACCACTATAATTGCCAAAGTTATGAATCATTCAGTCTGAATTCCGGCAATACCGAACACCGAACTTCGCCGGTGTCGAAGACAAGACATGGCGAACCACTACTTGCCAACATGCCGAACTTCAAGTATTATTATCATATTACCCTGCCTCCAATTACAGTGATTAGAATCTCTGAGATTTAGAGGTTTACAAATAACAGTTTTATGTTGTTTGGCTCTACCCCTGATCCAAGATAGAACCACTTTTAGGCTACGTAGCCCAAAACTTTCGCTGACTGGCCGTGGCTCGTCGCGATCGAAAGTGGTCCAACCCGGTCAAGAGGTTATCCAGGTAGGCCATGCACTAAAAAATACTGTTACTTTGGATATTTATTGATCTAAATACAACAATATATCACAATGTATAGAAATTATCACTCAATAACTAGTACTAATCTACGTAACCTACATTATCACTTAATTTCCCATTCGTAAATTGGTAATTTTCCCGATCGTATTAGTAAGGTCATATACAGACCTAACTCAAAATCACGAGAAACATGAAATTAAGGTTACTAGGCTTAATTGATTAAGCTAATAGAGGTAATAAACCATGTATCCGTTAAGGATCTGGTTACCGCAATAAGACTAGGCTAGATACGAGAATGCTCACTAGCATCGAGACATTGTTGTGTTAAATTATAGTCAAATTACTATGAAATGTAACTAATATCTGTTTTAATGGAAATATCACTTTCTGATAATCTCGTAAGCAAAGCTAAGCCTATATATTAACTTTAAATATGCCGTGCGTAATTTGTTGATGCTATGCCGACGCACAAAATGGCTGACCAGTCGCCGGCCTCCTCAACTCATATCTCGAGGGACCTGGACTGATAGCATAATTAATATCACTTATTTATGATAAAAAACCAAATTGGGGTACTCAACTTCAAAGAAGCAGAAGATTGGGCACTCATATTGGTGAAATTGTTGCAATAATGCAAAGAATAGCACAGCTAAAAAAATTCACTGTTTACAGCGCACGGCTCTTAACAGGAATGCAAGTTGGCGCTGGGGTAGTAGTAATAGTGGCGAGTGGGGAAGAGTAGTGGGATTCCGTTGTAACGGCTCACACCAAAAGAGAGGGATTTTGACAGGGAATCATCTAAATGGCAGAAACCCTGTGGTCTGTGGTAGCACAGCGCCCCTATTCTATACCGACACCCCTTGGGTGATCGCGCTGGGGGTAGTAACCTCAGCATAACTTTGTTAGCTTTTTTCTCTGGTATACGTAAGAGCTATTTATACTGGGAAAAATGAATAACAGGGATTTTTCATAGGGCGACACAGGTCGACATCAGAAAACATCATTATTAACCCAGCTTTGATCATTTACAAAAGGAATGTATTTCTGTATTAACCCAGCTTTGATCATTTTCAAAAGGAATGTATTTCTGTATTAACCCAGCTTTGATCATTTTCAAAAGGAATGTATTTCTGTATTAACCCACCTTTGATCATTTTCAAAAGGAATGTATTTCTGTATTAACCCAGCTTTGATCATTTTCAAAAGGAATGTATTTCTGAATTAAGTTCCATTCTGCAACTAAAGACAGAGATGATATCGGCAAAATGTGATCAGCTGATCACATTTTGCCGATATTGTTCCTATATTGTAACACGATAATACATGCAACATGATTACAGTAAAACAAGTTTTATTAAAATGGTCATTTATCTCAATACAACTATTATTCAACTTTTGCAAATGGATATCTAATCAAGGCAATAGTCAGTCTCTCTCTCTCTCTCTCTCTCTCTCTCTCTCTCTCTCTCTCTCTCTCTCTCTCTCTCTCTCTCTCATCGACTGTAATACTAATGATACTCCTTCATCCTCCACTAAAAAAATTCTGGTTTGTAGAATTCTGGAAGAAGCGACTATTGTTATCGTATATTGACAAAAACCGAATTGAGAAACAGCTGATTCCTGACATCTTTACTGTATCAATCGAACATTTATTAGGAGCTCGTTAAAATTGTCAAGTTGTTAAACCCTACCGATTCTCAGTGGTGGCTTCCATAAGTAAAAATAAAACACAATTTTGTTTATCCATCATGCAATGGAGATCTCAAGAATGATTACTAATAAATTAAAGCTGCAGGTTATAGTCAAGGCTGAATATAAAACTAATAATGGCCAGGTGAAAGTAATGTTCGGAACTGGAGAAATCGCACGTAATCAATGAAGCAATATGCGCACATTTTCAACCCAACTTCACTAATTTACGATAAATGGTATCTCCAGATTATATCTCTTCTAACAAATAATTGTAATGAAGATATCGATAGTACTCAAATCAGCCGAGATTTTGAGAATGTAAACAATATTAAATGCAAATTATGTAAATTACAATGATTATAATCTGTAATACAGTAACAATAATAATTATATAATTAGTAATACAGTGTTCCCCCCGTATTCGCGGGGGATGCGTACCAAACCCCCATGTGAATAGTTAGAATCCGCGAATGTTTGGAACCCCTATAAAAGTGCTAAAAACAGCCTATTTCGTTAGTTAAAACTTAAGAAAAACCACTAAAAATTTTCATACTTGGTTTTTTTAATAGTTTTATCACAAAAAGTGCATTTTATGATGAAATTGATCACAAAAACCAGGAATTTGTGGATATTTCTCATAGAAAAATACCGCAAATGCGCGAATTTTCCGCGAATAATGCGGGGAAACGTTCCCGAGAGAAATCTGCGAATGTGTGAGTCCGCGAATCCGGAGAACGCGAATACGGGGGGTCCACTGTACTGTAATTGGAGTCAACCAGCAAAACAAATTTTATTTAAGTAATCATTATTATGAATAATAGTTGTACTGTTTAATTTTTGCAAATAATCACTTTTATCCAAAAAAATTTGGTTTTGTAATTTAGATGTCGTCCTATACAGATATGAGATAATTTCATGAAAATTTGCCATGATTTTTTACCTTGTCTTATCTAAAGGTCGTCTTACAAGTGAAAATATAAGGTAATTCGTGAATGTTTGTCTTTCATAAGCCTCTTGTGGGCCGACAGTATGTTGTCCTATAAAAGGAATTTTGTATCTTGTACCTTTCCTTTTGGCCAAAATATTTTACATTGATGATGCTTACAAAGGATAGGTGATTTACTAGACGTCATTAAACAATTGCTTTAAAAGTAATTCATGAATTTTTGTCATTCATAGGCTTAGTGTGAGCCACCAATATACTTTTGCCCAAAAAACAGAATTCTTTTATCTCATGTCATTCCTTTTGGCCAAAATTGTTACATCGATGATGTTCACAGGACATAGGCTACTTGTAAATTCTTCGTTCTTTAGTATTTGCTTAAAGATAATTCTGGAATGTTTCGACATTCCTTTGGGCCAAAATTTTGCGTATCATGTTTTTTACCAAACCTAGTCTTGCTAACCGTTTGTAAATGTTACTTTAAACCTCGTACTCAGGACATAAGCTATTCACAAATTCGTCAATCAATACTTGCTTTAAAGTGTTTATTAAATATTTTGTCATTCCTTTGGGTAAAGAATATATTGTCATGTTTACCGAACTTAGTATTGCTATCCGTTGGTAAATAATATTACTTTAACCCTTACGCTTGTCATGGTAATCGCTTTATAGCAAAGAAACATATATTAAAGGAAAGGAAAATTTATCTTTTCCGAGTAGGTCTGCAGCAAGAAGGTAATCCCACATGTGTTTGGGGTTGTCTGTTCTCATGATTGTTCGTGAATACTCTGTTGTTTTGTGGAACTCCAGCACGTGGTTGCCACTAGCGACACAATCCTTTGGATATGACAAAACATTTTGTCAAGAATCTTCTGAAAAGTGCTTGGGATAAAAATGTTCGCTGGTTAGCTCCACCCTTTCAGCCCCGCCCCGAAAACGACATTATATATATATATATATATATATATATATATATATATATATATATATATATATATATATATATATATATAATATATATATATATATATATATATATATATATATATATATATATATATATATATATATATATATATATATATATATATATATATATATATATATATATATATATATATATATATATATATATATATATATATATATATATATATATATATATATATATATATATATATATATATATATATATATATATATATATATATATATATATATATATATATATATATATATATATATATATATATATATATAATAATATATATATATATATATATATATATATATATATATATATATATATATATATATATATATATATATATATATATATATATATATATATATATATATATATATATATATATATAAAATATATATGTGTATATATATATATATAAGATATATATATATATATAGATATTAGATAGTATGATATATATAGATTATAGATATAATAATTAGATATATATAGAAGTAGATCATAATAGGTATAGATTGATAGATTATACAGTATAATATACTATATAGACTATTAGATAGATATATATATATAGATATATTAGATAGATGACAATATAGTAAAGATAACAGTAGTAGATAACAATACATATATATATAGAATATTATAAGATAATATAATATATAGTAGATATAGATATAGATATATATATATCTAGAGATATATAGACAGATATATATAGAAGTTACAATTAATAGAGACATACTAAGATATATATATAGATTACAAATATCGATATGATAGTATTATATAATATATATGTCGATATAAATATGATATACATGAGATATATATATATTATATATATATATATATATATTAGAAGCAATTATAATACTATATAATATTATGTATATATAATATAATATAATAGATATATATAATATATAGATATATATATATATATATATATTATATATATATATAGAGATATATAATAGATATAATATATTAATATAATGACCATAATCTATGTCTGCATCTAAACCTGACCTAGTTACTACCGTGTATATATATATATTATATATATATATATATATATATATATATATATATATATATATATATATATATATATATATATATATATATATATATATATATATATATATATATATATATATATATATATATATATATATTTGTAGTAGAATCAAGTAATAGTTACTGTGATGAATCAGGCACTAACATTTTGAATAGGGTAGAACTACTCAAGTTTCAGAGAGAAGATGAGACACTAACCTGAATTTTTTAATGTGAGCTGGATGATGATCTTGATAATATGTTTAACCCTCTTACGCCGACTGGACGTAATTTACGTCGACATTTTTTGTCTCCCGTGTGCCGACTGGACGTATTTTACGTCGACTTACAAAAGTTTTTTTTTAAATTCGCGGAAAAATACTTATAGGCCTACCAGCCTAAAACTTTTGAATCACGCGCCTTGGGGGATGCTGGGAGTTCACGGATCAAGGTGTTGTTTTGTTTACAATCGTTACGCAGGCGCGCAAGCGAGAATTTCTTTCTTGCCGCACTAAAAAGTATCTGTGACACATTTCGGAAATTATTTCGTCACTTTGACATAATTTTTGTACCATTGTAAATTTGCCGTTACATGAAGTATTATATATGAAAATGTGCGCATTTTTATGTAGAATACAACAACAAAATACTAATGATTGTAGCTTTTATCAGTTTTGAGATATTTTCATATAAATAACGATAATTGCCAAAATTTCAACCTTCGGTCAACTTTGACTCTACCGAAATGGTAGAAAAACGCAATTGTAAGCTAAAACTCTTATATTTTAGTAATATTCAATCATTTACCTTAATTTTGCAACTAATTGGAAGTCTCTAGCACAATATTTCGATTTATGGTGAATTTATGAAAAAACTTTTTCCTTACGTCCGCACGGTAACTCTTCTGAAAAAAATCATACATGCGATTGTGGTAATGTTTGCACTATTTTAAAATTAGCCGTTATATAAAGTTTTATATATGGAAATGTGTGCAATTTCATGCACAATACAACTAAAAACAACCCATGGTTGTAGCTTTTATAAGTTTTGAGATATTTTCATATAAATAACGATAATTGCCAAAATTTCAACCTTTGGTCAACTTTGACTCTACCGAAATGGTCGAAAAATGCAATTGTAAGCTAAAACGCTTATATTCTAGTAATATTCAAGCATTTACCTTCATTTTGCAACAAATTGGAGATCTCTAGCACAATATTTCGATTTATGGTGAATTTATGAAAAAAATAACATTTTCTTTACGTCCGCGCGGTAACTCTTCCGAAAAAATCATATGTTCGATTGTGGTAATGTTTGCACCATTTTAAATTAGCCGTTACATAAAGTTTTATATACGAAAATGTGCGCAATTTCATGTAGAATACAACAAAAAATAATTGAAGGTTGTAGCTTTTCTCATTTTTGAAATATTTGCATATAAATCACGATAAATAGAAAAAAAACCACGTTCGGTCAACTTTGACTCTACTGAAATGGTCGAAAAACGCAATTGTAAGCTAAAACTCTTACAGTCTAGTAATATTCAGTCATTTATCTTCATCTTGAAACAAATTCGAAGTCTCTAGCAAAATATTTAGATTTATGGTGAATTTAAAAAAAAAAATCTTTGCTTCCCTCCGCGCGCGGATTCTCCGCCACAAATCTCCGAAATGCGTACGTCCCATTCTCGGAATATTTGCTCCGTTTCATATTAGGCATTTCATAGAGTTTTATATATGAAAATGTGCACAATTTCATGTAGAATAAAATGAAAAATATTTGAAGGTTGTAGCTTTTCTTATTTCCGAAATAATTTCATATAAAATATATATATATATAAAAATTCGACATTCGGTCAACTTTAACTCGTCAGATATGGTCGAAAATTGCAATTGTAAGCTAATACTCTTACTGTATAGTAATATTCAATCATATTTCTTCATTTTGAAAGACATTGGAAGTCTCTAGGACAATATTTAGATTTATGGTGAATTTTTGAAAAAAATATTTGTTTACGTCCGCACGTTACGAATTCATGCATTATTTTGTGATAATATTTTCTCTGTGTTGCTTTTATCGTTTTACAATGTGTTATATACCAAAATGATTGCAATTTAGTGTACATTACAAAAAAAAAAAAGTAACTTGTTACCTTTAACCGTTTTGCGCACAGCGCGATTTGAATACAATTATATATGAAATTTCGTTTTTGCACTATCATATATTGCATTATTTATATATGATAATGATAATTTTTTTCATTTCTGATGGTTGCATACTAAACTTCAGCCAATGACAAAAAAAGGAGCCAAAAATGAACTCTTAATCTTGAAAACTAAGCGCGCTGTGATTTTTTGAAAAAAATATTTTTTCCGCTTCCGCGCTCACTCTGAAACACCTCCGGCACACGGGAGACAATTTTTTTTTTACCGTTTCGGCGTAAGAGGGTTAAGGAAACGTTTTGTTTAAAAGACAAAGTTTTTTGTTGTTATGTTTGTCCTAAGTCAGGTAGCAAAGAGGAGATTATCAAACAGTGAGTGGTCCCTAGGAAGTATCGTGAATTAGTTTTGAAGTTAGCGCATGATGAGCAAGGACTTTTGGGAGTAAATAAAACTTTCAAGTTTATTAGTAGGGTGTACTTTTTGACTAAAATGAGAAGTGATGTGAAGAGATGTTTTAAGTTGTCATGAAGGTCAAATTGTTGAAAAACCGAATCAAGTGATTCCCAGAGCTCCATTATGTAATATTCCTTCAGTAGGTGAATCTTTTGAGAATGTAGTTGTTGATATGGTCGAACCATTGCCTAGAAGTAAGGGAGGGAGTATATATCTGTTAACAATCATCAATAGACTAACCCACTATCCAGAGGCAATTTCCATAAGAAGCTGTAATGCAAAGACGGTAGTTGAACGCTTGTTTGATTATTTTTTTAATGGCAGTAATTTTGTATCCAAATATTTCAGGGATAGAATGAAAGAGTTAAGTATTAAACTCGTAACTTCCACACCTTATCACCCCGAATCACAAGGCATTGTGGAGCAGTTTCACCAAACGTTAAAAGAGTTGTTTAAGAAAATTGTGTGATAACTTTGGACATGACTGGGAAGAAAAGCTACCTTTTGTTTTGTTAGCTTTATGGTTGGTACCGAATGACACTACTGGATTTAGCCCTTTTGAGCTGGTTTTCGGTCACACCGTTAAAGGTCCTTTGGAAATGTTGAAATGTAATTTAATGCTTAAAGAAGGTAGAGAGGACTACATAACTAATTTGGAGTATTATAAAAACAACTTAAGAGATGCTTGGCAACTAGCAAAGTCGAACGAGAGTGAAAGTCAAGGGGAAACTAAAAGGAAACATGATCTTCGAGCAAAAGAGAAAAGTTTCTGTGTGGGAAATAAAGTTTTAGTACTAGTCCAGAAAGAAGGTCCCTCTTTATCTTATAAATTCGAAGGTCCTTTTTCAATTTTAGAAAAGAGGGGAAATTTGAATTGTTTAATCGATATGGTGTCGTAATGGTGTCACAGAAAAAAATTAGTTTTGAGAAAAACTCCAAGGTGCTTAAGAATTTTAAAGTTTTTAATCAGAGTTTAGAAAAGAAAAAATTGAGGGAAATACATAATGTTTTAATGAATTATCCTAAAACTATTAGTGACAAACTAGGCCTAACCAATATTTTAGAACATGATATTGAGTTGCAGGACACAAAACCCATTAGGCAAAGTCCATATCGTCTGAGTCCAGAAAAAGCAAATTCTGTGAGGAAAGAAATTAGTTACATTTAAGATAATGAGAGTGAATGGAGTTCCCCGGTAGTTCTGGTGAAAAAAGAAGATGGATCAAATAGAGTGTGCATTGATTTCCAGAAAGTAAACAGTGTAACTAAGCAAAGTAATTTCCCTTTACCCAGGATTGATGATTGCTTAGATAGAATCGGAAATTCCAAATTTATTTCAAAGCTTGATTTGGCTAAAGGTTACTGGCAAGTACCTTTTAGTGTACAAACTCGGAAAATATCCACCTTTATAATGCCATTCAGTAGTTTCGAGCCCAAAGTTATGGCTTTTGGCTTGAAGAACACAGCCAGTACCTTCCAAAGGTTAATGTATAAAGTTTTAAATGGCGTCAACAACTGTGTCGTGTACTTGGATGATCTTGTGATATTCTCAGTGACTTGGGAGGATCATGTAAGGATTTTAGCAAGTCTTGGAAGCCCTTACAAAAGCAAATCTCGTTCTTAATCTAAGGAAATGCAAATTGGGGAAAACCTTTTATTACTTATTTAGGGTCATAAAGTAGATCTTGGTAAAATCTGTCCAAAAGATCAGAACATAGAAGCTATCGTAAATTTCCCAATCCCAACAATTAAAAAACAGGCCATGAGATTTCTCGGAATGGTTTCTTATTTCTGTAGATTTGTACCAAATATTTCAGAAATAAGTGCTCCCATAATTAATCTATTTAGGAAAGGATGCATTTTTGGATTTGATGACTAGTGTGTAGAAGCTTTCAACAAGTTAAAGGCTAAATGATTCATTAGCCAGTTCTATTGTTACCTGATTTTGATAAGGAATTTAATTTTGTGATCGATGCCAGTGATATTTCCTTAGGAGAAGTTTTGTTGCAAGAAGTGAAAGGAATGAAACATCCAGTTGCCTACTATTCGAAGAAACTGAATAAAGCGCAGGAGGATTATTCTAATAGTATTGAAAAGGAATTGTTTAGATTAGTTACAGCCTTGCAACACTGAGATTTGTGTATGTATTAATTCTGTTTTAACTGTGTGTAAACTGATCATAATCCATTAGTTTATTTGGAGAGGTTTAAGAATAAGAATAAACATCTAATGCATTGGAGTTTAGAATTACAAGACTATAACCTGAAGATAGTTCATATAAGGAAAAGGATATTGTTATAGCTGATAGCCTTCCTAGAGATTTTTTGGAATGAGTAGTCTGATGATCGTTTTCTATTTTAGCACGGTTTGGTGAATGAATTGTGAAGTAAGCTTGTTTGACTGAGTTACAGCTGTATGCAGTTTTTCCTTGTTGTTTGATTCTTGTTGTTACTCTTTAAAAAAATAAAATCGGTTGATTTTATTTTTATTTTCTTTAAGGGGACGTGTCATGGTAATCGCTTTATTCTGAAGAAACATATATTAAGGAAAGGAAAATGTATCTTTTCAGAGTAGGTCTGCAGCAGGGAAGTATTCCCGCGCGTGTTTGGGGGTGTCTGTTCTCATGATTGTTCGAGAATTCTCTGTTGTTTTGTAGAACTCCAGCACGCGGTCGTCGCTAGCCACACAGTGCTTTGGATATGACGTAACATTTCGTCCAGAATTTTCTGAAAAGTTCTTGGGATGAAAATGTCCTTTAGTTAGCTCCGCCTTTTATATATATATATATATATATATATATATATATATATATTATATATATATATATAAGATATATATATATATATATATATATATATATATATATATATATATATATATATAGTATATATATATATAGATATATCTATATATCATATTTATATATATCTATATATATATATATATATATATAGTTATTATATATCTATATTTATATATGTTATATATATATATGATATATATTATATATATATAATAAGTATATATATTATAATATATATATATTATATATGATATAATATTTATATATATAAAATTTATATTAATATATATATATATATATAATATTATTATTTATTATATATATATAATATATATTATATTTATAATTTTATAATTATATATATATATATTTATATATATATATATATATATATATATAGATATAGATTATATATTCTATATATATATATATATACGAAAATTTTTGCGGCTCTACATACGAAAATTGTTCAAGATACAAAAGGTTGTTGCTGTAAAGTCCAAGATTCGCCTGGACCACCGATAACAATTTTAAAACTCGCGCGCCGCCAACTGAGTAGACTCGCCACCATCCTCCTGCTCTCCCATTGGTTCCTGATGCTAGTCACAGCCATGAGATCCTTCTCTCCTATTGGTCAGCATCCCTCCCATGATGCATCTACGTATCGGCGTCCTTCTTCGGTCACTTCACGGCATCATCGGTATTGTACGCACACAGAATTCGTTCGTTCTAACGATTTAGTTTATTAACGTAAATTCATTAGTGATTTCGTTGTAGTATACTTTATCGTGTTGTGTGAGAACTTTACTACATACGTATACGTACTACGTAACATAATTACGTACAGTATATACATAGTCATGGGTCCCAAGAAAGTTGAAATTCACGGAAAGAAGAGGATGCTCTCTTTGGAAACGAAGATGGAGATCATTCAAAAATATGAAGCTGGTATGCAATTGAGTGTGATCGCTAAGGAATGTGGCCGAAATCCGTTGACGATAGGCACCATCCTTAAGCAGAAGGATGTCATCAAAGCAGCTACACCTTCCAAGGGCGTGACTGTTTTGTCCAGCAAGAGGACCCACGTGCACGATGAAATGGAAAGGCTTCTTCTTGTCGGGATAAAAGACAAAGAAATCACTGGTGATACAATAACGGAGACAGCAATCTGCCACAAGGCCAGCGCTATTTTCGCCGATGTGATTGCCCAGGCCGAAGATGACGGAGGAGAAGGGACATCAACGCCAACCTCAGAGTTCAAGGCTTTGCATGGGTGGTTTGAGAAATTCTGTAAACGGACTGGCATCCATTCGGTGGTGCGGCATAGGGAGGCGGCCAGCTCGGACACGAAAGCAGCCGAAGCCTTTATTAAGATGTTCGACGAGATGACTCTCAACGAAGGCTACAGTTCTCAGCAAGTCTTCAACTGTGATGAGACTGGCCTTTTTTGGAAAAAAATGCCTTGTCGGACGTACATCACGCAGGAAGAGAAGAAGCTACCCGGGCATAAGCCTCTGAAAGACAGGCTTACGCTCGCAATTTGTTCGAACCCCAGTGGGGATTGCAAGGTGAAGCCCCTACTTGTCTATCATTCGGAGACTCCTCGAGCCTTCAAGCCCCACAAAGTGCTTAAGGAGAAGCTTCCAGTGATGTGGAGGGCTAATGCGAAAGCATGGGTAACGAGGCTTTTGTTCACGGAGTGGGGAAATCTGTGTTTCGGCCCGACTGAAGAAATTCTTGGAAGAGAAGCGCCTCCCTCTGAAATGTCTGCTGGTGTTGGACAATGCCCCTGCTCACCCTCCTGGCCTTGAGGAAGATATCCTAGCGGAGTATACCTTTATCAAGGTTCTTTATCTTCTGCCTAACACCACCCCTCTCCTCCAGCCCATGGACCAGCAAGTGATATCGAACTTCAAGAAGCTGTATACGAAACATCTTTTCAAGAGATGTTTCGACATCACCGATACCACAAACCTCACCTTGCATGAATCTTAACACAGACATTTCATGGCATAAAAACAAGACCTTCCTCAAAGCAAAACAGCGTACGTGTTGCCTCCAAACACATTAAAATCCCCAACTAAGCTTTCAGCTAAGATAAGAGGTTCAAGTCTTCCCTCCAGTTGTGTTGGGAGAGGTAGAGTTAGAGAGGAGCTGAGCATTGGATTGTACAAATACTCAAGGGTAAAACCTCCTCTAGTCATTGAGCAATAGCCTTGACAACCTATTCTATAGGCTTAGAGAAGTTTTCGGCGTTTGTAGAGGATGTGTCCACCCTTGTCTCTAAGAGTAGTAGTGCCCAAGGCTTCCAGGGGATGGAGACCAATCCTGGATATCAGCATTCTGAATGTCTTCTTATAAATAGAAACTCAAAACGGAATCCAGTTGTTCCATTCTTGTGCCCATTCAGTAAGGAGACTAGATAGTGATAGACATGCAGAATGTATACTTACTTGTCCTTATACACCCGGACTCAAGTAAGTACATCAGATTTGTCTTCCAGGACCAGGTCTTCCAGTTTTCAGCCCTTAGCTTCAGAGTGTTGATGGCACCACAGTCTTCACGCGAGTATGAGCTCCTCTGACAGGATGGCTGCATCAGCACTTGGCTTCTTCATTCCATGTCAGAAACCAGTGCATGGAACCTTCACAAGACCCTTCTTTTAGCCCAGGACAAAGGCTTACTCATAGACCATCAGGAATCCTAATCGAGTTTATGGCCTTTTTTGGACTCCTTTTCTCTACCAAGATCTACATCTTACGTACTTCATCAGTGAAGGATATTGGACTAGACTTAACTATGTGATTATTCACAGGAGCCCAGCTTTGACGATCTTTTCCTGTCTTTGCCGTGTCCAAGCGAAGAAGAGGATTTTTCTTTCTACTTGGGATCTTAGCTAGAACGAGGTCACTGGGATCTTTAGCTAGAATGATGTCACATTCAAGCGCTAGATCCATCTTTTCTCCCTTGGAATTAATGGACATCATTGGCTCTGAAGAATAGAAAACCTCTATCCGTCTACAGCTTTGGGTTGCCATGAATAAAGTCAGATTAAGATCAATATTTGATCAATTTGCCCTCTTTTTATGTGAAAGCTAAGGCCAGCCGACCAGGCTATTCTTTACCTTTCAGGTGTATCCCTTGCTTTGATTCTGAATAGTCCTACTGGAAGTATAATTGTCCGCTGCTTTTCCCTTTCTAAAGGGGTGAAATCGGAGCTCCTATGTCTCCTGGCCACCAATTCGTCTGGAGCCAACTAAAAGTCTGGCTCCCAGCAATAGGGCTTTACAGCGCCTCGAACTTCTGACTCATCTGATGTCCAGTTTGCTGGTGACTGCTACATTCTGGCATCAGCTACTGTCTGACACCAGCTATATAGCCATGCGCTTCAAGCTCATTTGGCGTCCAGCTCACCCAGTGCCTTTCTCGTTTGGTGTCGGTTACAGCTAGGCATCATCTCTTGCTTTGAACTCCCACTAACTCCCATGAGTGCCTACCAGTCCCGAGTTCATAGTTCAGTTGGCGTACAGTGCTTCTGGCACGCACCAGCTACAGCTTGATACCAGATAGTTCTCTGAACATCCAAAGTGATCTTCAGCTCTGTGGGAGAAGAGGTCTGTGTCCATTTGGAATTTTTCAGAGGACCATCATTTTCATATAGCGATATGGCAAGAGCCACTGGTTATCATCCCATTAGTGAGGTGAAGTAACTTGGGTCTGGTCAGCATTAGAATGAGGGACTTCCTGGGAGAACAGGTGCTGTTGGCGTATCTGTTTCATCCTCTGACTAGATAGAACATATTACCTTATGGACTTTTACCCAGAGGCTTGTTCAGAATTAGAAGAGCAATTTGCCTTTTAAGTAAAGCTAAGGATGTCAGAGTAACCTCTGCCCCCTTATCTTACATACTTTTTATGCCTCGCACATCCATATTGCCTTCAAATTACTGGGAATATAATTGTTCTTCATTTCTCAATAAGTTTATGAAAGTTAAAAAGTTTTCATACTATTTATAGTGACTGGCGTGGTATAGTGAAAGGAAGCATAGGATTTTTCCGATTATCGCTTCACCTATTAATAAGGTGTCGAGTTTTACAGAGCCAGGGGGTTGTAATGGACCCGAAGTGCTCACCACTTTCTGTGGATGGTTTGTGGTTTTATCTCAGTGTAGGTGGCAGTGTTGTATGGTTGTTAGTATTAGGTGCTGTTCCCAGGTTAAGGGCGGGCGGGCACCTATCACACTTTACCAGCATTCGGACAGAAAACCTTTGATACCAGCATTCGGACAGAAAACCTTTGCTGTAAAGCTTCCACTTATGCACCATTACAGGTTAAGATGAGCACCAACCATAGTCAGTATCCTAGTAGCTCTCTTAACTGATAAGGAACAACAATGATAAGGAATAACAAGCATTGTATTCAATTCTAACAACTTTTCTACTTCATTTTATTACAAAACTTAATATTTTGGAGTAGTATGTCTCTATGTCTCCCACATCCTGTCAATGTATGAATCAGCTATGTAGTTACTGGGTCAGTTGCGTGTACAAAAATGAACTTTTTGTATACTCCAGTAATTACAGATTCGGAGCCCACTCTCCTCCCCGCTGATGGACATGAGGCATAAACATTGATTTTTCTGCATACGGTCGTTCCTATTCTCCCGCTAGTGGCCGGAACTGTCACCCACACAGTTTGAAATGTTACCCGCGAATTTTAATTCAAGCTGCTGTAATAAGTGGAACTTATAGCTATGTAATTACTGGGTAAGTATATAAAAAAGTTATTTTATTATAAAAATTAATTTTTCCACCAAGAACCTGATTCTTTCTCCCAGTTACCACTCCTGAAGCTCGCTAAGTTTTTGTACTTAAATTGTATTTCCTTTGTTTTGCAACTGATTGATACAGAACAGTTTCTCAGCATGGTGTTTTAGAAAGTTTCATTTCAAGTAATTTTATTATATCTCTACCATTTCTTTGCTTTTGGGCTTTTGCTAAATTCATTGATGGTTGGATTTTATTTATTTGTTTATTACTAATTTTTTTTTTGCAGGGGAGTTACAGAGACTGCTTCATTGGGGACCAAGGTCTGCTGATATTTGTTGTCAGTTGATAAAGTTACATCATCCTCATGGGGTCTATTTTGCCTCAAGAATAAAAGAGAACATAGAAACCATCCCAGATCAAGCACAGCTTATAAGCGTCCTTTTGGGTTGTGAAGAGAGCAATAATATTGTTCGGGAAGTACTTCCAAAATTACATGAACGTGTCAAAGAATGGTCATTGACCGTGACAGATGGAAGTGAATACTTCGAAGAGTTATTTTTGGAATGTCTGAAAGCAGGTGTTTTTGGTATGTATCAGCCATGAATTTGTCCCATTTGCAGATAATCTGTAAATATCATATGATCCTTAGAGATTATATTGAAATGTTTAGACCTTATTTTGTGTCAAAACAAACGACAGTAAGAGTGAGAATGTTGAATTTGTATTTTTTGGGGGGCAAAATTGTATGTTAGTGTTCATTTGATAATGATGTAAGTTTAAAAGATTAGTCATGCAGTGTAACACTTTTGGTTTTATGCAAATACAAACCTTTGTTCTTTACATAGGATTTAGCTTGCAAATGTGAGCTGGAATGGCCGTTTAACTTTCAGACAAGGTCGATAACTATTGACAGGTAGGGGGAAGCCCCACCCATATGTTGCACCGCACTCCACTTTGCTTTCAAGCTTGACCTTCACTCATTATGTGCTATGTCATAAACATGAGTGCAACCAAAACAACCTAACCCAACTCCCATGCAGCTGAGAAGGTTTCAGCCTTCAAGAGACTTGCTGTTTGGAGGTAGGGCTATTACCTTCCTCCCCACCAGACAGCAAACCTATGGAATAACTTAGTGTTGATGAGGCAGGATGCTGTGCAGTCACAAACCTTTAGGTTTCTTGGTTCTCCATGATGAGAGGGATCTCATTCTCGACAAAATTCATATTTTTTTTCATTATATGGTGAATAAATCAAACCTCCCTATGACTTATGGCATTGTGGCGGGATCACAAGCTTAAAAAAAACAAGTGGCAAAACCCTCCCCACATTAACCTAATCACTCCAGCTGCCAAACCCACCCTCAGTCACACTTTCTTCTTTACACAACAAAATACACGCAGGACAATTGACCTATACCTATACAAAAACAAAAAAACAAACACAAATCATATGTACTTACCAACTCCAGATATTCCAGGGCTATCCTGTGCTGTCCGCCGGGCGAGGTCACAGAAATACCAACAACAGCAACCTAGAACCACATCCCACAACCCAATAACACAACAACCAAGGACTACAACCCAACAACACAACAACCAAGGAACATAACCACAACCTAACAACACAACAACCAACCAAGGAACACAACCACAACCTCACATATAACAACAAAATACAACACAACAAAAGACCACTGCACAAACAACACAAAAAACCACAAGAGCACAGGCACAACAACTCTTAAGCAAAAACACTAACTTAACAACACCAAATAACAACAAAAACACACAACTCAGCTGAATATCACTGCCTTCTCCAAAATGTTCCAGCACTACTGTCTGTCACCAGCTCTCATCAAAGGCTGCCGCTGCCTGAAAACTCACTGAAAACACAGAACTAAACTCCAACAGCACCAGCAGACAGCCCAGAACCCACCAACAACCAATTCAGTCATTAACCATCCATACAGCAATTACTCTCTCTCTCTCTCTCTCTCTCTCTCTCTCTCGTCATCCTCTCTCTCTTCTCTCCCTCTCTCTCTCTCTCTCTCTCGCTCTCTTCTCTCTCTCTCTCTCTCTCTCTCTCTCTCTCTCTCTCTCTCTCTCTCTCTCTCTCACAGACGTTGTCAAATGGAACTCCATAACTCCTCCATATATCCTCACCTGTTACATTTAACAGCGTCTCCTTTCACTCACAACACTCATACTAAATAGCCTTCCGCAACACCCACGGATGCTCGGACGCAGGTCCCCTGGATCTTGTTTGAGGGCCCTCACACACACTCAGTAGTTACACCGCCCTCAACTTCTCCCAGACCACTTCCAGTCAGACTACCATTACTATCTCCCTCACTACCATCCTCCCAAATTCCATTCACTATCTCATCTACCCCTTCCAACTCTTGTCTGAATATCTCTTGTAACTCTGCCACCAAATCACTTACCTCATTTACACTCCTGCCAAACTCCCGAAGAGACTCATTCATACTGCCAACTACATCCTTACCACCTGATTCCCTACCCGATGAAACTTCACTAAACCCTGACGATTCAAACCCACACACGCTATATGTATCATTCCTCCCCTCAGTCATCTGTATTACACGCCTTATCAACCATTTTTACCCTAACACTAACCCCTCTATCATGCAGATCACGTTTCTCCCTTTCGTTCCCGTTCCTCACCTTCTTCCGCTTTCTTCCATACTCAACCAACACTAACTGTCGATCTTCTAGACCCATTTGCTCACTGACACTCTGCTCACATTTATTCACCCTCAACTACTCACTCATCGCATTCTCCCGAACATACTGTCGCATACTAGAGGACCCACCCAACTGAATCCCCTTACCACCTAGTTTCCCGAATTCCCACCCTGACTCATCCTCTTTCGCCTACACACACTCGCCACGTGACCCATTCCACATTCAACACACTTCGCACGCTGTTCTTTACACATCCTAGCATAATGACCGTTCTCCCCACAGTAACCCAACAACCACTAGCTATGTGCCCTGCCTGTCCACACCTGTAACACCTAATATCCCTATCTTTCTTACACTTGCTCACTAAATGCCCCGTTTCCCCACACCCAAAGCACGCTCCTAACGCCCACCGACATTCATTCTTCCTGTGTCCTGGCTTACCACAGATGACGTTTTGATTGCAAGCGAGACTGTTGAGGAGAATGTGGAACTGCTTGAGAAGGTGTTAGAATGGTTGAAAGAGGTTGGAGTGAAAGTGAAGCTGGAGAAGTGTACGTGGTTGGCTGGGGAAGTGGAATTTCTTGGTCATAAGGTGAGTGCGAGTGGTGTAAGGAAGAGTGAAAAGTTTGTGGAAAAAGTAAAGGAGTTTCCACGTCCCCGGACCATGCGGGAGTTGAAGGGTTTTTTGGGTTTGATTGAGTTCGGGAGGAAGTTTGTTAGGGATTTTTCGGGTATAGGGAAGCCGTTGACTGAATGGACCAGGAAGAAAAATTGTACTAAGCTGAGGTGGGATGAGCAAATGGTGGGAGCATTTGAGAGATTGAAAGAGGAGGCTGCTAGAGACGTCACCTTGGCTTTTCCGGACTATAGTGAGGATGCCAGTAAGCTTAAGTTGTATGCTGATGCTAGTAAGTTTAGTATGGGAGGATGCTTGGTGCAGATGCAAGAGGTGAATGGGGAAGGACAATTGAGAGTGATTGTGTATGTGAGTAAAGCTTTTAATGAAGCAGAGCTTAAGTATTCGGTGGTTGAGAAGGAGCTTGCGGCAATAAGGTTTTGTGTGAAAGCGTTGAAAGTGTTTTTGTATGGGGTAAAATTTGTCATAAGGACAGATCATCAGCCATTAGTTTATATGATCAAGAAGGAAAGTGTGAATGTTAGGATTGCGAGGACAATTGAGGATTTGAGTGAGTTTGATTTTGGCTTAGAATATGTGCCGGGGAGTAAAAATGTGATTCCTGATACGATGTCTAGGATGCATGGTAAGGACGGTGGTGTTGTGAAAAGTGACTGGGATTCGAATATGGTGCCTGAGGGGTTGGTTGTAAAAGAGAGGTTTGAAGGGAATGACAGTGTGTTTGAATGTTTGTTTTCATTGAAAAACTTGGAAGGTAAGGGTCTGGTTGAAGAGGTACCAGGTAGTGTGAATGAGTTGCGAGTGAAGTTGATGAGTGATGTGGAGAAGGAAGTGGCATATGCGGAGGAACAAGGTGGGGAAGGAGAAATGTTGCATGAATTGTTGTCAGCAGTAACTGAGTAGTAGTTTGGAATAAAAGTGTTGTTGTATTTTAGATGGGACAGACTGGTTGAATATCGAGGAAGGGTGAGTACAGGTAATGAACGTGGGGTTTTGATGATTCAGTGCGGGGAATGTGGTTGTAATTGGTTGGTTACAAAAAGGGACTGTGAAGGGGATCTGAGTCAGAGTTGTGGAAATGGGGAATTAACTGAGGATGAATGTGATGAGGAGGATTGTGATGTGGATAACCAGGTGGACGTGGTAGTGAATGTGTGTATGCATGGGACTCGAGGGAAAATGGTGACGTTTGTCTGAGTAAATGATAGTGAGTACTGTAGTTTGGTTGACAAAGGGGCACAAGTTTCCTTGGTGAGTGGGTCAGTGGTGAGTGAACTTGAGAGATGTGATTGGGAAGTGAAAAGGCAGTCTACAAGTGTGAGAATACATGGGTTGGGACAAGGAAGTGTTTTGGTATGGGAAGAGGTACAGTTAAAGGTTAGGTTGGGAGATCTTGAAGTAATGCATAAGTTTATAGTTATAGGAGAAAATGATATGCCATCTTGCTTTTTAATAGGGATAGATTTTTTGAGGATCCACGATATAGACGTAGATATAGGAAATGGAATTCTTAGAAAGGGGGCCAGACAAGTAGCTAGGATTCAAGATGGTAATGTATTTGTAGCAAACTTTGTGGGTATGATTGATATTGCTAGGAGTGAGAATGATCTGTTGAGTGAGGAAGAGATTGAGGAAATGCAAAATAGCCTGGAGATAAGTGTGTTGCGACAATGTGTTTTGGGAGGAGTGCGTGTGGAAGACTGGCCATGTGAGTTGGATGTATATAAGAGGGTTGCTAAACTTTTTTTGGTGTGCAAAAACATAGTGTACTTTTTGCATCAGGAAGGGGTGTATGACAGGGAAGTGTATGTGCTGGTGTTTTCTGTTGAGTCAGCTGTGAGTATGTGTTTGTTGGTGCATGATCGGTTTGGGCATATGGGAAAAAATAAGTTGTGGGAATGTATGAGAGAGAGATTGTAATGCTCCTGGGTTGAATAAGATTTGTGTGGATGTGGCTGTCACGTGTGAAGACTGTCAGAGGGGAAAGTATCAGTGTGCATGCAAGTCCACCTGTGTTGCGATTGCAGATGAATGAGCCGTTTGAAATGCTTGTGATTGATTGTGTTTCTTTGCCTAGGACTGCGAGAGGACACGTGGGGATGATTGTGATGGTGGATCACATGAGTAAATTTGCCTATATGGTTCCCATCAAAGATAAGAGGAGTGAAACTGTTGCACGAATGGTGGGTCAAGTGATGTTGCCCATGTGTGTGTGTAAGCCGGCAAAAATGTTGAGTGATAATGGACCTGAGTTTGTGGGATGGGAATTTGAAATGTTGAAGGAATGGGGTATTGTGCATGTGTATTCTACTCCATATATGCCCAGTGCAAATGGGTTGGCTGAAAGGACTGTTAGGACGATGACTGAGATTTTGCGAATGATGAGTAAGAGCAACAAGGATTGGGATATGTATGTAGGACGTGCAGTTTGGGTATATAACGCCACACTGCAGAAGAGTATAGGTATGTCTCCTTGTAAATATGTGTTGAATTTTGAAAGGATTGTCAGACCACAGTTGGGTCTGTCAGAAGGTGATCGGGATTTGTGCAAGAAAGCGAGTGAAAGGTTTGAGAGTTTTAAGATTGGGGATAAGGTGTTGAAAGAGGTGGTTGAGATGGGAAGAATGAATGTGAATAAAGTAAAGGAGAAATTTGAAGGGCCTTTTGAGATTTTGGAAGTGGGACCGAGTGGATTGAGTTATGTTTTGGGGAAATTGCGAGTAGGTGGGGGAATGGATGAGGTTAGGGCACACCATAACCAGCTCCATAAGTGGAGGGAAGTACCACAATATGTTCGGGAGAATGCAATGAGTGAGTGGTTGAGGGTGAATAAGTATGAGCCGACTGTTGGTGAACAAATTGGTCTGGGAGATCGACAGTTGGTGGTGTTGGTTGAGTATGGAAGAAAACAGAAGAGTGTGGATAGAGGAAGTAGAAGGGAAAAGCGTGAACGGCATGGTAAGGGGGTTGGTGGTAGGGTGCAAACAGTTGATAAAGCGTGTGCTACGGATGACTTTGGGGGAATGAATGATACTTGTAGTGTATGTGGGTTTGAGTTACAGGGACAAATAAGACTTCAATGAGAAGGAAACTGAGTAGTGAGGAGGTAGTTGATAGGATGGATAAGTCTTTGCGGGAGTTTGACAGAAGTATGGATGAACTGAGTGGTTTGGTGGCAGAAATAGGGGAGATGATGGAACCAGAGTTAGAAGACATCGGTGAAGTAGTGAATGGAATTTGGGAGGATGGTAGTGAGGGAGATAATGAGAGTTTGAAAGAAAGTGGTTTGGAAGAAGTGAATGGCGATGTAACTGAAAGAGTGTATGATGGTCCTCAAACAAGATCCAGGGGGCCTGCATCTGAGTATCCTTGGTTGTTGGGAAAGGCAATTTAGTGTGGATGTTGTGAGTGTAAGGAGATGTTGTCAAATGTAATGGGGGAGGTAATATGGAGGAGTAATGATAGTTTATATTTGACAACATCTCCAAAGGTAGTGAGAGAGAGAGAGAGAGAGAGAGATTGATTGGTGGAAGAATGAATGGGAGTGGTTAAATGGCGGTCGGAAGCATGTCTGTTGTGGCGCTCTGTAGGAAGTCAGTGGAAGTCTGTTACGAGAGTCGTAAGGAGTGAGGCGTCTGGTGAAGTTAGTGTCGGTTTTAGCAGCAGTTATCCTTTGGTGTTTAGTTGTTTTGGTGGTATTTGATAGATTTTGGGGTTGTAAAATTGTTGTGCGTGTGTCTGTCTGGTTGTGGTGAGGTTGAAGAGGTTTGTGGTGCATTTTCGGTGTCTGTGAGTGATGGTTGGGGCAGTGTTGGTTTTGGCGGGTTGTTGTGCTGGGGGAAGTCGTGTGGTTGTCGTGTTCTTTCAGGCTGTTGGTGTTTGTCTGCAGTGATTTGTCAGGTTATTGAGTTTTTGTGGGGTTGTGGGTCTTGGGTGGTTGGTTTGTGTTTGGTTGTCGGCGGTGGTTGTGTGTCGGCTAGCCTATAGCCTATATCCAGTGGACAGCACAGCCTAGCCTTAAGTATCAGAAGCCAGAGGTGAGTACCTGTTTGTGTTTTGTGTGTTTGGTATTTTGTTGAACCAATTGTCCTGCAGGTTAAAGGTAACGTAAAGGGGAAAGTGTGAGTGTGGGAAATTTTGTTAGCTGGTACGATTAACGTAACTGTGGGGGGTTTACTTGTTTTTTGTGATCCCGCCACAATTTCACAGACTTGGCTTCTGACGGTGACTGATTAGTCTCTTATTTTATTATAGCAAAGTCCTTTCTTCTCCCGTGAAGGTTAAAGAGATCGTTGGAGGTATTCAGGTCCTCAGAACTTTCAGTTGTCCTGGTGTCCTCCAAGAATTCAACATAGTACATGTGGGCATGTCGACTGTATTCTTCAAAAGTTTGTATGATCTTCTCCTCAACAGAATAGAGGACACTGACATTCTCATGTGTCTTTTTTGCCTTCTGTAACCAAGAGTCAACTATGTTCCAAATGTGTGCTAAGGTGTCTGCATGTTTTTTGCTTTGCGCTAGGTACAATTAACTGCCTTTCTCCATTAAAGTACGAATCCTCTGCTCAGAGTGGGTGCTCAAGTCTAGGCCTACCTCTGCAGTTGCTGTGTTGTCTAACTGTCCCATATTGAAACGTACCCGTTTGCCTAGTATGCTAAGAAGAAATTAGCCTAAGTGTTTTCTAATGTTGGGAAGAACGTTGTTGTCCTAAGCCTAGGTTAGCCTACATGTGTGCAGTGTTCTAGGTCTGTCTGGTTAGCCTACATGAGAACTGTGTTGCCTCCTGTTGTTGTACAGCCAGGAATGGTGCTCCTAATCTAGAAACAGTCAAAAAGGTGATGTAATCTTCGAAACTGTAGGTGTGTTGAACCTTTTTCACTGTTTTTGCTGTCCAACTAGATAAACCGACCAGGCTAGGAAGTTAAGTCTAAATCAGGGTGATATTCTTTATTGTCCAAAGTCTGGTACTGCACGGTGAAAAACTACAAAAGAGAAACAAAATGCAATGAATTACAAAGTCTAAAATTACAATTATTCAAACTGACAAAGCATTACAAAACTGCAAATCATGGGAATGCTGAATCACGATGCAAAATGAGATACAACTTTATAGGCTAACATATAAAAAAGAACTTTCACAGACAACTTACGGTGTAGTCTGCCACGGAATGCTTCAACCTCTTACGCACTAGACAGTTCTTAAGCAACAATGCTAACAAATCTGGGTTTCACACCACACAGCAAACATTATCCCTTCATGAAAAACTATAAGAGTCCCTTGGGCCACTTCATGCGATCGCGCCAAGATAAAACGTAAACAAAACAAAAACAAAAGGGGCAAACACAAAACATCACACATCAAGGCAGCAAACAACATGAGCCCAAAACAGTATATGATACAGCACACATCTGATATAGTACCTGAAAACAGTATTAAGTGCATAAGAAGCTTCAATAACGCAATCCCAATTGGCCCTAGATTTCAGCCAGACCGTTTTTTCAATAATGGCATTAGGAATATATTGATTGACAGATACGCCAATCTCAGTGGCACAATGATTAGAAGTGCCTATATATTCGCAGACCTTGAACTTTGGAACATCAGTGAATTTTAGAGCTAATCTATTACCAGATATATGTGTGGAAAGATTTGACATATCTTCAGGCTGTTGTAAAGTGATGGGTTGTACCAAAAATCAATGTGGTTTTAAAAATTTGGTTTTGTATGTTAAATCAATATCCTATACCAGCGGTTGCCAACCTTTTGAACTTCATGGACCACTGATGTATAATTTATAAGTTTGGTGAACCACTAATATAAAATAAAAAAAGGTAAATACGTCTATATAATAATAATCAGGAAATTTTCATTTTATTAATATGAAATTCACCTATTAAAGGTTACAAGGCTATAGTTTATTTATTAAAAAAATTAGAAAATTTTAAGTTTATTTACCTATTACACATTTTATGTTGAATTTGGCCCCAATTATTTACCTATTACACATTTTATGTTGAATTTGGCTCCAATAATGTTACTGCAAGATGGAGAGCTGTTTTTATTTTAATCCGAGTTTTAATGCTATATCGCCGTAAAATGCTAAATCTAGGAGTAAAAAAACTAAATTGGCAACACTGGGCTCTCTGTCTTCTGTGCAGTTTGTATCAGGTTTGCCTGAAGAGGATTAAGAAAACAACAAAATTGAAATATTGTCCCAATTTTTCTGCAGACCATCAAAAATTTTTCATGGACCACCATTGATCCGTGGACCACTGGTTGGTGACCGCTGTCATATACTAAACAGGCAGCCCTCGGTTAGCGGCAGGGGTTCTGTTCCTGGCCGCCAACGCTAAGCGATTTTAAAGCCTTAGGCTGCCGCACACCTTCTTTCGGAATACTAGACCAGTTAACAGTGCCCTAGACCAGTCAAATGGCACCGTAAACCCGCAATGGCGCAATAAATAAAATTATATTTATGCAGTATAGTATTAAAGAATTTACTGTATAGTAGCTAGCACTGTACAGTACATTATAGTATTATAAATACTGTAAAGTGAAAAAAAGCCTAGCTTTAATTCTTTGGGTGTCAAGAGTATGTAAAGATATAATAAGGTTTTATACAGAGTTACAGGTAGCTGTAGTGTTCAAGTTACAATAATTCGTCTCACAATAATCCGATTTTATGAGAGACCAAATTTCAATAGCCTAACTTTATCCCATCTTTCAGGTACATAAGTTCAAATACATCAAAAGAGAATGATGAAAGTATGGTTTTAACGTTTTACTCGTTGCGTAAATGTGTACAACCATGAACGACTGAATGAGAAACAACTTTTTGTTCTAAGTACAACCGAATTGGATAACAATATCCATTTGGCTTGTATTTCAATCATTGCACTATATAGTACCCTATTACCGTAGTTGTTATAAATGACGTTATGTAGAATAGGACTGAGATATCTTAATGTAATAACTTTATTTGCTATAGATCAAAGATGAATATGGATCAAAGATCAATCGGGAAATATAATATTAAATTTAAACCCAGCTGAAGCTGAGAAAACTGTTCAAGCTGCTAATGACCATTATCGTGCATCGGCAACAAGGATAAGACCAGTAAACGTATGCCATCAAACACAATTGTAAATAAAATTGAGATAAAATAATTTTAATCAAAACTACTGTGCTTGAAAGAACACATTTTACTGTTGGTTTCACGCTGATATAAGATAAATAACGTAAAGTTCGTATTACGATGATATAAAGGAAAATTGTGAACGGAATCACATAATATTTTTACTCAATAAACATGCTGCCAACGTAATCTGTTAATAAAAAAGAAATTAGTTCACAATCACAACAAGACATATTCAAGTCATGTTTCCACCTAAAAACGTGTTGTATAAGGAAAAATAACTTTGTCTCATATAAGTCAAGTATCTAAACATTCGTTTATGCTAACTAGAAGCAAGAAAATTTGCTCAGAATTGCGTTAAATATGGCGGCGGCTCACAAGAACGAAAATGAAAAAACATCCTCTTTGATAACGTGAAGGGCAGTTTCAAAAGCTGCCTTTGTATCATATTTCTGTGCAAAAATAAAAATACCCTATACGTAGTACATTTTCATACACATTTTAAACATAAAAACATGAACATTTATAAATCGACACATCCATAGCTAAATACTATGCACTTATTTAACTATTTTCAGCATAGAACAGTGTCAGAGGCATATATTTTACCCTAATACCCATGTAATAAATCTCAATAAATTTGTTTAATATCATTTGCATAACCGTTATGGTCTGAACGGTATTTCTACAAATGTATGTACTCGTTAGACAGAACAGCACTAGCGGCACTGTTAACCGAAAATTGTGCCATAAAAAAACCCTTAAAATACCTTATTTTTTTAATTAATATTTTTGACGACATCCGTAAACCCGATTCGCCACTAAGCGATTGCGCCGTTAACCGCGGCCACCTGTACTTGGTGGGGCAAAGTTTTAAATAATGATTTATGACTAACATCAGTTTGTCTGATTAACTTTTTTCCTCAAATTTGTGTTTTTGTATATGCAAATTATCAGTAATTAAATAGCTATAGTTTCTAACTAAACGGAAGCTAAGATTTGAAGTTCGCAGTAGTGATTCTTTTTTGTTTTGGTGTAGGAACAGCCCCGCCCACTACCGGGGAAGAGAGAAACAACTCGGCAGAGACCCGACAATTTTTTTTATGCTGTGGTTGATGACGTACATTGTCGATCCGCAGTTGGTGTTTTGAAATTTCTGTCAGTTACCTGTGGTTTGCTAACTGGTGAAGTAAAGTTTACTGTTGGTAACTTTTTGCTTAAAATTTTGTTTAAAAGACTTTTTCCTCATGTTTACACTGAAAGTTTTCTGTTTTTGGACTTGAGAATTTTTTCTGACATTGACGATGTCTGACGCTAGTTCGTTGTCAATTTGTTATTTCACCAAAGGCTGTAATATGAGATTGACTTCCTTAAAGTATGACTCGCGCACAATTTGCACTTCATGCATGGGTCAAATTTGTTTACTATCGTTACCATGTGAGGAATGTATAGATTGGGATATTAAACAATGAAAAGTTTTGTCTTCTCATTTAAATAAGCTAGAAAGGGATAGGAAGAGAAAGGCTGATCTTAGTCATGACAAGACAAATGTTAGTCAAGATAGTAATTTTGACTACTTGTCTCTGTACCAGTGATGTCTTCTATTCCTTCCCCAATCTTACCACCACAACCTTTACCTGACTCCCTCGTTAACACCCCCAATGCCATTGCTGAATTAGAGTCAAAGTTGGAGTCAAAATTCGACCATATGTTTAGTATTAATTTAAGAGTCTTTGGCTCAGTTAGGTTCTTCATTTAAAGCCCTAATGGAGAAGATAAGTAATCAAGGTGGTGATAGTGCAAGTGAAGTGTTAGTGGAGGAGCTGTTTATCCGTCCCTCTATTCTCCTAGGCAAAGGTCCCTGGCACACTCCCATGAACCCGGGAGAAGCCATACCGGAAGCCCAAGGGAAGTCAGTGGAGTCTGCCCACAGGTAGTCGGCCTCTCAGACGCACCTGTTGCATCCCAGGGCATCACAGAGCCATTGGAAAGGCATCTTTCAGGAATTGTTGAAACTTTCATCTAGCTCTGAAGCTTCCAGTCTGGAGATTGGCTGCCAGGGTCCCTTTAAGGAGAATTCTAGGCCAATTTTGGAAGTGCTCACTTCCCCTTAGGTGCTTTCTTAGAAGTTTAAAGGCATTCTTGTGGTGCAGGGTCAACCTTCTTGCAGTTTCTGGGATTCTCCAGAACGCTTTTCTTCTGTTTGCGAGGAGGAGAGTAGACCTATAAAAGAAGCTAAGGGAGCTTCTTTCGTTAAACGTAAAAGGCGAGCACTCATTAGTGCCCGCCCACATTTGTTAAACCTCATGAACCCCCAGTTACACCTTAACTTTTCTCTGTCGAGCACCTAGTAGTGCCCGAACACGCCTAGAACTGCCCATTAATTACTCATCTCAGGAGCTTCCTGTAGCACCCATTGGCGCCCACTCCACTAGAGGTGATTGAGTTGCCTGTTGCACTTGATTCTTCTTTAGCAGATCAGTGCCCTCAAGCTGTGTCGGCAACTATAGATTTCCTTGGATAAGATTAAGAAGTTGGACAACATTTTCGATTTTTTTAAGAAACCTATGGCTGCATCTCACCCGACTTAGAACGCTGCACCTCTCTTGACTTCGGACTCTCCACCTGGTACTACGTCAGTTGCTGCACCTTGCATAACTTCAAACTTACTTTTGTCTTCCGTTTCTTCAGCAGAGGAAGAAGCTCCTTCCTCAGGACACTCCTTCCTCAGGATTCAGGTCGCTTCTTCATTACCTCCTTCAGACGTATCCTACTTTCTTTACTCCAGCAACTCCTGCTTCTCCAGAGTCTACTTTTATGATGAGTAGCCAAACGCTGTACTGGAGTACTTTTATGATGAGTAGCCAAACACTATACTGAAGTAAACTCCTTCCAAAGTTGGTACTTTCTACATCTGTCAAGAAGGCTATTATAGAAGCAAATGATTGACTTTCGATGAAGAGTGAGCAGGGGATGGCCTACTTCACTTTTTGTCTGTCCAAAGAGTAGACTCTCATTGATTCTTCTAGAAGATTGGCCTTTTCCGTAGCTAAAGTGATGTTTTCGTCAGTGGAAATAGACCACTTATTGTGTAATTTGTTGAAGGTTTTTGAAATGAGTAGTTTTATGGAATGGGCAGTAGGTGCTCTGGCCAAAAAGACTCAAGACTGCCCTCATCTTATTCCTTATTTCATGGCAGTTATACTTAGCATTCTTTCCTGCTTAGACAAGGGAGTCAGAGATAGTGCTCGTGAGTTAACCTCACTTTTTACTCTGGGAATTCTGAAAAAGAGAATTATGGGTCTCTTTCACTGCGAAGGGAGTCACTTCTATTCAGAAGTCTGCTTCTTTGTTCCCTCCCTTAGTTAAGGATTTTCTGTTCCCACAAGACACTGAATGACATCGGCTCCTCCCTGCACAAAAAATCCACACAGGATCTTTTAACTGAGGCTTCCAAATGACCTAAAGAACCTCCTGTCTTACAATCTAAATTGGAAACTCCAGCACAAAGACAGCCCTTTCGTGGAGGAAGAGCAAGATTTTTTCAAGGACTAGACCTGCTGTGCGTTTCGCAAGTAAGTCCATTAAGAAATGGGCCTGGAACCTGCGACCAAAAAAGGATTTGCATGTCCTCCATGCTCCAATAGGAGCCAGACCCTACCTGTTCAGGGAAAGGTGGAAAGATAGAGGTGCGGAACAGTGGATTGTTCAAGTCTTAACAGAGGGCTATTCTATCCCCTTTAGGAAAAACCTCCTTTAGTCAAGAGTCCCATCAATTGACTGCATATTCCAAAGTCTCAGAAAAGTATTTGGCCCTCTCAGAGGAAGTGTCTGCACTTATTTCCAAGAAGGCAGTGTAGATGGTAGAAGATGAATCATCAGAGGGGTTTAATCATCATCTATTTGTAGTTCCAAAGGCGTTTGGAGGCTGGAGACCGTTCCTGGACATGAGTGCTCTGAATTTCTTTATTCAGAAAACAAAATTCAGAATGGAAACCAACCTTTCTATTCTGGCATCTAAGGTTTGTGTTTCAGGACCAAGTCCTCCAGTTCCGAGCTTTGTGCTTTGGACTGTCAATTGCCCCCTAAGTCTTCACGCTTGTTCTAGATTGTGTGTTCGGTGCCGAATTGACGTATGAAACGACGCAAAAAAGTTTTTTTTTAAATTCGAGGAAAAATAGTCATAGGCCTACTTGGCAAAAACTTTTGAATCACGCACCTTGAGGGATGCTGGGAGTTCATGGATCAAGCTGTTGTTTTGTTTACAATTGTTACCCAGGCGCACAAGCACAAATTACTTTCTTCTCGCACTAAAAAGCATCAGTGACACATCTCAGAAATTATTTAGTCACTTTGACATAATTTTTGCACCGTTTTATATTAGCCGTTACATAGAGTTTTATATGGAAATGTGTGCAATTTCATGTAGAATACAACAAAAAACAACCCATGGTTGTAGCTTTTATCAGTTTTGAAATATTTTCAACTTTGACTCTACCGAAATGGTCGAAAAACGCAATTGTAAGCTAAAACTCTTATAATCTAGTAATATTCAATCATTTACCTTCATTTTACAACAAATTGGAAGTCTCTAGCACAATATTTCGATTTATGTTACGTCCGCGCAGTAACTTCCGAAAAAATCAGACATTTTTTCGTCCGATTGTCGTAATGTTTGCACCATTTTATATTAGCCATTACATAAAGTTTTATATATGGAATTGTGCACAATTTCATGTAGAATACAACAGAAACCAACCCATGGTTGTAGCTTTTATCAGTTTTGAAATATTTTCAAATAAATAACGATAAGTGCCAAAATTTCAACCTTTGGTTAACTTTAACTCGACCGAAACGGTTGAAAACCGCAATTGTAAGCTAAAACTATTACATTCTAGTAATACTCAATTATTTACCTTCATTTTGCAACAAATTGGAAGTCTCTAGCACAATATTTCGATATATGGTGAATTTTAGAAAAAGACTTTTTCCTACATCCGCACGGTATGCCGAAAAAATCCTAAATTTTTTCGTCCGATTGTCGTAATGTTTGCACCATTTTATAGTACCCATTACATAAAGTTTTATATATGAAAATGTGCGCAATTTCATGTAGAATACAACAAAAAACAACCCATGGGTGTAGCTTTTATCAGTTTTGAAATATTTTCATATAAATAACGATAAGGGCCAAAATATCAACCTTCGGTCAACTTTGACACGACCGAAATGGTCGAAAACCGCAATTGTAAGCTAAAACTCTTACATTCTAGTAATATTCAATCATTTACCTTCATTTTTCAACAAATTGGAAGTCTCAAGCACAATATTTCTATTTATGGTGAATTTATGAAAAAAAACTTTTTCCTTATGTCCGAGCGGTAACTCTTCCAAAAAAATCAGAAATTTTTTTGTCCATTACATAAAGTTTTATATATGAAAATGTGCACAATTTCATGTAGAATACAACCAAAAAGAACCCATGGTTGTAGCTTTTATTAGTTTTGAAATATTTTCGTATAAATAACAATGTGACAAAATTTCAACTTTGACTCTACCGAAATGGTCGAAAAACGCAATTGTAAGCTAAAACTCTTATATTTTAGTAATATTCAATCAGTTACCTTTATTTTGCAACAAATTGGAAGTCTCTAGCACAATATTTCGATTTATGGTGAATTTATGAAAAAACTTTTTCCTTACATCCGCGCTGTAACTCTTCCGAAAAATTCATAAATTTTTTTGTCCGATTGTCGTAATGTTTGCACCATTTATATGAAAATATTTCAGTTTTGAAATATTTTCATATAAATAACGATAAATAGAAAAAATTCAACCTTTGGTCAACTTTAACTCAACCAAAATGGTCAAAAACTGCAATTGTAAGCTACAACACATACAGTATAGTAATATTCAATCAATTACCTTTATTTTGCAACAAACGGGAAGTCTCTAGCACAATATTTCAATTTATGGTGAATTTTTAAAAACTACTTTTTTTTTACGTCTGAGCGTTACAAATTCATGCATCATATTGTGTTAATATTTTCTCTGTGTTGCTTTGATCATTTTACAATTTGTTATATAGCAAAATCATTGCAATTTAGTGCACAATACAACGAAAAAATAATTAACTCATTAGCTTTAAACGTTTTGCTCACAGCGCAATTTGTATACAATCATATATGAAATTTTTTTTTCACACGGTCATATATTCCAATATTTATATATGATAACGATATTTTTTTCATTTCTGATGGTTGCATACTAAACTTCAGGCAATGACAAAAAAAGCAGCCAAAAATGAACTCTTAATCTTGAAAACTAAGCGTGCGTTGATTTTTTGAAAAGAACTTTTTTCCCGCTTCGGCGCTCACTCGTGAATGCCGCTGGCATACGGGAGACACTTTCGGAAATACCGGCTCGGCGTTTAAGGGCTAGCAGGTTGGCTTCATCTGATGGGAATCAAAATTGCCCTGTATTTGGATGATTGGCTCCTTCAATCAACATCAAAGGACAGTGCAAGGAGAACCTTCACAAGACTCTCCATTTGGCCCAGGAATTGGGTCTTTTGATAAACTTGCCATAGTTCCAGCTGGTCCCATCTTGGACGACAGTATATTTTGGGATGATGCTGAATTCTCGAGTTTGTTGGGCATTTCCATTCCCCAAGCGAGCAGAATCCTGCCTCAAAATAATAGAAGAATTCCTGTCTCTTCACTTATGCACAGCAAACAAATGGATGAGCAGAACATTAGCTTTCATAGAGCAGTTTGTGTCATTCGGAAAACTTCGCATGAGAGTTCTGCAATTCTACCTCAAGGCCAGCTGGGACAATAAGAAATATCTGGATTCATCCATCATGCCTATTTCTCCGGAGATCAAACAACCTGTTTTGGTGGAAGTCAGAAGACAGGTAGTTGGAATGGAAGACATTGGTGGTGCGGAGCCCAGACCTTATCTTCTACTCAGATGTGTTGATGTATGATGGGGAGCTCTTTTGGAGAACAAGGAAATATCAGGAAAGTGTTTAGTAGAACAGTTGAGAGACAACATAAATATGAAAGAGTTGAGAGCAGTCCATCTAGGGCTTCAGGTATTTGCTCCAGAGGTAGTGGGGAAAACTGTTGCAGTGTACTCTGACAACGCAACAGCTCGGTCGTACATTGTCAAACAAGGGGGAATTCGTTCCTTCTCTCTGTGCACAACAGCAAGAGACCTACTGGTTTGGGCAAAGCAGAATCAAACTTCCATTGTAATAAGGTTCGTTCAGGGACAAATGAACGTCCTAGCAGATCAATTGAGCAGAAGAGACCAAGTGATTCCGACAGAGTAGATGCTGAATCAGTCTGTATGTCAAGAACTTTGGAAGTTATAGGGGATGCGACTTCCAAAAATCAGTCTTCCTTTGTTCTGCTCCCCAGTGTCGGATCCCCTAGCATGGGCAATGGATAACATGCTACAGGATTGGTCAGACAAACCTGTATGCTTTCCCTCCGCTTGGGATGGTGAGAGACGTCCTGAACAAATTCCAGTCCCACCAGAGTGCATCAATGATACTGATAGACCCCTTCTGCCATTAAGAGAGTTGTACCCAAACTTCTAGAACTCCTCAGTGACTCTCCGAGACTGCTCCCTCAAGGAGCCAGTCCTCTCAGACAGCTGCACCTCAAGCGGTATCATCACCATTTGTCTGACTGCCTTCAAGCTGTGAAGAAGTTGCTTAGAGCTAAAAGATTTTCAAAGGCAGTTGGAGACTTATGGTGAGATGCCGACATCAATCTTCTGCAGATGTCTACCAGCACAATGGTGCAGATCCAATAAAATCTCAACTACATACTAAGATGTCTCTAAAAGAAATAGCAGAATTTTTGCTATTTCTGAGAACTTCTAAAGGTTTATCAACATTTACGATTAAAGGCTAAAGATCAGTGCTCAGCTCAATGTTCTGACATAGACACCTGGATCTTAGGAATAATCAAGATATTCCATATCGTCCATCACTTTATCTCGCCATCTAATTCTCTGTTTCCCCCTTGAACTTCTTCCTCAAACAGGTTCCTCCCAAACCCTCTTCACTCTCTCCTTGTCATCCATCCTCAACATATGCCCATACCATCTCAGTCGTGACTCTCTTATCACATCTGTATTCTTTACTAAGCCTGCCCTTCTTATTTCATCATTTTCCAGTCTCAAGCAGCGATATTCCCATAATGTCTCATGAAGTCATTAGACACTTGCAAATCTTAGAAGGCTACTTTAGTGTCATGGAACCTTGACGTGGTTCTCAATTGACTTTCAGGATCCAATTTTGAACCACTTAGTTTGACGTCTCTCAGAAACTTGACTGGGAAGATGTTATTCTTGATTACTTTAGCAACTGCCAAGAGAATTGGTGAGATTCAAGCGATTGATAGGAAATTAGGCCTCTCACAAGGTGACGCGATTTTTTTTTACGCTTAAGGATTCCTGGCTAAGAAATAATCACCAGTGAAACCCTGGCCTCATTCTTTCAATAATGAAAATCTTAAGTGATACCTTAGGGTCAGATGATGAAGAAAGAGTACTCTGTCCAGTAAGAGCTCATGAGTTCTATCTACACAGAACTGAGAAGATCCAAAGATCTTCCAGTAATCTGTGGTGTTCAGGGAAAGACCCGTGTCGACCTTTAACTAAGAATTCTCTTTCTTTTTCCTTAAGAGATGTAATAAGAGAGGCTCACTCGCAAATCAAAGAAGAGCTTCTTCCAATAACTGTCAGAGCACATAATAGAGCTGTAGCTGCAGCCTTAGCCTTCGAGTACAATTTCTCGTTATCTTCCAATGTGCAAGCCATCTATTGGAAGAGCAAATCAGTGTTTGCGTCGTTTTACCTAAAAAAAGAAGTAGAGACTATATTGAGTGACTGCAGTACCTTAGGCCCTCTAGCAGTGGCAGGCATGGTATTGGGGATGGATGGGTAGGAAGCGTACCTTTCTTTTTTATTCACCCTATTAGAGGTTGTCAAGTTATAAGGGAGTCTGGAGATACTGTGTACTTGGGTCCCTTCAGTCATAGTTTTTAATGGGTGGGTATTGGTGTTTTTTAAAACCAGTTTGGTATAGGTATTGTTTTTTCTGTTTATATTTGTGATGGTACTGCACCCTGGGCAGGGGCAAAATGTTATGCTTTATTAGCATCCGGAGTAATTCCTTTGCTTAAAGCTCCAGCTCTCGTAGTAGGCGACCCTTGGCTATACTGCCATGACTCGACAAAGTAAGATGAGCAACAACCAGAGGCAGTATCTTTCTCCTGAAGCTCTCTTACAGGTACGGAACAACAATCATTTTTACCAATGTTGGCAAATTTTCTATACTCAGTTATTACATTACTAAATATTTTGAGAATAGAATATGTCCTTGCATCCCACCTCCTGTCAATGTGGGAATCAGCTCTTAATTACTGGGTAAGTTGCATATACAGAAATGACATTTTTATAATAAAATAACGTTTTGTATATGCTTACCCAGTAATTAAAGATTAGAGGCCCACCCATCTCCCCTCACAGGACATAGGGAATAAACAAATTGTTGGGACTTTGCCAATTTTTTCCTCTTCCTACACCAAAACAAAAAAGAATCGCTACTGCGAATTTCAAATCTTACCTGCTATTTAGTTAGAAATTCTACATTAGCTATTTAATTATGGGGTAAGTATAAAAAAAAGTTATTTTATTATAAAAATGTCATTTTGTATATGATGATGGGAGCAACACTGTTTGGTAGGATTTACCAACCTGCATCTCACCTCCCTCCATCAGTGAGGAAGGCCTCCTTTGGTGTCATGCATCTGTGTTGAGAAATTGATTATGTGATGATTGTTCTTGTTATCATTACAAAGAAGGTTCTTTTATGTGGAGTAGATGATTCAAAAGTTACTATTTATGCTGGTGGGTGAAAAACCCTACAATTGGTGCAACTTTTACCATCAAGCAGAGTGGAATCTTCAATAAATGTGGATAAGCAGTTAATGCTTACACATGGCATGAAAGCCTATATGAGGCAGTGTTTTGTTTGATACAGATAACTGGAAGTGAATTTTAAGAAGAAAGCCCTTTGCAACAATCTTGATTTAATTTCTAGTTATGTTTCACATCTTCAAGAACATTATCTAAATGTAATTTGAACCTTTTTTATTTACAGATTCAGGTGACCTGATTGACATATATCGTAAGACGTATGAACTGACAGATAAAAAGGTTCTTCCACGGAGAAAGCTTACTTACCTCTTACCAGTATATAAGAAAATAAATGAAAATCCAGTGTCAATGTCCAAGTTGCCTTTCAAGGATAGTGGTGTATGTCTGCTACATATTTTGTTGAACGTAATGAGAGCAGGGTACAAAAAAGGAGGAAAGAATACTGCATTGATGCTCAGTTGCTGTCATCTGGTGGAAACAGTTTTACCAGAAGTAGACAGTGATTTGCTGAAAGTCAGCTTTGCACAAAACAAATTTTGGTTCTTCCTAGTTAAGCAGGTAATGAGTTTTTTCTCTTATGTACATTACACAGATTTCATAAGTTGAAATGAGTATGGAATGTTTTATTTGTAGAATAAAAAAAAGATTAAGTGCTAAAAAATATCATATTGCATTCACACTTGTTACTGGGATATTATATATATAT
This sequence comes from Macrobrachium nipponense, assembly GCF_015104395.2. NCBI lineage: Eukaryota > Metazoa > Arthropoda > Malacostraca > Decapoda > Palaemonidae > Macrobrachium > Macrobrachium nipponense. The sequence goes on along the minus strand of NC_087203.1, from coordinate 31,169,778 downwards.
GTAGCTAAAAATTTACAAAGATTATTTGTTGATAACAGAAGTTATGACAAGTAAAATCTATTTATTGTACATGGAACGGAAGCAATGCCATATCTCTTTTTCTTCCTAGTGGATATTCAGTGTAATGTTACTTCTCTATAGTACAGTGTATTAGAAAAATTAAAACTAAGAAAAAGTTTACCCGACACAAATACAAACCCTTGTAATTATGATTTTTATTAACAACTGTTAGCAAAATATAAGTACATACAGGTAGTTGTCGACTTACAACCGCAATTGGTTCCAACCAACCAGTCGTAAATCGATTTGGACGTAAGTCAGCCCATGTTAATTTACCGTAAGAATATTATACTAGCCTTGCCAACACTAGGGTAATCAGTACCATCTTTACATATAGGGTAGCCTAGCCTACACTACACAGCATTACTTCATACATATATGCCATAGTAATTATTAATTTCAGCTAATGCTCTAGGTTTAGTGCACATTGGCTTATGATAATTCAGTACAAAGAGAAATTGAATAGCATTTAACAAGTTAGCCTCGCATATACAATGATGATGTTTTCATGGTACATATATTGTATATATATGAATACAGTAACCTAGCCTACAGTATACTGTATACTACATATACGATATAATTTAGAAATTTATTAATACAGCTGAATATCTTAAAACCGGCATTCTATGGTCCAGAAACTCCTGTGCTTCGGCTTGATTTTAAATCAGCAGCCATTAGATTGTTCCACTGCCACCTGGGACGTGCCACGTATTGTTTACAACTTTAAGGCAACAAAAACTATGCCATAGTATATCCTTTGTATGAAAATAGTTGTTTGTAATGTAAATATGCCAAGTCAAATATGTTTTTGATATTAACCTTGGATGAATAAATATATATTTCTAAATATTCCACTTGAGAATGCTCAACCAAGCCAAACCTTTTAACTTTTAATCAAAACAATGAGGCATTTGTCAAGCACAAATTCCTTACTCTGTATGTGCTTGAGATACCATTTTGATAATGTCTTTCATGTAACTGTATATTTACCTATTCGATATGCCACCCATGAGGTTATATGATGCTAGAGGCAAGAAGTGCAGCCATAAATCTTTATCCATGCTAGAAAATTTTTATTTCGTTACCGATTAGTTTACTTTTCATTTTCCTCTATAGATGGCGCCACTGTGCTTTGTTTACGGTTTGACGGCGATGGCAACATTCAAATGCAGTTATCGCAAAAATTCATTCATTGTTTTGTTCATCTCTTTATCATCTACAATAAACATCAACTATGAAACTAATAGTGATAATTATGAAGCTACGAAATTTTGGATATGAAAGTCACCGATAATAAAGTGCAGATTCTGAGAAGTTTAGTACTGTATTTAGACTTACGATTGGGTAGGCTAACTCTGGAATGTAGGCTAAATGTATTAAAGTACTCTATTTTAAATAAATTTATATTATATAAAGTTGTAAAATGATGAAGTTAAAATATATGAGTAATAAAATGATAAAAAGCAGGCTGCAGACGGCTAAGTATATTTATGAATTAAAAATACAATGAACATACAACTTTTCTGTGAATCTTTTAAAATGTTTTACATTATTGTATCCAATAATATTGTATGTGTTCTCATATTATTAAAAATACTAACAAAGCAGTCAATATTTTGGTTTCCAAATCAGCTGATGGCGAATACGAGTTTAGTTCGCTGTGTTTAACTCAATTCGGAGCGAATTGCCTTGCTTCTAGTTAGTATAAAATATCTAGATACTTTACTTATATGAGACAAGGTAATTTATTATATGACGTGTTTTTAAGAGGAAATATGAATTTAATACATCTCATGAACTAAATTATTTTTTTGTTAACAGATTGCGTTGTGGGCATGTTTATTGTGTAAAAAGGGATTTTGACAAAGGAAAAATCTATTTCTGGGCGTATGACCTGTGTCGCCCAGTGAAATGCTCCTTATAGCACCATTTCTAAGATATAAATATTGCTAAATATACCAGAGAAAAAAGTTGCATGGAATGCTAGGAATATACCCAGCTCGCTCACCCTTATAGGGTGTTGGTATAGTAACTGGGGCGTGTTAAAACCACTATCAGAGGTCTTCTGCCATTTAGTCTCTTCCTTTGTCAATCTTCCCTTTCAAACTAGGCGCCATACCAGTGCCATCTACCACCCAATACCGCTACTACTAGCGCCTCGATAGCCATTCCTGAAAATAGCACCCAAGCTTGTGGGGCCATAGGGTGAGGAAGCAAGGGGTGGGTTCACTGAGCGACAGAGGTCATACACCCAGAAATAGATTTTTCCTTTGTCAAAATCCCTTTGCTGGGCTAAACCTGTGTCGCTCCGTGAAATAGTAACAGAGAATTACTCCCACAAGCTTGGATATACTTTCTATAAGACTACTGGAAGGGAGAAACTAACTCTTTAAGATAATTCCACCCTATTCAATAGATTGCTTAAATCTAAACAGATTTTAACAATATCTTAAGTCTAGGTCCTTACTACAGTAAGTATATACTATCATCGGAAACAATTACTGGTAAGGCCTGTGTGATTACAATGTTAGCAAGCAATACTATATATTTTACATGTACATGATTAGTAGTTAATTATAACCATTACAAGAATGGTTCAATCCTACAATCTAAGTGAAAACCCCGAGAAGAAGGCTAGAGACTAAGCGAGGCGGTTAGGAGAGAAAAGGAGCTAAAGAAGGACAACGTATTACTGCTAGGTATGTCAGCATGACTAGGCTGTGTTAGGGGAAACAATATTTCCCCCCCTGCCACTGCTGAATTAATTAAGGGCTTTCAAGAATTTAAGATAGTGGTGATTAAATACTTGAATTCCATCCTATATACTCTTTAAGGTCATCAAAGCTCATGTGGTGAAGTGACTTATTAAGGGAGCCGCCGCTCGGACATCATGTACGTGAGGAATGATTCCGGTTAGCCTATCTAAAGTTATAGAATCGTCACTTTAATCATTTAAATGAGACTGTTCCACCACCTCTCGAATGAATAAAGGACCTGAAGTTTTATTTGAAGATCTGTCTAAAATTGATCTGAAGTTCTGACTAGACATAGAGATAAATCTTGTGGAAGTGGGGCCAATACATATTTAATAATTGTCGCCCAGTGAATCTGGAAATACTAGAACTTCTCTGGATGGAAGAAAATCAATATGATTTTGTTCTAGCTAGCACAAGTACTTGGAATTGATGAAATTATGAATCTGATAATGTGGAACCAAACTGGAGTACCTCCTTGAAGCAGATTTGGTCGTGGTAATAATTTTAGCTGGTAGGCTCTTCTTAAACAGGGTCCTAAGGAACGTAAAAGCCAGATTCGTATTCATCGTCATAAATATTGGGTCTTTTTAGGTAAAAGGCTATCTTGTTAATATAGAATCTTACTGCTTAGAAAAGGAAGTCGTAGGAACTAGGGGAGAGATTAGTCAGGACTGTCAAGTCTCGTGACAATTGCTGAAACGTTTCCGCACAGTTGCGGACCTCTCCATAGACTTCCGTTGTCTGATTCTAAGAACTAGGTGTCAATAGGGTCCATATTGGCATCTTCTTGTGCCGTGAAATTCATAAATTCTATAACATTAGGATCTTCCAAATCCTTGAGGAAGCGTCCGCCGCCCTTGTTATACTAATCGTGCCAGTATGGGGTTGGGGGTCCGTCTTGAGGCGGAGTCCCAATTCCCCTAGTTACGGGTCACCATTGCTCTTGAGTCCGTTGGGGGTTAACAGCCCAATCCGTCCTTAGAAGGATGGGAGTTAGCCTAGAACTTGCCTTAGTAGATTTATTGGAGGGAAAAAATTAAATCCTCTGCCAGATGTTCCAACCTATCTGGTATCCGTGGCCTGGGCCATGGGGTCCAGATTGAGGGCACATGAAATATTGTAACTTGTGGTTGGATTCTATGGCAATAATTCCACTAGGAGATCTGGATTCTGTTGGCTGATCCATCTAAATGACCTGTTGTCTAAGGACTATTCCGACTGTAGCGGAGTTGTCCTTGACAATGCACCTGCTACTAAGTTCTTGCTACTGCCAAGTGAGTTGCTGACAGGTGCCACTGTTTCTTGTTGTCAATGAAAAGATTGTTATCATGACCCGATTATGTGGCTTGGTTGAAAACTGTTCTCTGAAGAGAGTTACTAAGAATAGAAAACTTTCATGGCTTCCAAACACTGTTATGAAGCTAGTAGGACGTTAGGAACCAAGTGTCCTGAGCGTTTCCATATTGGGGGTAGTCTCCCAAACCGCTTAGTGAGGCATTCATATGGACCACTAAACTTGGCGGAGGGAACCGTACTGGTGATGATTTTGTCAGATTCTTGACTTCTGTCCATGAACGGGGTCTTTGTAAATGTGCGGGATGCGGGAACTCTGTCTCGCAATTTCCTGCTCGCTCTACTCCGCCAAACCCGGAATATAGGCTTCCGCTGGCTTTTAGTAGAGTCCATGTTACTGACGCGAATTGGAGTGAACCTGGAACTCTTCCTGGTTCCTCCGGGATGCTTGTCTGCCTTGAGGAACTGTCTTGCAACCTTGCTATTTACTTTCTTTTTTACCCGGTGGGATCGAAAGTTGAGTGATTGAGGTCCCATTGTTTACTCAACAATGAAACCGTGGTGTCGGAGTATGTAGGGATTCCTTGTGATTTGGAATCCTAGGAATACCAGAAACTTATCACTTATGGTTAACTTGAGACATTCCCTGGCGTTTATAGTTCAGATGAGCCAGTTGTCTAGGAGATTACTAGGCTTATCCCTTGTGTACTCAGTTATTGCACTACTGTTTCCACTATTTTGTAAACATTCTGGGCACTCTGATAAGCCCAAATAGCCTTACTTGAAGGCGTAAGACTGTTGCCTAGTCTGAAGCCTAGGAAAAGGCAGAAATGACTTGCTACCGGAACGAGATAGTAAGTATCTATAAGATTATAGGTATTGTGACGGCCCCACGTGGAAGTAAGGTCCGTACCTGCGAAAACAGTTAGCATATGGAACTTGTCGTATTGAATACCTGAGTTTCAATGAAACAAGTCTAATATTACTCTTTGTTTAATTGAATCTTCACGGAATCGCTGGAGAAGCGTCCCTGAAATTCTAAATATTTGCACCTGTAATTACTTTCTTTTACAGAAAGTCTTAGGTGTCCTTTATGTCATCCGGTATTTGGATGTTGATAAATTTCGGTTGATGGAGGAGGGCACTTCTCCCTACTCCATACCGACCTCGTGATACTATGCTATTCTATCAAATGCTGATTCCCAGCAGTTCTTGAATAAGCACCGCTTTTCTCCTACCTGAGGAGTCTAACTGGTTCATCAAAAGTCGGTTGTGCCGGCTTCCTGTGAAGTCTCTTCTTTGCCGGAATTTCTTCTGCCAGCTGTACGAAAAATTGCTCTGGCTCGGCTACCTCTTGTGAACCTGTTGTATCCGTGACATACACATGGTTCTTATCGGAGTCCGTATGGCCGGGGAAGAGGTAAAGAAGCCGAGCTTTGGTGCTGCTGAGAGGGCTGTTTCTACAGCAGCACGGACTGTTGTGGCTGACCATTTGAGGTGGATGGTTGACCTAGCTGGCCTACTGGAACAGCTTGTACTACTGTTTGAGGTTACATTGTCTAGGAAGACTTTTATCCCTTCATGCCCGTGGCTGTGTTCCCAAGAATTCATATCTCCTCTTAGGGATCAAGCCCCAGCGAACTCGCAAGCTCTGGTTGACCTTAGCTGCTTCGCCCGGGA
>NC_087203.1:31096486-31158986 GCF_015104395.2 Macrobrachium nipponense | reverse complement strand
ATTATTATTATTATTATTATTATCCATTTTTTCCCTTTCTTTCTCTTCAACTCTGGTATCCCATGGTATTGCGACATCAATGAGTGGTACTTTCTTAATTTTGTCAATCAACGTCATGTCTGGTCTATTTGCACATATCACCCTATCTGATCTGATACCATAGTCCCAGAGGATCTTTGCCTGATCGTTTTCTATCACTCCTTCAGGTTGGTGTTCGTACCACTTATTACTGCAAGGTAGCTGGTATTTCTTGTACAGGCTCCAGAGGAGGGCTTTTGCTACTGAATCATGCCTCTTTTTGTACTGGTTCTGTGCAAGTGCCAGACATTCGCTTGCTGTGTATTATTATTATCATTATTATTATTATTATTGTTATTGTTATTGTTATTGTTATTATTATTATTATTATTATTATAATACCCCTACAATGCCATCACTATTAGAACCATCATTCATTCTCTTTCAGGTTCTACGGCATGGTTTGATTGATGTGAAAGCTGGGCCAGTGATGATCAATTCCCTTGTCATTTTAATTAGGGCTATGTATATCAATTTATATCAAGTTGATGTAATGGAGAGCCACAATGATTTATCCTTGTACACCATCTATCAGATGATCATATCCCACACCCAGTATCTTCCATTAATGTTCCAGAGGGAGGCTGAGTGGGATAAATTGAAAGGTAAGGGATCATATGTTTTTTTTAAAAGAAACCTTTATTACATAACAGGACAATGTTATTTCAATAATTGAACTAATGATTTTATACTACAGTAATTTAGAATTATCTGACTTTGAAAGTTATTCATGCATTGGAAGGTGTCTTATTACTGTAAAATGTGATTGCTTTTGTCCATTATAATTCATTATTATTATTTGGTCTCTGGCAACTCAGAAACACACAAGGCTTCAGGGAATAAATGCAGAAATAATTTTCTTGTGTCATGTATCAGAAGGAGAGCAAGTTTTTATTATCAGTCTTTATGGACTCCTTGCTCTTACAAGTTTTCCTGCCCTTGAGGCATCAACCTGCATGTATCTTATACTATATTGTCATTCTTTTTCAAGTAAATAAGACCTCATTATCTCAGAGTTTGGAATATTTCAGAATGATAGTTGTTGTCTAACATAATCCCTTTTTTTATAGTGTAGCTGCTGTTTGTCTTCAAAGAAGTTACACCCTCATGTTCCCCCCCAGGGTCCATAAGACAGACTAGCCAATTACTAAGAATTATTTTATTGTTTGTCTTGGACAGGAGGTCTCTATCTCCTGTCATACAGCAACTGTCTCAGCTTTCTCTACAACCCTCATGTACAGATGTAACAACAGCACATATGTTGACCATCTTCCTCATTACACTCTGATCTGCCTTCACTAATCCCCAGGCTTTGCTCCAGAAATAGTGTTTGACTGCATTTGTATCACCACTCAAGTTAAGTACAGTGGACCCCCTGTATTTGCCAAGGGGGATGCGTACCAGCACCCCCCGGGAATAGCTGAAATCCGCCAAGTTTCAGTTAATGGCACCAATAACCAGTTTATGGCGCCTCTGTTAGGTATGTTATGGCACTATAGCTCTATTATCGGCACCATAACCAAACTTGGCCCGTTATGGTCCCATAAATCACCAATTTTATAGTGCTAGACAAGCGCCATAAAACCGGATCACTATTGACCGAGTCTGTTGATAACCGGGGACTGCCGTATACTGATTTATTATGCATTTTATTGGCATATTTTAAGCTTTTAGCGTCTTAGTTTTAGATGTCAGAATCTTAGACTAGGCTATGGTAGTGACTGCTAACATAGCTTAGGCTTATTGCCAGAATCAAAACTAATATTACAAGGGGTATATGTATGCTATAATTTTAATACACGTATATGCAATAAAAAATGGGGTCAAACATTACATGGAGTCAAATATTACACAAGTGTACATATACGAGTAGTCAGGAAATTACAGACAGTCCCCGGGTTACGATGGGTTCGGCTTACGACGTTCCAAGGTTTCAACGCTTTTCAATTATATTTGTCAGAAATTATTTCCAGGTTTACAACACTGTCGTTCCAGGGTTACGGCGCCTACAACGCTGATCTGGCAGAAGAAATGTGACACCAAAAATGCAAAATAATCAATATTTAAAGTCTTTTTTATGAAAAATGCAATAATAAAGCAGTTTATATAGTATTTAATGCACCCAAAGCATTAAAAGTAAGGTTTTCTCAGGATTTTTGACGATGTTCCGGCTTACGACAATTTTCGGCTTATGTGACCCAGGGACTGCCTGTAATATGAAAATACAGTAATTAGTGAATTTTTCACTGTGAAAAATACAGTGAATAGGCAGATTTTCTGTGGATAGTGGGTAGATATGATCTGTATAGAAACCTGTAAATAGCCAAGTCTGCGAATCTTGAGAACGCAAATGCAGGGGTTCCACTGTATGTTCTTGGTTTTAAGAAACTTCCAGCGTACTAGTATAGGTTATGATATGGAGGAGGTGGCGCCTAGCATGAAATTTGGGCAAGGCTGTCACTTAAGGGTCCAAAGCTGTTGAGTAACCACGTCCAGTGGGTGCTTTATCCTTTAAAAAGGAAGGATAAGTGTTGTTCATTCCATCTCCTTCAGCAATTTCTCAGTGCCCATTGAAGGAGGGACTAAGTCCTGACATTCTACTTGTTCAACTTCAATTATGGTTTTCCTTTCATTGATAAGGTATTTACCTTCAGCAGAGAAGATAAATATTGAGGCATCATGCCAAGGGTTTATCAATATTATCGGGGCAGTTTCTGGAGCCCTTAGTATCCTTTGGTTTGGAGTTGAATATTGTTGCTACCAGTCGGAGCTCTAAACCCACACTCTGCCTGGGTAGGCTGTGCAGCCACTTGATTCTTTTGTTTAAAGGCTGAGAATTTCTTTCATCATATATCTAATTCAGTGTCCAGGACTGACCTAAATTCCTGTTTGGAATCATGGATAATGTCTCTTGATATATTGATGTGCAGCAGCAAGGGCATCCTTGATACTGTTCATAATTTCCTTGCAGAAGGCTTGTTTCATTTGATTGTGCTCAGGCAACTGTATTGTGACTGCCTGGCAACAAAAGATGCAGACACTTTAGACAGGGTCAGGTGGACCCTGTTAGGATTCCCTTCATTATCTGATTGCCGAGGTATCTCTTTCATGTACAGTGGACGGTAGATTCTGGTTAGAGAGGGATGGGAATATAGTACTTTGCCGGAGTTTTGTCAGAAAAATGTAATCTCCTCCCTCTGTACCCTTACTGTAACCTAGGACCCAGCAAGACAGCTTAAAAAGAGCTGTTTCATTCTTAAAATTTGTTACCAGTAGCATGTTACAAATTTCACACATCTGGTGGCCAACCATATTTCCCTTTATTCCTACAAGGGCTATGTTCATGGCAGATGGTATGGGCCGTACCCACTGGTGAAAAGCGGACCAAACAATTTTCTGCAGCACATGTAGTCAGTAGGTCTTGCATAATAACAGCCCTGTAGTGATATAAGGAAAAAGTATTTATTTAAAACTACTAGGTACTAACCATCTGTAATCAGTGTATGAACAATATATTCAAGATGCTACAGGCTACGTTGGTCACAAGTGTGTAGTTATAGTAGTACAGTCATACCCCTGCGTACAAAAAATCCAGGTTACAAAGGTAAAGACAAACCTTTTTTTGCTTCTATGTATAAAAATAATTCAGGTTGCGAGAGGGTGTATGTACTGTAAAGTCCGAGATTCGCCCGGGCCGCCGAGAACAATTTTGAAACCCGTGCGCCGCCAACTGAGTAGACTCACCATCATCCTCCCGCTCTCCCATTGGTTCCTGATGCTAGTCACTGCTGTGAGATCCTGCTTTCCTATTGGTCAGCATCTGTCCCATTATGCATCTACGTAAAGGCATTCCTCGACCATTTCATTTCGGTAGTGTTATCGTACACAACTAGAATTTGTTTGTTCACACAGATTTTGTTTGTTAACGTAAATTCATGTTAGTTATTTCGCTTTCGTTGTACTGTAAATTACTTTATCGTGTTGTGTGTGAACTTAATTACTTACGTTATTAGCCATGGGTCCCAAGAATGTTGCTGAAGTTCACGGAAAGAAGAGGATGCTTTCTATGGAGACGGAAGATGGAGATAATTAAGAAGTATGGAGCTGGCATGCGGTTGAGTGTGATCGCTAAGGAATACGGTGGAAATCCATTGACGATAGGCACCATCCTTAAGCAGAGAAGTGTAGTGTTAATGTTTTCTGCCATTTTTTAATGTGTTTCCTAAAGTTAAGTGTTCATGTTTTCTGCCATTTGTCCTCCTCCTCTGTCGCCACTTTCGGACATCGCCTCACTCGAAAGGTAAGGTTCCACATTTCACTACATACGTACGTACATGTACACACAGTATTTCTTGTACCCTGTACACTCATACACTTTATTTACAGGTACAGTCATGGTTAGGTTAGGTATTGAGTGGTCCAAATTGTTGTATTTCATTGTTTATTGGTCAATTGAGCTTTATCATAAAATTTACTGTGGTGTTTTTGTAGGGCTTGGAACGAATTAGGCAATTTACATGCAAAACGTAGTTCTAGATACATAAAAATCAGGTTACGAAGGCCGCTTCACAATGGATTAATTTCGTAACCTGAGGCACTACCGTATAATGTTATGCTAGTGGTTGTCCATAAGGTAGTATTATTTTATAGATACTACCGTAATTTTGTCTTAAATATATTTCTCACAAATGTTAGATGTGTTAATTACTATTTGTTCCGATACGAATACAAACCATTGGTCCTTTACAATAGGAAGGTAACTAGCAGCAGCTGGAACGGTCGTAAGCTTCGAAGAAGGGAGTTTGGTAGTTAACTGCTTGTCTGACAGTGCGTGCTGGGAGGTGAAGAACCACTTTGCTTTCGGCCGCCGACGGAGACAGACGTGTTGTTCGCTCTCTGCCCGCTTTCGTCGTACGCTTTGTATCTTCAAACTTGGTTTGCTTTGTGTGTGTTTGATAAAATACTGTAAGTACGTGTGCTTTGTATTTTATTATTATTTCATTATTACGCATTCTCGTGAGCTCGAGACGTCCCCAAGCCCCCCCATCAGCCGCAGAGTTTGCCCTGGTGTGGAGGGCCGTAAGTATGGGGCCTTCCGCTCTTTTTCAGAGGTTGATCCTCATGAATTATGTGCTCGATGCTGAGGGCGCGAATGCTCTCGGGCCGAGCCTTGCGTTGTGTGTAATATTGGTCGGAGGAGCAGTGGGTGCTCCACGAGGAGAGGAGGAAGCGACGTAAGCCTGCCAGGGAGTCTTTCAGAGGGTTCTCCGGCGACGCCCTTGGTCACAGAAAACGTTGTCTTCCTTCCTGCCGCCATCCCAGCGCTCGCATATGGCTCCTTCCCCTTCGGGGGAGGTTTCTCGTTCCTTCTCTCCTTCTCTTCGCCCGATCCGTCGAGCGGAGAGGAGGGGACGGGATGCCCCGAAATCCAATTGTACACGGGGTCTTCCGTTCGTTGGGGGACTAGGCTACAGGCTTCTGTTACCGTGCGGTAAACAGAAAGATGATAGAGTTTATTGAGATATCTCTGTCTGAAAATTCTCGCAATGTCCAAGGCGATGCAGTAGAGATGGTTATTCAAGTATGCGAGAATCCCAGCCAACCAGAGTCCTAAGTCTGTGATTGCCGGGCAGAGATACGGTTCGGTAGTCAATCATTGTAGAGGAGAGAGACATAAACTGACAGTGCTATCTCGGAGAGCCAGCTGGTACTGGGCTGCGGCAAGGCAGCCCATACACCGCTAGCTCTCGCTCACTCGTCATCCTGAGTTGCCAGATAATCCATTCCAAGAAGGAATGCGTTCGGCTAGAACCATCGAGCATTTGCATTTAAACGAAACGGATTTCGGTGAATACAAACGCTGAGGAGGGGTTGTTGTAACAATACCATAAGTATCTCAAAATCGAAACTGGTAACTCCTGGGAGGTTGCAGGCAGTCCCGAGTTGCAGTTCAATAAAGAAGATACTATGTATTCGTCTCGGTCACAATCCGTAGAGTTAACTACGGTATGTGCCTACACCTCGGACAATTCAACTGATTAACAGAATCATGTCGCGAGGGCAATATACGTAGTATATTTGTAGGTTCCTGTACATAGACCTCCATCCTAAATTCTTTTCCATTCGAGGAACGAGAATAAGGACTGGAAGCCGACACCCTTCATTCTCTAATGAAGAGAGTGAAGGGGAAGTTTTCCTCGAAGGAAGACTTCAATGGTGATAACAGGATACCGAAGACGATAGTTCAAGCCAAACTGGATGTTCCCACCCGTTCTTCTCTATCCTGTGAGATATTCTTCCTTCAGCAGCAGTGCTTCTCTCGAATGTTAGAAATTCGAGCATTCAGCGAGATTCCCAATTATCATAATAACAATTATCTGGGATTCTCGTCTAGCCCACTCTGGACCGTGGTTTCGCCCAAGTGTTTGCAGATTGTAGAAAACCAGAACACTCGGAGAATGTTAGAAATTCCGGAGAATTCTAAGCACTCGGCGAAACCCCCACCGAATTCATCAGACGATCATCAGGTGGTGGTCCTCCCAATTCCCGTAGAAATCGAGGATGGGGCAAGATCCTTCCTCAACGATGGGGACTTACGTCCGGTAGTACCCGAAGGTCCCCCCAGGAACGCAGTCCCCAACATGGAATCCTACGGAGAAAATACTGCAGGACCCCTCCCCTTTCCTTCGTAGCCATAGGGAGAGAGGGAATGGGGGAGGAAGATTGGATACTCGCTCGCCTTCCCAGCGGAACTAGCAGTTGGAGAAGCGAGTACGAGCAGCCATCACCGTGCGGTGATGGCCGCTCAGTCCAGGAAAACGTTACCGTCAGGAGAAAACGTTTTCCCAAAGAGGGTTACGAACTCGTACTGTAGGCTAAGCGTCTGCCGCCACCGTGACCGTCATCTGGGTGGGGCTGAGTGAGCACCTGACAGGAGAGAGCCGATACCGTCCTCCGACGCATCCCAGTCCTCGTCGAGGCCGAAACCTCCCAAGAGGACCAAAGGGGGAGCGCACCCTGTTCTCTTGAGTGTGTGGTCCAGACATTACTCCTTTTGGCTTATGAGATGTCTCACCAAAATTAAACACTTTATTAGACTCTGTCCTAGTATACCTCATTCTCATCAATTCTTCCTGACTCAAATCCATGACAATGCGTGCTAGTCACAATTCCCCGCAAACTGTCGATTTACAGTGTCTAAAATTGCATCAACCACCTCCCATGACTCATGACTCTTCCTCTATTTTATTAACTTCTACATAAACTTCTGTCCCAGTTTCTGTTTTCTGCTTATTTTCTTCTTATTTTGTTTCAATTTTCTTCCTATTATGAAAATTCTGAGTACAATCCCTAGCCCAATAACATCCCGAGCTGCATATTGCACATACTGTTACTTTCCCTTCTTTGTTTATAGGATTTCTTCCACCCCGATATTTCTGGTTTTCCCCTCCCTCTCCCAGAACTCGCATTGCCTTCTGAACCCCAACCATTCCTGTTCCTCTTTAGTCCCTAATCCCTCAAATAGTCTTTTCATTGTTTGCGACCCTTTTTCGTACTCTAACTTTTCTTGCCCACAAGCCGATAATAACATTTGTTTTTGATTTTCTGTGAAATTTGCTTGCTCCAATACTTGATAACCCTTGACTTCCCTTCAAGCGTGCTTTTCCCCATTGCTCTGTCACACTTGGATGCTGCCTTCTCGTACCTAGTTTCTTATTCTACTGTAATTCTCCATTACCGTGTCTTTTAGATAGGCTTTACCTAGTTTGTCTAGGATTATCTTTGGACCCTCTGTACTTGTAAGTTTATCTCTATCGAATCCTTCTGCTAGTTCTCGGGCTTTCCCTTTTAAGCTCATTCTTATCTTTATCCCCGGGTATTTTGTATCTTCTCCAAACAACAATAGCCAATCTTTGACTTGACCTTTCCATTCTTTGTACTCTTCTTGTATCCCGCTAAGTCTCGGACATTCCCTTCTCCATCTAGTCTCCCTTTGTTCACTGTCGGATCCAGGCACCTTTGATCAACCACACACTGCTACCAGTTTGAATTTTAACCTAGCTCTCTCCTACCAACCAAACAGCACACGCACATGTCCTCCTTCTCCCTGTGTTATTGTTTACATCCAACAGACACCGCCATCTTGTCATTTATGACGTCACAATACAACTTAAATACATGAATAGACACCTTCTAGAATCAACCATATGCTGTCCTTACATAGGTCATCCACCATATTTTGATAATGCAGAAAATAACAATAACAATAAAAATGAATTAACCCTTAAACGCCGACTGGACGTATTTTACGTCGACATTTTTTGTCTCGGGTGCCGACTGGACGTATTTTACGTCGACATACAAAAGTTTTTTTAAAAATTCGCGGAAAAATATTTTTAGGCCTACCAGCCGAAAACTCTTGAATCACGCGCCTTGGGGGATGCTCAGAGTTCACGGATCAAGGTGTTGTTTTGTTTACAATCATTACGCAAGCGCGAATTTCTTTCTTGCCGCACTAAAAAGTATCTGTGACACATCTCGGAAATTATTTCGTCACTTTGACATAATTTTTTTACCATTTTAAATTAGCCGTTACATGGAGTATTATATATGAAAATGTGCGCATTTTTATGTAGAATACAACATTAAAATACTCATGATTGTAGCTTTTATCAGTTTTGAGATATTCTCATATAAATAACGATAAGTGCCAAAATTTCAACCTTCGGTCAACTTTGACTCTACCGAAATTGTCGAAAAATGCAATTATAAGCTAAAACTCTTATATTTTAGTAATATTCAATCATTTACCTTAATTTTGCAACTAATTGGAAGTCTCTAGCACAATATTTCGATTTATGGTGAATTTATGAAAAAACTTTTTCCTTACGTCCGCGCAGTAACTCTTCCAAAAAAAATCATACATGCGATTGTGGTAATGTTTGCACAATTTTAAATTAGCTGTTACATAAAGTTTTATATATGAAAATGTGCGCAATTTCATGCACAATACAACTAAAAACAACCCATGGTTGTAGCTTTTATCAATTTTGAAATATTTTCATATAAAAAATGTTAAGTGACAAATTTTCTACCTTCGGTCAACTTTGACTCTACCGAAATGGTCAAAAATCGCTATTGTAAGCTAAAACTCTTATATTCTAGTAATATTCAAGCATTTACCTTCATTTTACAACAAATTGGAAGTCTCTAGCACAATATTTTGATTTATGGTGAATTTATGAAAAAAATAACATTTTCTTTACGTCCGCTCGGTAACTCTTCCGAAAAAATCATATGTGCGATTGTGGTAATGTTTGCACCATTTTAAATTAGTCGTTACATAATGTTTTTTATATGAAAATGTGTGCAATTTCATGTAGAATACAACAAAAAATAGTTGAAGGTTGTAGCTTTTCTCATTTTGAAATATTTGCATATAAATCACGATAAATAGAAAAAAATCACGTTCGGTCAAATTTGACTCTACCGAAATGGTCGAAAAACGCAATTGTAAGATAAAACTCTTACAGTCTAGTAATATTCAGTCATTTATCTTCATCGTGAAACAAATTCGAAGTCTCTAGCACAATATTTTAATTTATGGTGAATTTAAAAAAAAAACTTTCCTTCGGGGATTTGTGGCGGATTCTCCGCCACAAATCTCCAAAATGCGTGAGTCCCATTCTCGGAATATTTGCTCCGTTTCATATTAGGCATTTCATAGAGTTTTATATATGAAAATGTGCGCAATTTCATGTAGAATAAAACGAAAAATATTTAAAAGTTGTAGCTTTTCTTATTTCCGAAATAATTGCATATAAAAAAATATATATAAAAAAAATTTGACATTCGGTCAACTTTAACTCGTCAGATATGGTCAAAAAACTGCATTTGTAAGCTAATATTCTTACAGTATAGTAATATTCAATCATTTGTCTTCATTTTGAAAGAAATTGGAAGTCTCTAGGACAATATTTAGATTTATGGTGAATTTTTGAAAAAAATATTTGTTTACGTACGAGCGTTACGAATTCATGCTTTATTTTGTGATAATATTTTCTCTGTGTTGCTTTTATCGTTTTACAATTTGTTATATACCAAAATGATCGCAATTTAGTGTACATTACAACGAAAAAAAAGTAACTTGTTACCTTTAACCGTTTTGCGCACAGCGCGATTTGAATACAATTATATATGAAATTTCGTTTTTGCGCTATCATATATCGCATTATTTATATATGATAATGATAATTTTTTTCATTTCTGATGGTTGCATACTAAACTTCAGGCAATGACAAAAAAAGGAGCCAAAAATGATCTCTTAATCTTGAAAACTAAGCGCGCTGTGATTTTTTGAAAAAAATATTTTTTCCGCTTCTGCGCTCACTCTGAAACGTCTCCGGCACACGGGAGACATTTTTTTTTTTACCGCTTCGGCGTTTAAGGGTTAATTGACTAAACTAATATATAATATATAATCAGTGGATTCCCCCTCTTCCCCACATTGGTGTAAATTCTGAAGTGGAGTTAGCTCTAGGTCAGACTCAGACGTGCCTTTGAACCCTTCGGATGTATTGTTCCAGCCTCTTAAGTTGCATTATCAGGAGACGTCTAAACCCACGGTTGCTGTGGAGTTTGATTCAGTGTCGGTTTTAGAATTTTGGGAGGAGGTGCCTTCTTGTTTGAAGGTTTCCTTTCCCTTTGTGTTGAAACCGGGTCATTCTTTCAGTAGTGGTGATGCAGACGATCATTCCCTTAATTTGCCAGAGTATAATGCTAATTTCTTGGGTCTGTCTCAAGGGTATAGATTATTGGTAAGACAGTGCTTTCATCTAGGGTTTCCCAATATAATGGACCATGTTCTGAGAAATTTCCCTGAATTTACCAATGATGCATTTCTTGATTATCAGAGCGGTACTGATTCAATCTATTTTCTCTCCGTCAAAAAGATGGCTTCTTCTTCTTCCCCTCAGTCCTCTTCTGCTATCTCCAATCCTATTCCAACTTTACATCCCAATCTCCCTCTAAGTTCTCTCATATTTCCATTTCGGCCGCTTCTTCGGTGTAGGTTTCAGAGGTTTCCCTTACACATCTATCAAGTTTTCCTGTGGCTGGTTCCTTTGCTACGGGTCAAGCAGTTGCACAGACTTCAGCCTGTTCCCAGGCTGTGGCAGAAGCTTCCGCAAGGCCACTTCTGAGCCAGTTAACAAATGTAGGTTGTAAGATTCTGACTGCTAAGTGTGCGGGGTCAGTTTTAGGGGACACGTTTGCTCCATCGCCAAATGTTTTGGCAAAAGGTATTCAGCTTGCGGCTGTTACAGCAGTTTCCGCAGATTGTAGTTTGTCGTTGTGTGCACCTTTAAGTATTGGTATGTCCAGCCTGCCTTCCACCTATTCAACCTCTGTAGTTGGTGCTCTGTTGGTGGCACTGAGTGTGGCTTTGTCACGTTTTCATTCTCCTTTGACTTCTTTCTCAGCTTTCTCTGAAATTCTGGCTTTTCAGTTGTCTAAAGCGGATGATGCTGGTTCGGGTTTGGTTTCGGGTCTTCCGGGGTTAAGTACTCCCTCTACTTTTACGGGTGTTTTGATGGCTACAGGTCATCATCCGAGTGGGACACTGTTTCAACAGAGAACAGTTGGTTCAGGTATAGTGGCTTTGCCGCTCGTAGGTCCGAATTCTGGGTATTGCGTCTCACAGTCGGTGTATGAGAGGGGGAGAGGTTTGGCTCAGCCAGGTGTGGCTCGGGTACTAGTTGCACAATCAAATCCCAGTGGTGGAAGGGTGGCGCACCTGGGCATTTGCAGCTCTGGTGCTACAGTCACAAGTGTACTTGGATTAGGTTCTGCACACCCATTTGTGGGGAGTGCGTCGGAGACGGGTGTTTCTTCTTTGCATTTTGCCGATGATGGTTCTGCGCAACCTTTGGAGGTTGGCCATTGTAGGTGCCATTACGTTAGGTAAGGTATCGAGGTACATACGGAGGTGTTGCCAACTGTTCACAGGTAACTGATACAGTTTACCTATAGCATTGGTAACTCACTCACTCCACTGGCTGCGGGCCTCCATGGCTCTTTGCCACTATTACAAGAAGCTTCCAACAACCACGGTCCTGTGCAACATCCCACCAATCCCCAGGACCATCCACTCCAAGCTTTGTCATGTCCTTTTTAATTTTATCAGACCATCTCATGCGGGGTCTTCCTGGAGGTCGTCTGCCCTCTGGTTGTCCTCGAGTAATCTGGCTTATCAGTCTATCTTGATGAGTCCTGGCCACATGCCCTGCCCACCTCAGTCTTTGAGCCATAATTGTGCCTGTTATCAGGGGTACTTCTGTCATTTCCCTTAGTTCATTATTCAAGATTCTGTTCTCAAACACTTCCAACCTTTGTTCCAGATCCTTTGTCAGCCTACAGGTTTTGCAACCATACGTTAACACAGGTCTAATAATGGGTGTATAGGCCTTCACCTTTGTTCTCCTTGATAAGATACTACTATTGAGCACTTTGGCTAAAGCCCAACTACATCTGGCTGCTGCTGCTGCTGCTATTCTTAATTTTACCTCTTCCTCTACTTTATTTTCAGCTGTAACTGTTGATCCAAGGTATTTGAAGTTCTCAACCGCTTCCAACTCCATATTTCCACACCTGATGTTACCAAGTGTCCTCTCCTGCCTTGAAACCTTCAAGATTTTGGTTTTAGCGTCATTTATTTCCAGGCCAACTTGATTTGCAGCTTTTCTAAAAATGCTTATTTTCTATCAATTTCCTGGATGTTTTCACCACAAAAGTCAACATCATCTGCATAAGCTAATCTGTCACACACAGCCTTCCCAAGATGTATTACATTACCCTGTGGTGTTTGTCTCATGATCCATTCCAGCACTAGGTTAAAGAGAATCGTAGACAGTGTTCATCCCTTCTTTAAACCGTTGTCAACTTCAAAAAGACCTGTTACTTCCCCTCCAATCCATACTCTGCCTCTCATATTTTTGTAACACATTTTTATTAGGCGTATAAGCTTCCCTGGTATCCTGAATTTTCTCAGTATCCTCCATAATGCCTCTCGTTGTATACTGTCATATGCCTGCTTAAAATCTATAAAGGCGTGCCAAGAGTCTTTATCGTATTCCCAGGATCTGCCTTATAATAAATATTTGGTCTATGGTTGATCTAGATGCTCTAAACCTTGTTTGGTAATCCCCTACTATGGTCTCACTGTGTCTCTTCAGTCTATTACAGTAGTACCTCGAGATACGAAAGGCTCTACTTACGAAAAACTCGAGATACGAAAGCCAATGCGAAAAATTTTACTGCTCTACATACGAAAAGTTTTAAAGATACGAAAGGTTGTTGCTGTAAAGTCCCGAGATTCGCCCGGACCACCGAGAACAATTTTAAAACTCCCGCGCCGCCAACTGAGTAAACTCGCCACCATCCTCCCGCTCTCCCATTGGTTCCTGATGCTAGTCACCCCATAAGGTCCTGCTCTCCTATTGGTCAGCATCTACCCCTTGTGCTTTAAGTATTCTATTGGTAAAAGGTTGCTGTAAATTGAAAAACTTATTCATGCAATACATTTAATAAAAAAAAAAACATTAGGTAAAGATAGAATAAAGAATAGAAATGAATGGTTATCATACTGTTTGGTAGTTTCAGTAGTTGAAGAGAGATAATGAAAATTTATGGCTTACTGTGTAAAAGTGATTGCTTGGCGATCGTTCGATACTAGTTAGTGATGGATGTAAACAGACGTTTGGAAGCTTTTTTTGTTTTTGTTTGTTTATTATAGTTAATGGTTACTTAACCCTCTTACGCCGAAGCGGTAAAAAAAAAATTGTCTCCCGTGTGCCGGAGGTGTTTCAGAGTGAGCGCAGAAGCGAAAAAAATATTTTTTTCAAAAAATCACAGCGCGTTTAGTTTTCAAGATTAAGAGTTCATTTTTGGCTCCTTTTTTTGTCATTGGCTGAAGTTTAGTATGCAACCATCAGAAATGAAAAAAATATCATTATCATATATAAATAATGCGATATATGATAGCGCAAAAACGAAATTTCATATATAATTGTATTCAAATCGCGCTGTGCGCAAAACGGTTATAGGGAACAAGTTACTTGTTTTTTCGTTGTAATGTACACTAAATTTCAATCATTTTGGTATATAACACATTGTAAAACGATAAAAGCAACACAGAGAAAATATTATCACAAAATAATGCATGAATTCGTAACGCGCGGACGTAAACAAATATTTTTTTCAAAAATTCACCATAAATCTAAATATTGTCCTAGAGACTTTCAATTTCTTTCAAAATGAAGACAAATGATCGAATATTACTATACTGTAAGAGTACTAGCTTACAATTGCATTTTTCGACCATATCTGACGAGTTAAAGTTGACCGAATGTCAAATTTTTTTATATATATTTTTTATATGCAATTATTTCGGAAATAAGAAAAGCTACAACCTTTAAATATTTTTTGTTTTATTCTACATGAAATTGCGCACATTTTCATATATAAAACTCTATGAAATGCCTAATATGAAACGGAGCAAATATTCCGAGAATGGTACGTATGCATTTCAGAGATTTGTGGCGGAGAATCAGCGCGCGGAGGGAAGGAAAGATTTTTTTTTAAATTCACCATAAATCTAAATATTTTGCTAGAGACTTCGAATTTGTTTCAAGAAGAAGATAAATGACTGAATATTACTAGACTGTAAGAGTTTTAGCTTACAATTGCGTTTTTCGACCATTTCGGTAGAGTCAAATTTGACCGAACGTGGTTTTTTTTTCTATTTATCGTGATTTATATGCAAATATTTCAAAAATGAGAAAAGCTACAACCTTCAATTATTTTTTGTTGTATTCTACATGAAATTGCACACATTTTCATATATAAAACTTTATGTAACGGCTAATTTAAAATGGTGCAAACATTACCACAATCGCTCGTATGATTTTTTCGGAAGTTACCGCGCGGACGTAAGGAAAATGTTATTTTTTTCATAAATTCACCATAAATCGAAATATTGTGCTAGAGACTTCCAATTTGTTGCAAAATGAAGGTAAATAATTGAATATTACTAGAATATAAGCGTTTTAGCTTACAATTGCGTTTTTCGACCATTTCGGTAGAGTCAAAGTTGACCGAAGGTTGAAATTTTGGCAATTATCGTTATTTATATGAAAATATCTCAAAACTGATAAAAGCTACAATCATGAGTATTTTATTGTTGTATTCTACATAAAAATGCACACATTTTCATATATAATACTTCATGTAACAGCTAATTTACAATGGTACAAAAATTATGTCAAAGTGACGAAATAATTTCAGAGATGTGTCACAGATACTTTTTAGTGCGGCAAGAAAGAAATTCGCGCTTGCGCGCCTGCGTAACGATTGTAAACAAAACAAAACCTTGATCCGTGAACTCCCAGCATCCCCCAAGGCGTGTGATTCAAAAGTTTTAGGCTGGTAGGCCTATAAGTATTTTTCCACGAATTTAAAAAAAAATTTTGTAAGTCGACGTAAAATACGTCCAGTCGGCACCTGAGAGACAAAAAATGTCGACGTAAAATACGTCCAGTCGGCGTAAGAGGGTTAATAATTATTTGAAATGAGTACATGCAATACATTTAATAAAACAATTGTGAATTAGATATCAGAAAATATAAAATAAATCAGTCTGCCAACAAATATGTATTTTTTAGAATTCTTCTTCTGTTTTATTATTACGTTACGTATTACGTATGTTTCATTACAGCTGTCAGTAACTCGGTATCTCCATTAGGTAAAGATAGAATAAAGAATAGAAATGAATGGTTATTATACTGTTTGGTGGTTTCATTAGTTGAAGAGAGATATTAATGACAATTTTTGGCTTACTGTGTGCTAGGAAAAATGATTGCTTGGCGCTCGTTCGATACTCGTAAGAATGTAAACAATCGATTGGAAGGTTTGTTTTTTCTTTGTTTGTGTATTATAGTTAATGATTAATTAATAATTATTTGAAATGAGTACATACTGATTATTTATACATTTTATTGGCATATTCTAAGCTTTTAGCTCTTAGGTTTAGATGTCAGAATCATAGACTAGGCTACAGTAGCAACCTCTAACATAGGCTAGGCTTATTGCTAATGGACATATGCTAAAGTCCTAATATATGCAGTAAAAATGGGGTTGAACATTACATGCAGTTGAATATTACTCAAGTATGTACAGTATTTTGCCTTTTTGGAGACATATTTCTTCCGTCGTAACCCTAGAACATGTGTTTTAGGCCTGGAAATATAATTTACTGGGGTGTTTTTGGAGGGCTTGGAACGGATTAGCCATTTTACATGTAAAATGTGTTCCAAGATACGGAAAACTCATAATACAAAGGCCGTCTCGGAACGGATTAATTTCGTATAGGTACCACTGTATTTAATAATTTAGCTACAGTCTTATATCCAACAGTTAAGAGACAAATGCCTCTATAATTCCCACATTCCGTTCTATCCTATCACCTTTCTTGTGAATTGGCACAAACAGTCCCTCCTCCTATTCTTCAGGCATTTCTTCCCTTCTCCAAATTCCAATCACAATTTTTGCCATTGCTTCTTGTAGTTGTCTTCCTCCATACTTCAGTACTTCTGCACTAATCTCATCAAGGCCAACAGACTTCTTATTCTTTAGGTGATTTATTATTTCTAGAATTTCTTCTGTGGTTGTATCCTCTTCATCCTCTCCCAATATAATTTCTCCATTCTCCCCAGGCTGTTTGGGAGGTGCTGTTCTGTTTAACAGGGTTCTAAAATGTTCTACCCATCTCTCTTCAATTTCCTCTCTATCTACTAAAAGATCGCCATATCTACTGCGCACCGCACCATTCCTAGCATGGCCTGGTATCCTTTCGTGATTTTATTTATACCATAGAACTCGGCCCTCACATTTCCCTGCCTGCTGTTGCTCTCAACCTCTTCCAACTCTCTATCAATTAGCATTCTTTTCTTCCTTCTGTTAGTGCTCATTTCATGCCTCAATTCTTGCCTCTGTATATATCCTTCTCCTCTCTGCATTTCTCCTATTCTCTATCCATTGTAATCTTGTTTCTCCTCTTCTTTGGGCTGCCTCTCTGCATTCCTCATCAAACCATTGCCCTTCCCTCCGTTGCCTCGCCCTGCCAACAGTTCTCTCTGCTGCTTCCAACACTAGAGGTTTTACTTGGTTACAACTTACATTATCATCCACCTCTAATGCTGGAAATCTGATCTCTACTTCAACCTAATATTGCAATCTTGTTTCCTCTTCCTTCAGTTTCTCAGTATCTATCTTAGATGTTTGCCCTCCATTCTTTCTCTTTATTGTCAATTTTATATGTATTTTTGCTGCCACCATGTAGTGATCTGAATCACACTCCGCTCCCTGGTATGCTCTCACATCCATTAGTGCTGATCTAAATTTCCTTTTGACTGAAATGTGATCACTTTGATTGGTTGTATTTCCATAAGGTTTGGAAACACTGTCAGTTAGTTACTCAATTGATGGGTAAGTTTTGTGAGGATGTAGTTTGGGCTGGTCAGTGACCAGGGCTAATTCAGGTGTTCAGGTAAGAATTACAATATTAGTTGTATTATGAAAACTTCATTGTATTGAAGAAGGCCACTTGATCAGCATTTTTATATTTGGTATACATGTATATTGAAATGTAGCAAAGCATCATACCACAAATGGTCAGTAGTGACCTACTAGGGGGTAAACTGTTCTAAAACACATATTTCACATAGATTTCATCCTCCAGATATCATGGATTAGATTTGGCATCTGTGAATAATGCTAGAAGAAACTGAAGGATATGGTCAAGATGAGTTGTTATTAGAATGAAAGAAATGTACAGTATGTATGTGTGTATGGTTTGTCTTGAGATAGGGAAAATGAAGAACAAGAGCTAGGGAAAAGGAAGAAGAACAAGAGCATATGAAGATTATACAGTGAATGATTAAATATGAGAGAATGGTACAGAATATAAAGTCAGAGTTAAAAGTGCAGCAACAGAAAAAAAAGATATTTAAAAGCCTCAAGCATAATAACAGAAATAAATACAAGACTTAGAAATAGCATATATGTAGTTAAAAGTTTTCTTAGATACATCTTTTAGGTTATTAATATCATAAAAAGGTGAACATAACAAAAAGAACTGCAACTAGTACTGAGAAAAATAAGAGAAATGGCAAGGCTAGTAGTATGGGAGAGGACCAAGTTATGGAAATGTTGATGTATGGTGCTTGGGAAACGTAGAATTTTGTGGAATGAAGGAATCAAAGAGAAATATTTGAAGAGAGCTGAAAACTTTAAGAATCTAGAGGAAGGGACAAAAAAGTTTGTAAAGCGTTGTAATGGGAAAAATTAAAGCAATTTGAATGAAATAGAGGAATTCATATGAAACAAATAAATAGGAAACAGTTTAGGAATAGATAGAAAAGTCAGTGTGAATTTTAATTTGTATTGCTGAGGTGTATGCTTTGAGGAAGAATGAGGAATGACAGCTAGATGGGAAAGAATTGACGATGCTCAAGTGGATATTTAGCATCATGAAGTCAGTAAACATTAGTTTATGCTATTTGTGCTTTTTATCTAAATAAGTTATTGTAGATAACATCCTATTAACCTGTACCACTCTTCTTCCAGAAAGTATTGTTGAGTTGCAGCAAACAATTATTGATCATAATAAAAGCATATGTCTGGAAGAGCATGTTCCAGTGCTCTTAGGTGCCTATGGAGCCTCTATGTCTGCAGTGGACCAGAAAATTTTAAGGGTAATTTGGTTATTAAGTTCTTTTAATTTTTTCTGGTTGAGTTCATTACCAATTCATTTCAGTTGTTCATCAAAGAATGCTGCTGTTCTTTAATTGCTTATATTCATTATGCTAAGGAATTTTGTAAAAATAAAGTTTTTTCATTAGAATAAATACATTATCCATTTACCCAGATTGTTAGTAGCCTTTAGAAAATTCCAGCTTTCAGTGTAGTACAGTAAAAAATAATATTCCCATACAAACCTACCCTTCTTACAAGGAACAGAAATATTAAAGATTTTGTTGTAAAATAGTAACTGAAACTAGGAATCATTGTTTTCCAAAAAATTTAGTAAATCTGTGCAGATGGCTTATTTTTTTCTGACTCCTCTGCAGTTACTACACATCTACGAAGAAATAGGTGCCATGAATAGATACAACCCACTTCTATGGGGAGATGCAGCTGTTGCTCACTTTGGGTTATTCACTTCTACAAAAACTTATGAAGAACCAAAGAGCAACCAAATTATAGGCCTGTTGAAGGGTGACAAGATGTTTAAGACCTGTTGTTCATTTGATGTCAATCTACCCTTAGAGGTATGTATTTATTTTGTTTGTATATATTTTATTCACCTCATTGAGTCTTTAGTTTTATGTTTTGATCTCCATTATTATCTATGGTGTAGCAATAAGGGTCATTGGTGTAGCAATAAGTCATTGGCATCTCAGGTTGTTATAAAAAGCTTTTTTTTCCATTACAATATTTTTTAATTGAGATTTGGATATGTTAACTCATGCAAATTCAAACTTACATATATTACAAAAATACATCTGAGCAAGGAACTTTTCATATCAATCAACTTATTATGAATGTTTGTGCTGTTGTCATTTTAAAAAATGTGTACTTACAGCTTATGTCATATGCTAGAAACAGGCCATTAACCCTTAAATGCCTATTGGATGTATTTTACATCGACTAAAATTGTCTGTCGGGTGCTTAATTGACGTAAAATATGTCGACTCTAAAAAGTGTTTTTTAATATTCGCGGAAAAATAGTTATAGGCCTACATGGCAAAAAATTTTGAATTGCACCTTGAGGGATGTGGGAGTTCGGGAGTTCATGGATCAAGCTGTTGTTTTGTTTACAAGCGTTACCCAGGCGCGCATTCGCGAATTGCTTTCTTCTCGCACCAGCAAGCATCAGCGATGCGTCGTCTGAGAGCAATCTCTTGCTGCATTCGTGTTTTGCCGAACTTTTGCGACTGTTTAAGTATTTGTGGTGGTACAAGATGTACGTAGAGATGTCCCAACATTGTCTAGAGCGCAAAAGGCCTGTCGGTAGGGATCGCGATGTTTTGGACTTAGATGCTGGAGAGGGACCAAGCACCCAAGATGACCCAGCTACTTAACGGCGTGTTGTTCGGCCTCGTGTGGCCGAAAGTGTCCAAGGACCACATCGTGTGCCTTTTACGACCCCTAGGAAGCATTGGGGTGTCCTGAGGGGCGTCGTAGACATTTGGGAGGCCTCCAACAAAAGGACATTGATGAGTACTTGTTGGAGCTCGATCAAGAGCAGGTCGCAAGTCCTCATTTTGATGGCAGTTGGTCATCTAGTGACGAGGACATCACTCCCGATGTACTAAGTGATGATGAATATTTGCCCCCAATGTCTGTACGGGAGTCACAGGCTGAAACTGAGTTAGAATTTAGTGGTTTTAGTGCATATGAGGGGGATTCTGAGGAGGAGGAGGAGGAGTTGTTGAGTTTTGTTGTTGAGGATGAAACAGAGAGCGAGGGACCTGGCCTCAAGGAAGATATCCTAGCGGAGTACGTATTCTTTTATCAAGGTTCTTTATCTTCCGCCTAACACCACCCCTCTCCTCCAGCCCATGGACCAGCAAGAGATGTTTCGACATCACCGATACCACAAGCTTCACCTTGTGTGAATTTTGGAAGGAGCATTTTGATGTCGGGATATGCATCCAACTCATCGATCAAGCTTGGCAGGAGGTTTCGAGGTGAACCTTGAATTCCTTGTGGGGGAAACTCTGGCCTGATGCTTTATCCGCCTGAGACTTTGAGGGATTCAACTTGGGCAAAGCTGATGAAGATTCAGAAACAGTTGACAATCCTGAAACTGTTTCGCAACCAGATCTTGATGAGATCGTTCACTCGGCTAGTCCATGGGGCTGGTCGTCGACGAGGACGACATCAATGACCTTCTCGAGGAGCACCAAGAGGAGCTTAAGACGGATGACCTGAAAGAGTTGGAGGCCATACAACATAACGTCATTCAAGAAGAGTTCTCTAGCAGCAGCGAGGAGGAGGAGGAGGACCCTATGACAACGGCAGAAATTAAGGATGCTCTAGCTGCTTTTCATAAAGTGCAATCATTTGTAGAAAAAAGACACCCCGAAAAGGCTTACATAGGTTGTATGCTTGCGCAGTTCGATGATGTTTGCCTGAGTCATTTCAGGAACAATTTGAAAAGTAGGCAGAAGCAATCTTCCTTGGATAGTTACTTTTTAAAGAGGCCTTTAGTAGTAAGCAAACAGGAAGGTCCAAGTGATACGGCAACAAATAAAGAAATTTAATTTTTAAGTTTTTTGTAAAGTTAAGTGTTAATGTTTTCTGCCATTCTGCTATTTTTTAATGTGTTTCGTAAAGTTAAGTGTTCATGTTTTCTGCCATTTGTCCTCCTCTGTTGCCACTTGCTGACATCACCTTATTCGAAAGGTAAGGTTCCACATTTTACTACATATGTGTGTACATGTAGGTACAGTATTTCTTGTACCCTGTACACTAATACACTTTATTTACAGGTACAATAAAGGTTAGGTTAGGTATTGAATGGTCCAAATTGTTGTATTTCATCGTTTATTGGTCAGTTTAGCTTTAGTATAACATTTACTGTGGTGTTTTTGTAGGGCTTGGAACGAATTAGGCAATTTACATGTAAAATGTAGTTCTAGATACAAAAAAAATCAGGTTTCGAAGGCCGCTTCAGAACGGATTAATTTCATATCCTGAGGCACTACTGTACTTATAGTCTTACCTTTAGTTGGTAGCTTCAAGATTTTCCATTGCCAGTAAGGAGGGATTCTCCATTTTTTTGGAATCCCTTCTATCTATATAGATGTTCTGGATGAGTGTGGTTTTCCTTCATGCCTTTGGTTTGGAGTTGGTTTACCAAGTTAACAGGTACATTGTATGAATGACCTTGGCTTTTCATTTGGTATGTAGTAGTGTTTACACTTGTTGCTCCCTCAGACATCTTTATTGACTGCTTATGGTGAGCATTTCCCATCCTGATTTATTACAGGTAAGAGATTCACATGTATTATCTCTTTTAAGCATCGTTAGAAGATGCAGGTTATTTACCCTACTGTCTCAGCCTCTGAGTATATGAGAATAATATACTGCAAGCTATACCAGGTCAAAAGTCTTGGACAGTATTTTTATGGCAGGATGTTGACTTTGTTTTTTACATAAATTAAATACATTTTGTTTCTCTGTTCTTCCCCAATTTTGTTCTGCATTGCTTTCCTTTATCTTCTATTAATTAGTACTTTTGTAATCTTATGTTCTGGATATTTTTTACTTTAATTCTGGATGTGTTAATCACTTCTTTGTGGAAGAAAAGATAAACTTTTACAATGTAAGAGCATGGCTAGACTGTTTAAAGATGATGGATCTGTAATGGAAGTTGTATCTGGCCTTCAAAAGTGGAAGCATATCTAAGAGGCATCAGTGTAGATTATGTGGTGGTGGTGGTGGTGGTGGAGGCAAGACATACATACACATGGTTCTCAGATTTCTTTGATATTTGGTCAGTCTGGGATGTTTTCAGAATGCCACTGTCATTGATAAGCTTTATTTAAAGACCATTTTACCCACACTTTTACAATTAGTATCACACGTTTGTCAGAGGAAGAGACTTGGCACTGTTAGTGTAATATTGACTTTTCTCATGAGTTCTGTATTATGTTCTCATAGGTACAGCTTTAATTTCAGTCCATATACTGACACTTGGGAATTAATGGTGATTTATTGATGTGTTTTGCATTTGAATGAAAATTATTTGTTAGTGTTAAAAATATTCAAGGTTTTAGGTTGCATGTTTGCAAAAACTAATGTATTGTAATTGTTTTTTTGTTCAGCCTACTGTCCAGGTAATGAAGTAGTCAGCATTCATGTGCTAGTCTTTGTTACCTGCTTTATTTCTATTGGTGTCAATAAGCAAAGCACAGCATATGTAAAACACTTGCTTAAATATATTGTGAATTACTATTGAAATGTAAAATTTGTTTCTAGAACCAGTTATTTTTAGCATTTTTTATTTATTTGTTACAATTGCATTTATTTTCTTAGCCAGGTGATGTGTATGGAGATGACAGGACTATATATGACATGCGTTTCCTTTTGCCTCTGATGCTGCATTTGTCTGAAGATGAGAACTTGTTGGAAATTGATTTTGCTGAAAGTGGTGCAGTTGCTGTAGGATTCACATGTCTCTCCTCACACCAAAAAGATATATGGGCTGCTGGTGCCACCATTTTGAAGCGTGTTGTCGATAAAATGAACAAATCTAGGTAATGTTGCTTGGCATGAAAGTTTCAAGTTACTTTATTAAATTAAGAATATGACAGTGTTTTGTATGAAATTTTTTTACAAAAACTGTTTGCAGAATGCCAACTGAATGTGCTCATACAAAGTTCAGGTCCATTATTTACATGTCATTACAGTACATACAGGCAGTCAGTCCCCGGTTATCAGGGGCATTCCTTGATGATACACGAAAATCACTGATAACCGAAAATCTGCGATTTTCAGCCCTTATCGACACCAATAACCAGTTAATGGCACCTCTGTTAGGTTTGTATTGGCGCCCATAACTGGACATCACAGAATTTCGGCGCTAGACAAGCCCCATCAACCGGATTGCCAGTACTGGGATGCCTGTACTATGGTTACAGTAACAATTGTTTGACCTCCAGCTTGAAGTAACATTTGTCAGACCAACTTTTGTGTTACCGTAGAGGGTAGGGATAGTACCATTAGGTACCTCTCATGCAATGCACTTTAAACATTCAGTGTTCAGTAGGTCCTTTAGCCCCTAGCTGCAACCCTTTTCATTCCCGTTACTGCACCTCCATTCATATTCTCTTTCTTCCATCTTGCCATCCACCCTCTCCTAACAGTCGCTTGAAAGTGCAACTGGGAACTTTTCCTCCTGTCACACCTTTCAAACCATTCTACTACTTTGAATTTTCCTTTCATTGTTGAGTAACCTCATAGGTTCCAGCACTTAGTTTTTGGTCTAAATTCTATATTTTATTCTATTCTAACTTTCTTGTGCTTTTAGCATCACAGGTAAATACTTCCACTTTGCTGTACAGAGAGACCCTTTCATCCCTTCAATTTTTGTTTCATTATCTGTCTTGAATCTACCCATGTCAATATTAGGTGTGATGTATTTGATTCATGCGACTTGCTGTATGCACTGGGTTTGTTTAAAAAATTTTATTGTGCATTTTTCCATTTATATAGTTCCTGTAATGGTTAAGATATTGAAAATCTCAGCAGTTTATGATTCAACAAATCAGAAATCAAGAACAAGGGTCTCCCAAGTTGTTCTTTTTCTTACCATTTTCACTAATTAGTTTGGTAAAATGTACTGTTTGTGTATTAACAAATGAAATATTCCACATGAACATTCAGGTGTTTCATCGAGATAAAATAAATATTTCTATCAGAATTTACACGGCAATATAAGAATTCTTGATGCCATCCTTTAGTTGAAATTTCCACTACATACTGCAAGTAACGGTTAGGTTTAGTGGAAACCACAATATCCATTTTATGTTACTTTTTACCATCTTGCCAAATCACTTTATGGCACTTGGTAAAATCAAAATGCAAGGAAAAGAATATTTTGTAACTGTATATGATTAATTGTTTTGTGTTATGAAAACATTGCTTTCATGACCAAAAAATATAATTTTTCATGCAAATGTCAGTTTTAATAAAAACAGGTAACTTGGCTATAGAATCAAGTCATTATCATTACTGAATGAGTTGTTTCTCTACATTATTAGTAATTGAAGTTAGGGTTTTATTTTTAACTATAATTAGATCATTCAATCATATTATGGGTCTAAATTGATAGTGGTATTATTGTTAGCTATTCTGTTACATTAAGGTTATATCAAGTGGAATATAAAATATCAAGAAAAGTAAAAAAAAAAAAAAAAAAAAGTGGATTATAGTATAGTACTATCAAGAAAAGTAAAACTTACAAGAGGAATAAATAAGGAATTAAAAAAAGTTGAAAGTAAAGTATCATGAAAAGTAGAAAGTATAAGAGAAAGAAATTAGGAAGTGTATAAGATTTATTAAAGAACATATTATTAAGTATTTAACCAAACCACTGAATCGAAATAAAGTTGGATTAACAATTTAATCATCATACCCACAGAAGATAGAAAGCAGCCAAGTTAGTGCCAAATACATGCAAACCAGTATTTAACACCAAGATTTGGTTTAGCATAATTGAGATCTGGACCTTCCTGCAGCTTCCACTTACCATGCCTTCTGATATCAAAAGTGTGTCAGACAGCAAAGTTTGATGAAGCTTTTAATGATAAATAAGCCTTTCAGTGCTTTTTGCCCGCATAGCTAAAGAATAGCATTGTATTTCATATGATTTATTGTACTTGTGATAATGTAGCGATTATAAAAGAACATATATACAGTATAGTGCACAATGTTTTTAGTGGGTAGATGGAAGAGAAGTCATTTGCACTCTGCAAAAAGAATTTTGACCAGTCAGAAGGATTATTACATCCCAAACATGAGAAACTGTGTTAGAAGTCATTTGACCCTTCATTTAGCTGTGCCTAGTGTTTTATCACCCGAATGGCTTTTGTAATCCCATCATTGCAGGATTCTTAACAATGACAACAATTGCTAATGGCTAATACTTGAAGAATCAGCAGTCTGCATCATATATCTCTTATAACATATATGAGCAACAGTTATTTACTTGTATTAACATTTGATGTATCGACCCTTCTGCAACATTACTAATAACCAGTTTCCTGTCACTCATGGTGCAGGTTACCCAGGAGATACCAGCTTGTTGTAATCTTTTAGATAATCTTTCCATCACTTCAGTCAAACAGTGGCTGTTCCAACAATTATATAGGTTCTTGCATGCTTTGTTATGAATTATAGCAGAATTGTTATTATATTTTTTGAGAAGAAGATCCTCTCTCAAGCAAACTTCATTGAACAGTATGGCTGTGTGGATGCTTTTTAGTTTGTATTGTACTTTCTCAGTCTCTCACTTGCTCAGTCTCTCGAATTAGTTTCTTTGTAGCAGTTGGTAAATCAGACAGAAAGGGTGCTGCCATTCTTCCATCGGTATGACTATGACTTCATTCTCCAAGAGGATTGCCATTCACCGAGTTGGCAACAACAACCATCATTGCCTCCAGTATAAGGAGGCCCTCACCATCCTCTGGTGGAAACCATCACTAAATATAACCCAGGAGGCTTCTCTCTTCCATCGTCAGGAGAACAGCAAGGCATACCCTTGGAATAGCGATTCAGCTGCCCTCTACTTTAGGCAGCATGCCTTATGACCAAAACTCCCGAGACCTGGTGCCAACCAATCAGTGACTATGTCAGTTAGCTAGACTCTCCCAGACCAGATGATTCATTCCACTCCAGTGGAAGGAGGGCCCCCCAGGATTCAACAACCAATGAAAAATTGCCATAAATTTATGTAAGTCCACTTGTAGATATAAATATGGCATAGGTGTACCCCTGCCTCATTCACCTTTTGAGTATGGTAGAAAGCTCTACCGAAACATCAAGGAATACACATATTTTGGACAGCGTATGTATAATTTACCTTTTGCTACAAAGAAACTCATTTTAGTGGCTGAGAAGCTACAATACAAACTAAATGACATCCAGACGGCCATACCATTATTATTACTGTATTATTATTATTATTCATCTGGGAGAGTCTGGCTGAACAACGTAGTCACTGATTGGTTGGCGCCAGGTCCTGGTAGTTGTGTTCATACGGTGTAGTTGAATTGCTATCCCAGGGGCCCATCCAGGTGGAAGGGAGAAGAAGGGTCCCAGGGGTTATATTTAGTGATGGTTTCCATCAGAGGATGGTAAGGTCCTCCTTATGGTAGAGGCGGTGATGGTCATTGTCGCCATCTAGGGTTTTTGCTCTTCATACAATCTGCCAGCTTTTGGGTGCACTACTGTATTCCCTCATGTAGTTTTGGTATACCCCCCTTCATGTAGGTGAACAGCATGTCGGCTGGGAGGACTGGAAGCAAGCGTGTTGCGTCGCCCCCGCCTCCTGGGAAGAGATTGTGTAAGGAGCCAGTGCTGTCTTCTCCTTCTCCCCCATTTCCATCTCATCAGCATATCAAGCGCTGGAAGGCTAAGGACTTTGCTCTTTCTTCGTCTGCAAGTTAAGAGCAGCACGCCCATGTTCCTGCGAGTGTTGGTGTTTCTGAGAGTGTTAGTGTTTCTTCCCCTTTGCGATCTACAGTGGCTGCTTCATCCCCTGCGTCGAGTCATGAGTGCGTTGCAACCTTCCACATTCATGCACAAGTTGCAAATGCTTCTGCTTCTTCTCCAGGGCCTATTTGTCGCCGTAAGGATCTCAAGGCGCCTGTCAAGAGGTCGAAGGTTGTGAGCGCGGAGTTAGTGCAGCCTGAGTGTTTGCGTGCCCCTCTCCCTAGTTCTTCCCCGGGTTTGACTCCAAGGGATTCTCGTTCTATTTTGAGTGTTTGTGACACTTCACCTATGCACGTATGTGCGTCTGCCTTGCTCGTGCTCATAGGCGGCCATGTTCGAGGGTCATCTATTGGGAAAGTGCGTAGTGATGTCCCTAGTGTTGTGGTTGGTTCATCACAGGAGTTGGCGCTTGGTGAGTAAGGCACTTTAGATAAGCCTGCTCATTCTTCTCATCTTCGTTGCTGTAGCAGGAGGAGGGAGACACACGAGCTTTTGTCTTCCTTTACAGAAGCTGTAAATTTCATTTGCGGGTTCAACAATTTGGAGAGTAGGACTCAGGCTCAGTCATTTTTCACTCTTTCCTGCTTGAAAGCCTTGCTGGGAGCTACACAAGATCCCAAGTCATTGTTTCAACTTCCCTTGTCGGGGCATTTCCCGTCAGTCTTACATAAGGTAAACGTCTCTGTTTCAGATCGAGATGGATCGCTTCGCTCTAGGGGCTCTGCCAAGTCGCTTCCCCTGCCTCTCATGAGGCATAGGAAGTACTATGCCCCAAACTCTGCATACTTGTTGTCTTGTCATCATAACCCGGACGTCATTTGTCTGAAGCCGGGGCTGGCTTTGGAGTAGGTGTGGTCAGTGGCTCCGTCCTTGTCTCCGCAGGATGCCTCTTTGGAGTCTATGGCAGCCTCCATGTTGCAGACGGTTTCTTGGTTGGACTTCTAGTCGGCGGTCATTGCCAAGATAGCTTCTGACAGCTCCCCAGAGGGGTTGGTGAGTGCTTCCTCTCTTGCCAGTTTGTTGCAGTCTGGGGCAAGGCGTTCTCGTATCTTGCACACCTCAGTGTTAATTTATGGGCTAACCTTCTCCTTATTAGAAGAGACGCGGCTTTATCCAAGATGGAAAGATTGGTTGACCCTGAGTCCTTGCTGGCTTTGAGGAATGGGGATCTTTTGGAGTCTTAATTTCTGTTCGCTTGAACCAAACTCTTAGGATGCTATAGACCGGCGTCGGACTGACACGAAAGACAGGAAAGTGCACCAGGCTGTGTCTAAGTCAGTCTTGTCCTCAGAGATGTCCGGCTCCTCTTCCTCCCCCTGCCCAGCAGCAGTCACGAAGGTCATCGCCTGGTAGGCTGCCAAGGAGTTCGATTTTGGCAGAGCCTCCCCGTTCATCCCAGCCTAGGTCAGAGGACCAACGTCCCTTTTGCTCCTGTTCCTTTAAGTCGAGAAGGGTCCCCAGAGGTAAAGGGGGTCGTCAGTAGGTTTAGGCACCTCTCCCTCTCCTGTGCCAGGGGTTGGGGGCGGGGGTGCCTGGCGGGCCATTGGGCCAAGTGGTGGAGTTATGGGACGGAGAAGTGGGTAGTAGATGTCCTTTGGGGAGGGTATATACTGCCATTCAACTTCTCTCCCCCGCTCTCGGACAAGCCTCTGCTCAGGTAGGTGTATCCTCCAGATTCTCTGAAGTTCTTGGCTCTCCAGGAGGAAGTGCAGAAGATGCTGGACAAGGATGCAATAGGGGAAGTGGTGCGCCTGTCTCCTGGTTTTACAGTCACATCTTGGTATTCAAGGCATCAGGAGGTTGGAGGCCCATAATCGACCTATCCACCTTGAATCATTTCTTCAGGAAAACAAGGTTCAAGATGGAGACCCAGCATTCAGTGTTGGCAGCTGTAAGGGAAGGCAACTTCATGCTGTCAATAGATTTAAGGGAAGCATACTTCCAGATCCCTATTCATCCAACATTCAGGAAGTTCCTTCGCTTCTCTCTCGGAGACAAGGTCTTCTAGTTCAAAATCCTGTGTTTTGGGCTGACCACAGCCCCTTAAGTGTTCACAAGGGTCTTCTCTCTTGTCTCAAGTTGGGCCCATGCTCAGGGGATCCATTTGCTGAGGTACCTCGACGATTGGGCTGTCCTGGTGGGTTCCAGGGAGAAGCTGCTGCAGGACAGAGATCGTCTGCTTAGGTTTTGTCTGGAACTGGGAATCGTGGTGAACCAAGAGAAGTCAAGCCTCGTATCCAGTCAAAGGATTCTTTACCTGGGCA
Organism: Macrobrachium nipponense; assembly: GCF_015104395.2. NCBI lineage: Eukaryota > Metazoa > Arthropoda > Malacostraca > Decapoda > Palaemonidae > Macrobrachium > Macrobrachium nipponense. The sequence continues at coordinate 31,129,305 of NC_087203.1, read as the reverse complement.
TGGTCATCGATACAGCGGTTTCAAGAGTTTTCCCATTGGATCAGAGGTTGGAGAAGTTGCGAGTGGTGGCACGTGACTTCCTGTCAAAACCACATCAGTCAGCTCATCAGTGGCAGGTTCTTCAGGGAATTTTGTCTTCTCTGGAGAAGCTGGTCCCTTATGGGTGTCTTCATCTTCGTTCTCTACAATGGAGGCTGAGGGAATTCTGGTCTCCGGTGGGGGACTCACCCCTGTTAAGGATTCCTCTGTTTCTGGAAGTGAGAGAAGACCTTTGTTGGTGGTTGGACAACCGTAACCTCTTGAAGGGTGTTCCTCTGCGTTCTCTCCCCCCGGACATCCCTCTGTTTTCAGACACCTCCCTCGCAGTTTGGGGGCTCACTTACGCAGCCTCGTTGCCTCGGGCGTTTGGAGTTAGGAGGACAAACAGCAGCATGTCAACATCTTGGAGTTGAAGGCAGCCTTTCTGGGTCTGAAGGAGTTTCGGGAGAAAGTAGAGGGTCATTCTGTCGTTCTCATGTCGGACAACACTACGGTGGTCACTATGTGAACAAGCAGGGAGGCGGCCTGGTTTCACGTCAACTTCACGCCTTGACCATCGAGGTTCACCAGTGGGCGGTCAGCAATTTGGTAGAGCTCTCAGCCAGGTATATCCCAGGGAAATGGAATTTGGTCACAGACAAGCTCAGGCGTCGGGATCAGATCCTAGGCACCGTGGTCCCTTTCAGGTAGTAGCAGACAAGCTCTTCCAGGTTTGGGGGAGACCCATGCTGGACCTTTTGCGACCCAGTTCAACAGGAAACTGGAGATATTCTGTTCGGTGGTTCCAGATCCTCTAGCGTTAGGGGAGAACACAATCCAACATCCTTGGGATGGGACGACCTGGAGGTGTATGCCTTCCTTCTGTTTTGCTTGATCCATCAAGTCCTGAACAGGCTGATGAGTTCGCAGAGTCTCAGGATGACTTTGGTAGCCCCTCTGTGGCCTCAGGCAGAATGGTTTCCAGATCTGTCATTGCTGTTGGAGGTTCCGAGGGAAATTCCCCCTTGACGGCATCTCCTGTGTCAGCCGCATGTAGAAAGGTTCCACCAGTCAGTAGAATCCCTGTCTCTTCACAGTTAGAGGCTATTAGGTATCTTCTCCACGCGAGAGGCTTTTCTCAGAGGACAGCAGGGCATATGCCCAGCAGTCTCAAAAGGTAGACCTCTGCAGTTTACCAAGGTAAATGGGTGCTTTACTGTGATTGGTGTCATAAACAGGGTTTTTCTCCACTCGGAACCTGTATTGAGCACATAGACTTTTTGACTTTCCTCAGAGATGAAAAATGTTTGTCTGTTTCTGTCATTAGAGGCTATAGGGCAGCCCTTAGTCTAGTGTTACGTAAGGGGTTTGAGCAATCTAGTTCTCGCAGGGAGCTCAAGCCACTGACTTGGGATGTTTCCTTGGTCCTGAGAAGTTTCACTATGGCTCCATATGAGCCTTTTTGTCGTTCATCAGACAGGGACTTAACGCTCAAAACGGTGTTTCTCCTGGCCTTGGCATCTTTGAAGAGAGTGGGGGAGTTGCACGGTCTGAGGTATGATGTGAAGCACACCAGGTGTTGGGGGTCAGTGTCCTTCGAATTTATCCCGAAATTCGTGGCCAGGACCCAGAATCCCACGGTGCACGATGATAGGTTCACCTCCTTTTCCATTCCATCTCTGAGTGACTTTGTGGACGGTGATGCTCAAGAGCTTTTGTGTGTCCTGTCTGGCTTCATAGGCTTATTGTTAGCATGGGACGTACAAAGAAAGAGGTTTCGAAAAATACTATCTCTTTTTGGATACGGAAAGCCATCAGACATGCATACTAGTCTCTTGATGATTCTGCCGCCACGTCTGTGCTGGCTAAAGCGCTGGTACTTGGTTACGCCAGTCCACGTTCACTTCTTTCTATCTCAAGGATGTTGCCCACATATCTATGGACACGTTTTCCCTGGGTCCTGTGGTGGCTGCCCAGTAGATTGTGTAACTCATCATTGCCCTTAACAGGACACTTTTGTATCTTACCTAAGATGATTGCGTGGTTAAGAGAATGAGTAAGTTGGCTGGTCTCTTTCTTTCTCTTGTACCTTTCCTTCTTTCTTCGGGCAGGTTGAGGAATAGACACGGCATTCGCTGGACTGGTCTGTTACAGGTGAGTAAGGTAGTCATACTGATAGTTGGTCGCTTGGTATGCAAATAACCAACCCTCTATTTGGTAGCATGCTCCGCTTCTTGGCAAGGGGGATTAGGGAGTGATAACAAACCCTGGTGTGTTGGGTTGTTACTAGACAGTCAAAGTTTCTCTTTAGGTCCCTATACAAAGATTCTCCCATATATCATTGTATGTCACTCAGTGTCTGAGTGGTTGGATATCAATGTATGTAGCTTTTCACGGGCTTCAATCCCTCTCCAAAAGTTATTTCTTCGGGAGCTGGACTGGTGGGTAGGCCCCCAGCCGGTTTAGGATTTCTTTACCTCCCTCCAAATATAAGTCTATCCTACTGTTAAGACCGAATTTTTGTTTGCATATGAACAAATGACAAATTTTCTAAGACAATTTGTATTATAGCTACAACCTGAGGTCCTAACATAGTACTGACCACCTCTAGCCGCCCCTCTGTCTGCCTAAGACAGCCTGAGTTGGGAAAGACTGAATGCTGTGGCGTGTGTGCGTGGTCCTTGACCACTTCTCACCCAATATATGTACACGTTGCCAGATCTCACAAGGTTCCTTGCTTTCATTTGCGATTTAACCGGATCCAGCTAGGCGTTAGAAATTATCCTATTGTTAAGACCTCAGGTTTGTAGCTATGATAAATACAAATTGTCTAAAAAAATTTGTCATGTTAACACTGTATATTAGAGTAGCATGAGTAAAATTAAAATCTATCTCTGAATTCTGTATCTTTTTGTAAAACAGTCAAGGTATACTCTGTCCAATTTGATTACAGGCAGTCCGGTTTACGACGGCTTCGGCTTATGATGTTCCAGGGTTATGACACTTTTCAATCATATTCGCCAGAAATTATTTTCAGGTTTGCAATGCATGTTTCAGGGTTATGCCGGCATTCTGACAGAAATGTCTCCAAAAAGGCAAAATAATCAATATTTGAAGTTTTTTTTATGAAAAATGCATTAATAAAGCAGTTTACATAGTTCTTAATACACCCAAAGGATTAAAAGTAAGGTTTTCTTAGGATTTTTAATGATTTTCGACGATGTTCCGGCTTACGACAATTTTTGGCTTATGACACATCTCAAGAATGGAACCCCTGTTATAAACCGCAGACTGCCTGTATAGTATTCTTATAGATGAATCTATGCTCTGTCAGCAACCAACAGAGAAGTTCCAAAAGGCTTACTATTCCTTTTCATCCATTGGTTTACTTTCCTGCCTAAGTAAAATTTTTTGTATTTTTATGAGTTTATTAAGTGTTATATTTTAAAATTTTTCAGATTACTGTACAATATGTACTTCACTTGCTCATGCACATCCAGGCAGCTATTTAGATGGTTGTCAGCTGGCAGTCTGTGCAAACCGTACTATTCCAAAATAATCTTGACGCAAAGGATATGTAAATTAATTGTTATGGAAAATAGCTGAACCAGACCAGTCAAATTTTTTGGTTTAAATGGCATGAGTGACAAAATTGGAATGAGATGAGTAGTGAATTTAGAAGGAAATTCAGCTGTTGCTAAAGGAAAACCACAATCACTGTACAAGGCTTATTGTAAGCAGCACTTCAGTGCATGGTTTTATGTATAAAACTACGTACTTGTATGTTGCACCATAAAATTATAAATATTAACCCTTAAAAGCCTATTGGACGTATTTTATGTCGATGAAAATTGTCTGTCATGTGCTTAATTGACGTAAAATATGTCGACTCAAAAAAGTTTTTTTTTAATATTCTCGGAAAAATAGTTTTAGACCTACTTGGCAAAAATTTTGAATCACGCGCCTTGAGGGATGCTAAGAGTTCATGGATCAAGCTGTTGTTTTGTTTACAAGCGTTACCCAGGCGCGCATGTGCGAATTTCTTTCTTCTCACACTAAAAAGCATCAGCGACACATCTCAGAAATTATTTCGTCACTTTGTCATAATTTTTGCACCATTTTATATTAGCCGTTACATAGAGTTTTATACGTATATGAAAATGTGCACAATTTCATGTAGAATACAACAAAAAACAACCCATGGTTGTAGCTTTTATCAGTTTTGAAATATTTTCATATAAATCACGATAAGTGCCAAAATTTCAACCTTTGGTCAACTTTGACTTGACCGAAATGGTCGAAAAATGCAATTGTAAGCTAAAACTCTTACATTCTAGTAATATTCAATCATTTACCTTCATTTTGCAACAAATTGGAAGTTTCTAGCACAATATTTTGATTTATGGTGAATTTTTTAGAAAAACTTTTTCCATATGTTTGCTCGGTAACTCTGCCGAAAAATTCAGAAAGTCTTTCGTCAGATTGTCGTAATGTTTGCACCATTTTATATTAGCTCTTACATAAAGTTTTACATATGAAAATGTGTGCAATTTCATGTAGTATATAACATAAAACAACCCATGGTTGTAGCTTTTATCAGTTTTGAAATATTTTCATATAAATAATGATGTAACAAAAATTCAACCATCGGTCAACTTTGACTCGACCGAAAACTCTTACATTTTAGTAATATGCAATCATTTACCTTCATTTTGCAACAAATTAGAAGTCTCTAGCACAATATTTCGATTTATGGCGAATTTAAAAAAAAAAAAATTTTTCCTTACGTCCGTGCGGTAACTGCTAAAAAAATCAGAAATTTTTTCGTCAGTTTGCCTTGTTTGTCGTAATGTTTGCACTGGACACGGTTAATGGCGATCTGGTTTTATGATGGTTGTCTAGTGCCATAACACTCCGAATTCCAGTTATCAGCGCCTTAAGGCACTGATAATAGAGTTATGGCCCCATAACATACATAACAGTGGCACAGTTAACATGTTATCAACGCCATATACCCTTAAATGTCAATTGGACGTATTAAACGTTGACGAAAATTGTCTGTTGGGTAAAATACGTAGACTCAAAAAAGTTTTTTTAATATTCTCTGAAAAATAGTTATGGACCTACTTGGCAAAAATTTTGAATCACTTGCCTTGAGGGATGCTAAGAGTTTACAGATCAAGCTGTTGTTTTGTTTAAAAGCATTACCTAGGCCCGCATGCGCGAATTTCTTTCTTCTCACACTAAAAAGCATCAGCGACACATCTCAAAAATTATTTCATCACTTTGACATAATCTTTGCACCATTTTATATTAGCCGTTACATAGAGTTTTTCATATGAAAATGTGTGCAATTTCATGTAGAATACAACAAAAAACAACCCATGGTTGTAGCTTTTATAAGTTTTGAAATATTTTCATATTAATAACGATGTGCCAAAATTTCTACCTTTGGTCAATTTTGACTACCAAAATGGTCGAAAAACGCAATTGTAACTAAAACTCTTACATTCTAGTAATATTCAATCATTTACCTTCATTTTGCAATAAATTAGAAGTCTCTAGCACAATCTTTCGATTCATGGTGAATTTTTGAAAAAACTTTTTCCTTGTGTCCGCGCTGTAACTGCCAAAAAATCAGAAATTCTTTCATCCGATTGTCGTAATGTTTGCACTGTTTTATATCAGCCATTACATAAAGTTTTATATATGAAAATGTGCGTAATTTTATGTAGAATACAACTAAAAACAACCCATGGTTGTAGCTTTTATCAGTTTTGAATTATTTTCATATAAATAACGATGTGCCAAAATATCAACCTTCGGTCAACTTTAACTCAACTGAAATGGTCGAAAAACGCAATCATTTTCTTTCATTTTGCAATAAATTGGAAGTCTCTAGCATAATATTTTAATTTATGGTGAATTTTTGAAGAAAAAAAAACTTTTTCCTTACATCCGCACGGTAACTGCCGAAAAAATCAGAAATTCTCTCGTCCGATTGTCGTAATGTTTGCACCGTTTTATATTAGCCGTTACATAAAGTTTTATATATGAAAATGTGCACAATTTCATGTAGAATACAACTAAAAACAACCCATGGTTGTAGCTTTTGTCTGTTTTCAAATATTTTCATATAATTAATGATAAGTGCCAAATTTCAACCTTCAGTCAACTTTGACTCAACCGAAATGGTAGAAAAACGCAGTTGTAAGCTAAAACTCTTACATTCTAGTAATATTCAATCATTTACCTTCATTTTGCAACAAATTGGAAGTCTCTAGCACAATATTTTAATTTATGGTGAATTTTTGAAAAAAAAAACTTTTTCCTTATATCCGCACGGTAACTCTTCTAAAAAAATCATAAATTCTTTTGTCTGATTGTCGTAATGTTTGCACCGTTTTATATTAGCCGTTACATAAAGTTTTATATATGAAAATGTGCACAATTTCATGTAGAATACAACTGAAAACAACCCATGGTTGTAGCTTTTGTCTGTTTTCAAATATTTTCATATAATTAACGATAAGTGCCAAAATTTCAACCTTCAGTCAACTTTGACTCAACCGAAATGGTAGAAAAATGCAGTTGTAAGCTAAAACTCTTACATTCTAGTAATATTCAATCATTTACCTTCATTTTGCAACAAATTGGAAGTCTAGCACAATATTTTGATTTATGGTGAATTTTTTAAAAAACTTTTTCCTTATATCCGCACGGTAACTCTTCTAAAAAAAATCATAAATTCTTTTGTCTGATTGTCGTAATGTTTGCACCGTTTTATATTAGCCGTTACATAAAGTTTTATATATGAAAATGTGTGCAATTTCATGTAGAATACAACAAAAAAATAACTCATGGTTGTAGCTTTTATCAGTTTTGACATATTTTCATATAAGTCACGATATATAGAAAAAATTCGACCTTCGGTCAACTTTAACAGGTCGGCGTTTAAGGGTTAATTACAGGCAGTCCCTGGTTATCAGCAGACTTGGTTAATGGCGATCTGGTTTTATGATGCTTCTCTAGCGCCATAGCACTCTGAATTCCGGTTATCAGCGCCATAAGGCACTGATAATAGAGTTATGGCCCCATAACATCCATAAAAGAGGCACCGTTAACAGGTTATCAACACCATTAACCGGATATCAGCACCATGAATCAGTTTCAGTTATTGGTGGTTTACACTTATCAGCACCCCGCCAAGAACAGAACACCCGCCGACAATCAACGAGTGCCTGTGTAGATATTTTATTTTTTATTTTTCCCATAGCATTACTAGTATTTTCTTCATAACAATTTGTTATTTTGTGGGATGTTGATTCATTTAACATCCCACAGTTTGTATGTCTGTCATGTTGATTTCACATAGTTATATGTATCAGTAATGAAACTTTGATTTCAGGCATGTCCGATTCAAGTTACCATGGCAGTGGGTTATCACAATTGTCGTTAGTTCTTTTGATGGGAAAGAGCTTCGTCTGCCTTCTGTGGTTTTGCATTTCTTACTTCTTGCTACTCGATTACTCTCCTGCCCCCAAGACCCCATGTATTTCATCATCCTGAAGTCTATTTTCATCAGACCTACTCTGGACCTCGTTAGGGTAAGTAAACCGATAGGTGTATGCCACATTCATAGTTCAGTATTTATTGAGGTACTTTCTGGTGATTTTGTTTATTGAGCAATTTTGTGTTCATGTAAGTTTATATATTTTTATGTGTACTGTTACCCATATAACTGGTGAAAGAATATATTGTAATTTGTGATGTAATATTGAAGTAGGTACAGTATGTATTCTCTGTAGGAAGAGGTTCCTGTCCTCCCAGCTCTGAGTCTTTCAAAGTTGACATGATCAAGGACATTGGCTTTTGGTGCTGCTTGTTACCTGAGACTGTGCTTTTATCTTATCTCCATGATCATTTTGCATAATGTATTTTGTTTTTTAATAATAGTTGATTATGATGTTTTCTCAAAAGATTGTGGGTATTAACACTGGTTGTTTATTTACAGCAACTGCTTACCTGGTAATATTATAAGCATTGTAGGTACAGTACATTCTCAGTTATTAGTGATATTCATCACTACCCTCAAATTGCAGATTAACATGAAAAATCTCAATGAAGCCAAGATAGTAAAATAGTGCAATGTACTGTACCTTCTTTTTATGCAGTTCACACACATACCCAGGATATGTAAATGAGTTTACAAATGTTAGATAGAACACAAAAGAAATACGTACAAGTATTCTCCGAAAAATCATATCTCTAATATAGCCTAGCCTACACTAGCGTAATCAATACCATCTTTACATATAGGGTAGCTTATACTTTATACATAGTATATGGTATAGTAATTATTGATTTTAGCTAATTCTCTAGGTTCAGTGCTTATTGGCTTATGATAATTCAGAATATCTAGTTGTCGACTTACGACCTATGCAAGTTACAACTGATCGACTTTACGACCACCCACAACTAAAATGACTGGGAAACGACGTGAGCAAGAAAGTGGTGTCCAGCTGAACGTACAACAGTTTTTTCCCAGCTCCCGCCTCTCCACACATGCAGCTCACTTTTCGAGCTACTAATGATTATTATCGTGCATTGGCAACAAGGATATAACTCCAGTAAAATATATACTAATATAACAGTAAGGTTTGTACTAAGATGAAATGAAGTGAAAATAGCGAACGGAATTACGTAATATTTTTACACAATAAACATGCCCGCAACGCAATCTGTTAAAAAAAAAATACTTTAGTTCATGAGACGTATTACATTCATATTTTGACTTAAAAACACATCGTATAATGACAAATTACCTTGTCTCATATAAAGTGTATAGATATTTTGACTTAAAAACACATCGTATAATGACAAATTACCTTATCTCATATAAAGTGTCTAGATATTTTGCGCTAACTAGAAGCAAGGCAATTCGCTCCGAATTGAGTTAAATACAACAAAATAAATTCGAATTCTCCATCAGCTGATTTCCAAACCAAAACATTGACCGCTTTGTTAGTATTTTATGATACAATAATATGAGAACACATACAATATTATTGGATACAGTAATGTATAACTTTTTAAAAGATTCACGGAAAAGATGCATATTCATTGTGTTTTTATTTCTTAAATATTCGTAGCCGTCAGTAGCCTGACATCGCTTAGATAGGTATGTCGAGGTCGGTCCGAATCTGATTCCTGTTTCGTTTACAATTTTTTTTTCTACTGATGTATCATAGTCAGAATGCATTGAACCTCCAAAATTGGTTTACGTATATTAATAAATTACTAAATTATATTGTATATGTAGTATACAGTAGTATACTGTAGGCTAGGCTACTGTATTTGTATTATATACAATATACTGTGTACCATGATAACATCATCATCGTATACGCGAGGCTAACTTGTTAAATGTTGTTCAATTTCAATTTGTACTGAATTATCATAAGCCAATGTGCATTGAACCTAGAGAATTAGCTGAATTAATAATTACTATGCCATATATGTATAAAGTATGCTGTGTAGTGTAGGCTAGGCTACCCTATGTGGTACTGATTGCCCTGTGTAGGCTAGGCTAGTATAATATTCTTACGGTAAATTAACATGGGCCGATTTATGTCCAAATCGATTTACAACAGGTTGGTCGTAACCAATTGTGGTCGTAAGTTGACAACTACCTGTACAAAGAGAAATTTAATAACATTAACAAGAGTTAGCCTAGCGCATACTATGGTACATCACATACATAGGAATACAGTAGCCTAGCCTACATCATACTCTATAGTACATGTACGGTACAGTAGCCCGAGAAGAGCTATTGTTAGGCTCAGAGGTCTGGATAAACTAATCCTATACAGTAATATACGGTATAGTAATTTATTGATATAAGCCAATTCTGTAGGTTGTGCATTCTCACTATGATACATAGTAGAAAAAATAAAATAAGACATGAAATGGGAATCAGATTTGATCCGACATCATCATGATTGAGCGATGTCAGGCTGCTGATGGCTATGTATAATTTATAAAATAAAAATTAACGAATATGCATCTTTTTCGTGAATCTTTTAAAAAGTTATACGTACATTACTTCACTGTATTCAATAATATTGTATGTATTCTCATATTTCTATTATAAAATGCTAACATAACAGTCAATGTTTTGGTTTGGAAATCAGCTGATGGCAAATTGGCCTGTGTTGCCCAGTGAAAGTACCTTATGACACTCATTTCAAGGTATAAATAATTGCTAAATATACCAGAGAAATAAAGCTATATGGAAATGCCAGAGTTACTACCTCTGGATCGATCACCTTCATAGGTGTCGGTATAAAAACGGAACGAGTGGATGCCACTACCACAGACCTCCAGCCAAAGAGTCTCTCCTCTCTCAAAACCCCCAACCAGAGAGGAGCCGTTCCAACGATCCCCCTCCGCTCGTCCCCACTTCTGCCAAGAACTGCATTCCTTCATAGCACTCGCTGTCACGAAGGTGTGTTTTGATAGTGATAATTAGCTTTTGTGATTTTGGTTTTATCATGTCTTCTGATCATCAGGAAACATCTTCATCTAAGTTGAGTATTATTTTTCTGACTTTGTACGTGTTCGGACAACGGTGCATTTTACGTGGTATTGTTTATTATAATATCAACTGAGAGCCGAGCGTTTCGTCTCTCGCGCGGCCATTTAAATGCATTGTTGTTCGCGTATTCAGTCGCCTCAACTTTTTTTATTACGATAAATCATTATCCTTTATGCTTATCACAGTATATGTTACTGTTATCGTGGAATTTTACCATTTCGCTCCTGATGGGTTCCGATAGGTTGTTTAATAAAATTTATCAATTTTAATTATAACCTATTAGAGGGTTTCCCTCTCTCTCTCTTTTTATAGAAGGCCTTCAGGAGCAATGTGGTTCTCTCACAAATGCAATAAATTTTCTTTTTACTACATGCGCGAATATTGTGTTGAAACGACCTAGACTAGCCTAGTGTTACACATTTTACTTGAGAAATGATAATTCTCATTATTTCACCGTGTTCATACATTTTATGTAGATGAATTTATTGTTATTTAGTTTATGTTATAATATTGATGATGTTGGGAGTCCTACACGAATATTATCTATTCTTGGCCGCTTATTACCATTCCTAGCCTACCTGACCAAAATCTAGGTTAGATTTTGGAAATTAGGCTGGGCAGTAAAGAGTTTTTTCTCTACCTTAGTTGGTTTTAGTTCTGGCGATCCTGACCAGACTATTAAATTAGTTTTGGAACGTGATCCTTTACTAGAGAATTCTCTCTTGTCACAGAATGTAGGTGCTAGATCCATCTTTCCTGACCAGGTCGATATATTCTATTTTGGAGGGTTAGTTTAGGTTCTGAGTTCCCTCTTTCGCGACGTTCTATTAAGTGCTGTCCTAAGCCACCCAACCAGATCGGTATATCTGATTTTGGAGGGTTATGCTGGGTTAATAGATGGATTATTTTTTCGTCGGTACTTCCAATAATTCCTGTTTCAATATTTTAGTCAGTATAGCCTTGGCTAATTCCTCCTTTAGGGTGTCAGTTGGCCTGCTGTCTTCTGCCCCCTTTAGTTGTAGGTTTTCCCACGGCTTCTCGGAAGGTGTTAATCACCTGACCGGTCGCTGTTGCTAGGCGATTACTAATTACCCTTCCCCCTTCGTGCTCTTCCTTCCGGCCTGGACTTGTTCCGGTGGTGTTTCGTTAGCTCGCTGTGCTAGTAACCATTACGGGGAACAGCAGCTTGAGCGTTGAGCACCATCCCGGGGGTTTAGTCGGAGGAGGTTAAGGAGTTGTAGTTAACTTAATTTTGTTAGTACCACCTTGTACCCTTCCCCCTCCGTGCTCTTCCCTTATGGCCGGTTTGTTTCCAGTGGTGTTTCGTTAGCTCGCTGTTCTAGTAACCCTTCTGGGGAACAACAGCTGGAGCGTTGAGCACTATTCCCGGGGGATCAGTTGGAGGAGCTTAAGGAATAGTTTTTATAATCTCTGTGGGTACTTCCCCGGCTCTGTGTTTCCTGGTCGAAGTATGATCTATCATTACTCTCGCCAGGAGGAGATGTGCTCTCTCCTCTATCCCAATGCTAGGATTTTGGCAGCAGTATCTAGGGAACTTGTGGCTCCTATCATCGAGAGGATCCGCCTAGAGACCCAGATCCCCCTTGATGAGGGTCTATGTGAGGAAGTGACCGGAGAGGTAGCAGACATTAGCCTACACCGAGAACCGAGCCATCGACTCGCAGGAAGAAGGTAGGGAGGTAAGTGAGGCAGGTGGTATTAGCTCTAAAGTTAATTTGTTTAGTCCATCTTCTTCTTCATCTTCCTTCCAGGGCTTCTCGAAGTCCAGGATCCTTGGAGATAGGTCTGGTTCTGAAATCCCCAAGGTGAAAACTTTAACAAAGAAGTCCCTGCAGAAGGCTGCCAGACAAACTAAGCCTTCTCCAGTGGACTCCGCCAGGTCATCATTGGCTTCCAAGCCTTTGACTGCCCCGGCGAAAGCTACTCCCCCACAGAAGGGGTCGAGAGCTAGAGGTCCTAATACCAGACCATTGGAATCCGGTTTTAACCCTGATGCCTTTGCAAATCTCCTCATGGAGAAGATGGGCAGCATGGTAGACTCAAGGTTTCAATCGATGTTGTCTCAGCTCGCTTCGGGCTTAGAGACATCAGGACAATCTATCTTGTCTCTTGCTCAGAGACTACAGACTCAGGAGAGTTTGCTGGCCGGACTTATTCAGTCCGGAGGCACACAGCAATCCTTCGATGTACCAGATGCGTCTAAGCTCCTGCCATTTGAGGATAACAACCCATGGCGGTTGGCTCTGCAAGCTCCTTTCTCTGAGGGCATGCTGACAATTGAAGGATGCAGTACCCGTCCGGTGGAAGATTATGAATTCTTCCTGGAGGGTCTCCAATTTCCCTTCCCGGCCTATGTTCGTTTAGCTGAAGAAGCCTTTGTGAGAGTAGACAAAGTCCCCAAGGAGACGGTGATCTAACCTAGGGACCAGGCACAGTCGGCATGTGTCCGCACTCTTTCAGAATGGGAGTGCATTAACATGAAGATGACACCAAATAAAGGTTGTTATACCATGTTCGTGGTAGGGGATAACATCCCGACCCCTTGTACTTCCAAGATTGCAGAATTAACTCTGCAGGCTGGAATAGAGGATAAGCCAATGCCTCAACTTAGAGACACAGAACCTACCTCTTTGCTCTTTCCCGGAGATCTGGATTGCTGGGTAGGCTCTCCGGAAACTTTCACAGTGGGCAAACTCGACCCAGAGTGTGCTTCCACACAATTTAGTGAAAGGCTTCCCAGAATTCCAGATGCCTTAGTAAAGGCAGAATTCGAGGCTAAATGTAGGCTAAGTAGGTCAATCAATTCCGTTACCACGGCGGAATTGATGGCTTCAGTTTACTCTGAGGAACCTTTATTCCGGGTCCTAACAAAGTCGCTGCTGCAGACTTTCCAAAGTGACCTGTATGATTTTGTGGTTGCTAGGTGGAGTTGCAGGAAGCATGTCCTGGCCTATGCTTCCATCAGACATGAGCCTAATAAACTAATTAAGGCTTCAATCTGGGGACCTAAACTCTTCCCTGAGGACATAGTGAATGGCGTCATCAGTGAGGCAGCTTGGGCGAAACAGAACCTTTGTGTCCGCTGGGGCCTTCCCTTCAAGAGGAAGTTTGAAGCCTCCAGACCACAACCCAGAAACAGGAAGAGGGTCAGGAAGTATCAGCCTTTCCAGACCTCTCAGTCACAGGCAGTGGTACAAGCAGTCCCTGTCTCACAGCTTGGTCAACCTTCAACATCTAAGGCAAGACCAAAACAACAGTTTGTCCTTGTACAAAGCCAGCCAACTCAACAACCCTCGAGTTCGGCTACATTTGTGACCTCCCCTGCTTTCAACGCTTCGTTTGAAACACAGGGAGCCTTTCAAACCTATTATAGGCAAGGAAGAGGCAGTAGAGCAAGAGGAGCTTACCGGCACAGAGCTGGTTCCAAAGCCACCTCTAGGGGCAGAGGTTTCAGAGGAGGCAGAGGAAGTAAGACCTCAAGCAGCCAATGATCCAGTTCAGGTAGGTGGGAGACTGTACCTCTTCCGGGACCATTGGACCTTCAGTCCATGGGCCCAACGTATAGTATTAAAAGGTCTGGGGTGGAGATGGATAAAAGGGCCTCCTCCACCAGTCAGATTCCACTAAATCCCAACAACAGACCTTCTAAATTATGCCAAAGACCTTCTCCAGAAGAAGGCAATAAAGAAGGTCAGACACCTGAAGTTTCAGGGACGTTTGTTCACTGTCCAAAGAAGGACATGGACAAAGTTTCGCATGTTAACTGTCTCGCAGGTATACGGACCTTACTTCCCTGTGGGGCCGTCACCACCTCTATCGATCTTACAGACCCCTACTATCACGTCCCGATAGCGAGAAACTTTTCTCCCTATCTAGGATTCAAACTAGGAAGACAGGCTTACTCATTCAGAGTAATGCCTTTCGGGCTCAATATAGCGCCCAGAATATTCACCAAACTGGGAGAGACAATAGTTCAAGAACTAAGAGCTCAGGTTACGCTAGTAGCTTACCTAGACGACTGGCTTATTTGGGCACCCAACGACAAGGAATGTCACTGGGCAACAGCCAAAGTAATAAAATTCCTAGAGTATCTGGGGTTCCAGATAAACAAGGAAAAGTCACATCTCATTGCAGCGTCTCGCTTTCAATGGTTAGGAATCCAGTGGGATCTAAACACACAAAACTATCTCTTCCACCAACCAAGTGCAAAGAGATAGCAAAAGCTACGAGGCAATTTCTAAAAAACAGACGGGCGTCTCGCCGTACCCAAGAAAGAGTACTAGGTTCACTTCAGTTTGCTTCACTAACAGACCTCTTGTTGAAAGCAAGACTGAAGGATATCAACTGGGTATGGTGGAAAAGAGCCAACAGCAGACTCAGAGACAAGATCTCCTTGATTCCGCTGATACTGAAGAAAAGACTACGTCCATGGACGACAATCAAGAGTCTTTCCAAGTCAGTTCCGCTCCAGTTTCCCCCACCGTCTCTAGTAGTCCACACAGATGCTTCTCTGAGCGGATGGGGAGCCTATTCTCAACACAAGAAGGTTCAAGGAACATGGTCGACGGTATTCCGCCAGCTTCATATCAACATCCTGGAAGCAATGGCCGTTTTCCTGACCCTAAAAAGACTAGCTCCATCAAGGAATATTCATATCAGACTAGTCTTGAACAGTGCAGTGATAGTTCACTGCCTAAACAGAGGAGGCTCCAAGTCAAGTCACATAAATCATGTGATGATAGCGATCTTCTCGCTGGCAATGAAACATCATTGGCACCTGTCAGCTACTCACCTGGCAGGTGTACGAAATGTAATTGTGGATTCCCTATCCAGGACAAACTCATTGATAGAGGTGAGTTATGTTTTTTTTTTTTTTGTTTTTTTTTTTTTTTTCGCGTTTCGGTGATTGATAGAGCTGTGTGTTCGTTGTTCCACGTTGCGATCGCAATCTCTCTCTCTCTCTCTCTCTCTCTCTCTCTCTCATCTCTCTCTCTCTCTCTCTCGTCTCTCTCTCTCTCCCTCTCTCTCTCTCTCATCTCCTCTCTCTCTCTCTCTTGTGTCACTTTTGCCCTTGGCATCTGCACAGAAGAAATAATGCGTAAAGTTGAAGCTTGTTTTGGTGTATTTGCGCTTGCAAAGCTCTGATAGTTTTAAATGACAACGTTTCTTTGTTGCATTTTGTTTTGTTTTACTTTTGTAACTGGATCTATATATATATATATATATATATATATATATATATATATATATATATATATATATAATAATATATATAAGAATACAGTTATTATTTATACATGTACATGTACACAAAAAAAATGTATGCATTTAAAAAATAGGGGGAACCTACTTCGCGGTTTTTCACTTATCACGGTTGGTTCTGGTCCCCATTAATAGCGATAGGTGAGGGATTACTGTAGTTTGTGAAGTTGGATATTATTAATTAGCATTCTTTTCATTAGTAGTATTACTTTTTGGTACTCCCTCTCACCTACCTGCCTCGCTTGTGTTCCCTCCCTTCTTGCCTCTTTTATTGGACTGGATTGCTTATCGGCCCACTCCTGTACTTGTACATAGTCCATTGTTCATATAACTGTATATTCATTAACTATGTTGAATTTCTTGGTAATGGTATGAACTTGGCCATATATGGTTGTTACACCAGTACTCCTGTTTTGGTTTTTGTTAATCTTAGATCATTAAAATTTGATGATAAGGAAAAGGAAAAGTTTTATTTTTCCTTTGTATAATTATAAATGTTTTAGTCTTATTCTAGATCTCCCATGCTTGTATGGCTGATTCTCTGTTACTCTTTCACTGGGCGACACAGGCCAATCCCAGAAAAGGGATTTTGACAAAGGAAAAATCTATTTCTGGGTGAAGGCCTGTGTCGCCCAGTGAACCCTCTCTTTCCTTTATCCCTCTCTTTTCCTTTCACCCCCCTTTAGCTGGCCCAAGCTTGGGTGCGTTTTCAGGAATGTAGTTCTTGGCAGAAGAAGCGGGGACGAGCTGAGGGGGATCGTTGGAACGGCTCCTCTCTGGTGAAGGATTTTGGGAGAGGAGAGACTATTTGGCTGGCGGTCTGTGGTAGTGGCATCCACTCTTCCGTTTTTATACCGACACCTATGAAGGTGATCGATCCAGAGGTAGTAACTCTGGCATTTCCATATAGCTTTTTTTTCTCTGGTATATTTAGCAATTATTTATACCTTGAAATGAGTGTTATAAGGTAATTTCACTGGGCGACACAGGCCTTCACCCAGAAATAGCTTTTTCCTTTGTCAAAATCTTATATATACATATATATATATATACTATATAGAGAGAGAGAGATATTTTTTTACTTTTTTTATTTTTTTATTTTTTTTTTTTTTTTTTTTTTTTTTTTTTTTTTTTTTTGCACAGGGTTAAAAATGACTAGGAGAGACTTTTGGTCAAGACACTGTTGCGTTGACATAACACTCCCTGCACTGTTTTACCATCAATGTGACAAGAGGGATATGGAGCAGTATCCGAAAGTGTCTCCTAGTCATTTTTCACTTTGTATAAAATAAATGTGTTTATGTATATTTTCTAACACTACTGTGGCTTTTAATTGTCAATATTATAGCTTTGTTGCAGGGGTTCCTTAGTTCAATAATATGATAATACAGTTCAGTCCCGAATTATGCGTGTTCGAATTGTGCGATTCCCCTTTTATGCGGTCGCTAGCTCTCAAAAATAGATTTTCTGTATTTGCGAAGCCGTTTAAAGTCTGCAAGTCATGCGCCGCAAAACGTATCAAATCTGTTGTCTTTTCAAGGATTTTGGGTGAGGAGGGGAGTTCGCTGGTATCTGAGAGGAGGGGTGGGGGGAATGCTTGGAGGAAAAAAAAACTATTATTCCTCCAAGGGGGAATGCAAGAGAAAGATTTCCTGCTCAGCCATTAGCTAAGACTGAAGGCTCTGTCTCACACATTTGTGACGTCATAGCGCAGTTTGTGTGAGTGATCGGTATTATCATCATCATCATCATCGCCATACGTATTATTCAGACCTGCGAAGTGTAATCTGATCATCCGCATCATGTATGCATCTGCCTAGAAGCCGAAGAGGAAGACTTATTTTCTCGAAACTAAAAAGCTTGCCCTTAACCCTCTTACGCCGAATGGACGTATTAAACGTCGAGTCAAAATGTCTCCCGTATGCCGAATGGATGTATCATACGTCGACTCAAAAAAGTTTTTTTAAAAATTCGCAGAAAAATACTTATAGGCCTACCAGCCGAAAACTTTTGAATCACGCGCCTTGGGGGTTGCTGGGAGTTCACGGATCAAGGCGTTGTTTTGTTTACAATCGCTACGCAGGCGCGCAAGAGCGAATTTCTCTCTTATCGCACTAAAAAGTATCAGTGACACATCTCAAAAATTATTTCGTCACTATGACATAATTTTTGCACCATTTTAAATTATCCTTTACATGAAGTATTATATATGAAAATGTGCGCAATTTCATGTAAAATACAACAAAAAAATACTCATGATTGTAGCTTTTATCGGTTTTGAAATATTTTCATATAAATAACGATAAGTGCAAAAATTTCAACCTTTGGTCAACTTTGACTCTACCGAAATGGTCGAGAAACGCAATTGTAAGCTAAAACTCTTATATTATAGTAATATTCAATCATTTGCCTTCATTTTGCAACAAATTTGACGTGTCTAGCACAATATTTCGATTTATGGTGAATTTATGAAAAAACTTTTTCCTTACGTTCGTGCGGTAACTTCAGATAAATTTTTTCGTGCGATTGTCCTAATGTTTGCACCCTTTTAAATTTGCCATTACATAAAGTTTTATATATGGAAATGTGCGCAATTTCATGCACAATACAACCAAAAACAACCCATGGTTGTAGCTTTTATCAGTTTTGAAATATTTTCATATAAATAACGTTGTGCAAAAATTTCAACATTCGGTCAACTTTGACTCTACCGAAATGGTCGAAAAACGCAATTGTAAGCTAAAACTCTTATATTCTAGTAATATTCAATCATTTACCTTCATTTTGCAACGACTTGGAAGTCTCTAGCACAATATTTCGATTTATGATGAATTTATGAAGAAAAAAAAAAAACATTTTCCTACGTCCGCGCGGTAACTTTCGAAAAAATCAGAATTTTTTTGTGCGATTGTCGAAATGTTTGCACCATTTAAAATTAGCTGTTACATAAAGTTTTATATATGAAAATGTGCGCAATTTTATGTAGAATACAACTAAAAATGATTGAAGGTTGTAGCTTTTCTGTTTTTTCGAAATATTTGCATATAAATCACGATAAATAGAAAAAAAACCACGTTCGGTCAAATTTGACTGTACCGAAATAGTTGAAAAACGCAATTGTAAGCTAAAACTCTTACGGCCTAGTAATATTCCGTCATGTTTCTTCAATTTGAAGCAAATTTGAAGTCTCTAGAACAATATTGTGATTTATGGTGAATTTTTGAAAAATATATTTAACTTCCCTCCGCGCGCCGATTCGCGGCGCAAGTCTCCGAAATACGTACATCGCATTATTTGCTCCTTTTCATATTAGCCGTTTTATAGAGTTTCATATATCAAAATGTGCGCAAATTCATGAAAAATACAATAAAAAATAATTGAAGGTTGTAGCTTTTTCCATCTCTGAAATATGTGCATATAAATAAATTATATATAAAAATTTCGACATTCGGTCAAATTTAACTCTTCCGAAATGGTCAAAATCTGCAATTCTAATCTAAAACTCTTACAGTATCGTAATATTCAATCATTTTTCTTAATTTTGAAACAAATTGGAAGTCTCTAGAACAATATTTAGATTTACGGTGAATTTTTGAAAATAACATTTTTTCACGTCCGCGCGTTACGAATTCGTACATCATTTTGTGATAATATTTTTCCGGTGTTGCTTTTATTGTTTTACAATGTATTATATATCAAAATGATTGCAATTTAGTGTACACTACAACGAAAAAAAAGTAACTCGTTAGCTTTGACCTTTTTTGTACAGCGTGATTTGAATACAATTATCTATGAATTTTTTTTTTCGCTACCATATATCGTATTATTTACATATGATAATGATATTATTTTTCATTTCTGATGGTTGCATACTAAACTTCAGGCAATGACAAAAAAATGAGCCAAAAATTAACAACTCTTAATCTTCAAAACTAAGCGCGCTGTGATTTTTTGAAAAAATTATTTTTTCCGCTTCTGCGCTCACTCCAAACCCGCGCCGGCATACGGGAGAGGTTTTGATTTTTAGGGCTTCGGCGTAAGAGGGTTAAGTTGAAGACAAGGAAGGAGATACTTCCATTTTGGCAGCAGTCGACAACTTGAAATCCATCATTGTGAACATGAAGTCGGCATTTTTTTTTCTAGGTTAACTTGTTTTGACTAACTTTTGGCATTTGATCATTTATTTTTTTCTATTGTTGAAATATGTGTTGATGAAAATGACTAGTAAAAGTGATTAACACAGAAGTAGATGTGTTTTTGAGAGAGAGAGAGAGCGAGCTAAACTTTACAAGAAACTCGCTTCATGTTGAATTTTGCATTTTTATCACTTCTTTTTAAGAAATTGTAATTTCATATCAAATTTTGAATTTTCATCAGTTTTTTTTTAATCGTAGAGTAAATTTATATGAAAACGATTACATAGTGAATGTGCCAGACAAAGAGACTGAGAAAGGCGTTCATAACCAATTTTGTTAGGCCTAACGGGAGTGAAGACACGCATGGTCCGCCTGTCCCCGAAACCTCAAATGGTTCACATAGCCTTCCTTCAGCAGAAGAACTCTTCACGGAGGATGAGACTGAGGAGTTTGAAGGTTTTTTGGCAGAGGGGATACGTAGACAAAATTCCATCCAAAAAGTTTTTTTTTTTTTTTAAGGAAATGACTGTATTGTACAGTACACTTGCACCCAATGGTGGCATTATTTACATTTGGGAGTTTTCACCATTCTGTGTGTAATTTTAAACCTTTTCCTGAAACTCAGTAATTTACGACGTCGATAGCTAGTTAGCCCTTAAACGCCTATTGGACGTATTTTACGTCGACGAAAATTGTCTGTCGTGTGCTTAATTGACGTCAAATACATCAACGCTGAAAAGTTTTTTTAAATGCTGAAAAGTTTTTTTTAAATATTCATGGAAAAATAGTTATAGGCCTACTTGGCGACAAATTTTGAATCACGTGTTGCTTTGTTTACAAGCGTTACCCAGGCATGCATGCACAAATTTCTTTCTTCTCGCACTAAAAAGCATCAGCAACACATCTCAGAAATTATTTCGTCACTTTGTTGTAATTTTTGCACCGTTTTATATTAGCCGTTACATGAGTTTTATGTATGAAAATCTGCGCAATTTCATGTAGAATACAACAAAACACAACCCATGGTTGTAGCTTTTATCACTTTATAAATATTTTCATATAAATCAAGATAAGTGCCAAAATTTCAACCTTTGGTCAACTTTGACTTGACCGAAATGGTCAAAAAACGCAATTGTAAGCTAAAACTCTTACATTCTAGTAATATTCAATCACTTACCTTCATTTTGCAACAAAATGGAAGTCTCTAGCACAATATTTCGAATTATGGTGAATTTTTGAAAAAACCTTTTTCCTTACGTCCGCTCGGTAACTGCCGAAAAAATCATACATTCTTTTGTCAGGTTGGTGTAATATTTGCACCATTTTATAGTAGCCATTACATAAAGTTTTACATATGAAAATGTGCACAATTTCATGTAGAATGCTACAAAAAGTAACCCATGGTTGTAGCTTTTATCAGTTTTTAAATATTTTCATATAAATAACAATAAGTGCCAAAATTTCAAAACATTCGGTTCACTGGTTTGACTTGACCGAAAATGGTTCGAAAAACGCCAACAATTTATAACCTAAAACTCTTACATTCTAGTAATATTCAATCATTTACCTTCATTTTGCAACAAATTGGAAGTCTCTAACACAATATTATGATTTATGGTGAATTGTTGAAAAAAACATTTTCCTTATGTCCGCGCGGTAACTCTTCCGAAAAAATCATACATTCTTTTGTCAGGTTGGTGTAATGTTTGCACCATTTTATAGTAGCCATTACATAAAGTTTTATATATGAAAATGTGCACAATTTCATGTAGAATACTACAAGAAGTAACCCATGGTTGTAGCTTTTATCAGTTTTTAAATATTTTCATATAAATCACGATAATTGCCAAAATTTCAACCTTCAGCCAACTTTCACTCGCTCGAAATGGTAGAAAAACGCAATAATTGTAAGCTAAAACTTTTACATTCTAGTAATATTCAATGATTTACCTTCATTTTCCAAAAAATTGGAAGTCTCTAGCACAATATTTCGATTTATGGTGAATTTTTGAAAAAACTTTTTCCTTACGTCCGCTCAGTAACTGCCGAAAAAATCAGAAATTCTTTCATCAGATTGTTGTAATGTTTGCACCGTTTTATATTAGCCGTTACATAATGTTTTATATATGAAAATGTCTGCAATTTCTTGTAGAATACAACAAAATACAACCCATGGTTGTAGCTTTTATCAGTTTTTAAATATTTTCATATAAATGATGATAAGTGCCAAAATCTCAACCTTCGGTCAACTTTGACTTGACCGAAATGGACGAAAACCGCATTTGTAAGCTAAAACTCTTACAATCTAGTAATATTCAATCATTTACCTTCATTAAGAAACAAATTAGAAGTATCTAGCACAATATTTCGATTTGTAATGAATTTATGAAAAAACTGTTTCCTTACGTCCGCTCAGTAACTGCCGAAAAAATCTGAACTTCTTTCGTCAGATTGTCATAATGTTTGCACCGTTTTATATATGACAATGTGCGCAATTTCATGTAGAATACAAGGAAAAACAACCCATGGTTGTAGCTTTTATCATGTTTTAAATAATTTCATATAAATAACGATAAGTGCCAAAATTTCAACCTTTGGTCAACTTTGACTCGACCTAAATGGTCGAAAAACGATATTGTAAGCAAAAACTTTACATTCTAGTAATATTCAATCATTTACCTTCATTTTGCAACAAATTGGAAGTCGAGCACAATATTTCGATTTATGGTGAATTTGTGAAAAAACTTTTTCCTTACATCCGCTCCGTAACTGCCGAAAAAATCAGAAATTCTTTCATCAGATTGTCGTAATGTTAGCACCGTTTTGTATTAGCCGTTACATAAAGTTTTATATATGAAAATGTGTGCAATTTCATGTAGAATACAACAGAAAACAACCCATGGTTTTAGCTTTTATCAGTTTTTAAATATTTTCATATAAATAACGATAAGTGCCAAAATTCAATCTTCGGTCAAATTTGACTCGGCCAAAATGGTAGAAAAACGCAATTATTAAGCTAAAACTCTTACATTCTAGTAATATTCAATCATTTACCTTCATTTTGTTACAAATTGGAAGTCTCTAGCACAATATTTAGATTTATGGTGAATTTGTGAAAAAAAAACTTTCTCCTTACGTCCACTCGGTAACTCTGCCGATAAAATCAGAAATTCTCTCGTCAGATTGTCATAATGTTTGCACCGTTTTGTATAAACCGTTACATAAATTTTTATATATAAAGATGTGCGCAATTTCATGTAGAATACAATTAAAAACAACCCATGGTTGTAGCTTTTATCAGTTTTGAAATATTTTCATATAAATAACGATAAGTGCCAAAATTTCAACCTTGGTCAACTTTGACTCGACCAAAATGGGCGAAAAACGCAATTGTAAGTAAAAACTTTCCATTCTAGTAATATTCAATCTTTTACCTTAATTTTGCAACAAATTGGAAGTCTAGCACAATATTTCGATTTACATATGGTAAATTTTTGAAAAAACTTTTTCCTTACGTCCACACGGTAATTCGGCCGAATAAATCAGAAATTCTTTTGACGGATTGTTGTAATGGTTGCACTGTTTTATATTAGCCATTACATAAAGTTTTTTCATATATGGAAATGTGCGCAGTTTCATGTAGAATACAACAACAAAACAACCCATGGTTGTAGCTTTTACCATTTTTTAAATATTTTCATATAAAATGCGATAAGTGCCAAAATTTCAACCTTCGGTCAACTTTCACTCGACCGAAATGGTCGAAGAACACAATTGTAAGCTAAAACTCTTACATTCTAGTAATATTCAATCATTTACCTTCATTTTGCAACAAATTGTAAGTCTAGCACAATATTTCGATTTATGGTGAATTAAAAAAAAAAAACTTTCCTTATGTCTGCGCCGTAACTCTGCCGAAAAAATCAGAAATTCTTTCGTCAGATTGTCGTAATGTTGGCACCGTTTTGTATTAGCCGTTTCATAAAGTTTTATATATGAAAATATGTGTAATTTAATGTAGAATACAAGGAAAAACAACCCATGGTTGTAGCTTTTATCAGTTTTGAAATATTTTCATATAAATAACGATAAGTGCCAAAATTTCATCCTTTGGTCAACTTTGACTCGAACGAAATGGTCGAAAAACGCAATTGTAAGCTAAAACACTTACATTCTAGTAATATTCAATCATTTACCTTCATTTTGCAACATATTGGAAGTCTATAGCACAATATTTTGATTTATGGTGAATTTCTGAAAAAAACATTTTCATTTGGTAACTCGGCCGAAAAAATCAGAAATTCTTTCGTCAGATTGTCATAATGTTTGCACCGTTTTATATTAGCTGTTACTTAAAGTTTTATATATAAAAATTTGCACAATCTCCTGTAGAATATAACAAAAAACAACCCATGGTTGTAGCTTTTATCTGTTTTCAAATATTTTCATATAAATAACGATAAGTGCCAAAGTTTCAACCTTTGCTCAACTTTGACTCGACCGAAATGGTCGATAAACGCAATTGTAAGCTAAAACTCTTACATTCTAGTAATTTTCAATAAATTACCTTCATTTTGCAATAAATTGGAAGTCTCTAGCACTATATTTTGATTTATGGTGAATTTTTGGAAAAAACTTTTTCCCCTGGTCCGCTCAGTAACTGCCGAAAAAATCAGAAATTCTTTCGTCAGTTTGTCGTAATGTTTGCACCGTTTTATATTAGCCGTTACATAAAGTTTTATATATGAAAATGTGCGCAATTTCATGTAGAATACTTCAAGAAGTAACTCATGGTTGTAGCTTTTATTAATTTTGAAATATTTTCATATAAATCACGATAAATAGAAAAAATTCTATCTTCGGTCAACTTTAACTCGATCGAAATGGTCAAAAACTGCAATTGTAAGCTACAACACTTACAGTCTAGTAACACTCATTCAGTTACCTTCATTTTGCAACAAATTAGAAGTCTCTAGCACAATATTTTGAATTATGGTGAATTTTTTAAAACTACTATTTTTTTTACGTCCGCAAGTTACGAATTCATGCATCATATTGTGATAATATTTTCTCTCTGTTGATTTGATCGTTTTACAGTTTGTTATATATCAAAATCATCGCAATTTAGTGTACAATACATCGAAAAAAAATTAACTCATTAGCTTTAACAGTTTTGCTCACAGCACGATTTGTACATTTATATATAAAATTTTTTTGTGCTGTCATATATCCCAATATTTATGTATGATAATGATAATTTTTTCATTTCTGATGGTTGCATACTAAACTTCAGGCAATGACAAAATAGGCGCCAAAAATGAACTCTTAATCTTGAAAACTAAGCGTGCTGTGATTTTTTGAAAAAACTTTCTTTCCGCTTCGGCGCTCACTCCCGAACCCCGCCGGCATATTTTTTTCAAAAATTCACCATAAATCTAAATATTGTCCTAGAGACTTCCAATTTCTTTCAAAATGAAGACAAATGATTGAATATTACTATACTGTAAGAGTATTAGCTTACAATTGCAGTTTTTGACCATATCTGACGATCTAAAGTTGACCAAATGTCGAATTTTTTTATATATATTTTGAAAAGCTACAATCTTCAAATATTTTTAGTTTTATTCTACATGAAATTGGACACATATTCATATATAAAACTCTATGAAATGCCTAATAATAAATGGAGCAAATATTCTGAGAATGGGACGTACGCATTTCGGAGATTTGAGGCGGAGAATCCGCGCACGGAGTCAAGGAAAGTTTTTTTTTTAAATTCACCATAAATCTAAGTATTGTGCTAGAGACTTCGAATTTGTTTCAAGATGAAGATAAATGACTGAATATTACTAGACTGTGAGAGTTTTAGCTTACAATTGCGTTTTTTGACCATTTCGGTAGAGTCAAAGTTGACCGAACGTGGTTTTTTTTCTATTTATCGTGATTTATATGCAGATATTTCAAAAATGAGAAAAGCTACAACCTTCAATTATTTTTTGTTGTATTCTACATGAAATTGCACACATTTTCATATATAAGACTTTATGTAACAGCTAATTTTAAATGGTGCAAACATTACCACAATCCCACGTATGATTTTTTCGGAAGAGTTACTGCGCGGATGTAAAGAAAATGTTATTTTTTTCATAAATTCACCATAAATCGAAATATTGTGCTAGAGACTTCCAATTAGTTGCAAAATGAAGGTAAATGATTGAATATTACTAGAATATAAGCGTTTTAGCTTACAATTGCGTTTTTCGACCATTTCGGTAGAGTCAAAGTTGACCGAAGGTTGAAAATTTGTCACTTATCATTTTTTATATGAAAATATTTCAAAATTGATAAAAGCTAGAACCATGGGTTGTTTTTAGTTGTATTGTGCACGAAATTGCGCACATTTCCATATATAAAACTTTATGTAACGGTTAATTTTAAAATGGTGCAAACATTACCACAATCGCATGTATGATTTTTTTCGGAAGAGTTACCGCGCGGACGTAAGGAAAAAGTTTTTTCATAAATTCACCATAAATCGCAATATTGTTCTAGAGACTTCCAATTAGTTGCAAAATTAAGGTAAAGGATTGAATGTTACTATAATATAAGAGGTTTAGCTTACAATTGCATTTTTTCGACCATTTAGGTAGAGTCAAACTTGACCGAAGGTTGAAATTTCGGCACATTGTTATTTATATGAAAATATCTCAAAACTGATAAAAGCTACAATCGTGAGTATTTTTTTGTTGTATTCTACATAAAAATGCGCACATTTTCATATATAATACTCCATGTAATAACTAATTTAAAATGGTACAAAAATTATGTCAAAGTGACAAAATAATTTCCGAGATGTGTCACAGATACTTTTTAGTGCGGCAAGAAAGAAATTCGCGCTTGCGCACCTGCGTAACGATTGTAAACAAAACAACACCTTGATCCGTGAACTCCCAGCATCCCCCAAGGTGCGTGATTCAAGAGTTTTCGGCTGGTAGGCCTAAAAGTATTTTTCCGCGAATTTTTAAAAAAACTTTTGTATGTTGACGTAAAATACGTCTAGTCGGCACCCGAGAGACAAAAAATGTCGACGTAAAATACGTCCAGTCGGCGTTTAAGGGTTAACTGAGCACCCAATAACTGGAGACTGCCTGTAATATGAAGGTAGAAGACCCTCTCTCAAACAAGTGGAATTGATTTTATCTGGTCTTTTCAATTCTTATATTTTCTTCTCATTAGGGCTGATATGTAGTATTTGCTAATAACTGGCCGTTGTTCATAATCTGGGTAAGGAAATGTTTTTTGCAATATATGTATTACTTATTAATTAATTAATAACAATTTTATTTCATATGGAAGTTAAAAATGGTGTGTGATTGCCACAAAGTTTCTGGGGCTCTCAAATTGCAGAATTTGGAAATCAGGGTTCGTCAAATTCTTGTTTGGAGTATCTTCTTCTTCGCCTTTCTAAGGGCATAGCGAAATTCCGTTTCCAACTGTATCATCGGGTCATATTCAAGGAAGGGTGGGCTTGTTCTGGTTGGAATTGGGTTATTAGTCACCATAAAGTGCCTGGTTGCTGCGTGTTGTAAGAGCTGAATTCTCATTGGCGGGTACAGGGGATTAAGCCCCTGAGCAAAACCATTTCCCAGAGGTACATGCTCGCACTAGTCTTCGCATAAGGACATTGAAGACTGGGAGGACAGTATATTGTGAAGGTCACTGCTGGTAGATCCTTAAATTTAGTGGCTCTTTTAGGCATCTGCACTTGTTGCTTCACCACTAATTTTCACACTATGAAAATTATGGCTGTTTTTAAAACTAAGAAAGCATCCAGCACTTGCTACAAAACTCTTGTGTTATCGTCATATTTTTTTAGTTGGTTGAAAAGCTTGCGAGCTTTTGTTTGAATGTTCAGGAGGCTTAGTGTCATATGCTTTGTATCTGGTCCTCCATCCATGATCAGTAACTGCTCCATTTCTTCCAAAGGTCCTATCCTCTTCTTTCATATAACTGTTGCATGAACAGAACCAGATGGCTGTATAGTAACCATTACATGTTCGTTGTCTTTAATAATGGTGGATGTTGTTGACTGCAATAAATGCTCGTCACATGGGATTACTATGACTGCCTTTCCTGCTTTATGTTGATTGATAATTTTCATTTCCTGCCCCAAAGTGGTTGTTTTGCAGATATATTTTGAAAATTTACTTATGGTAAAATGTGCAAAAATCACAAATGAACACGGGCCTAATCTCACTTCATTTACAACTAAAGCAGGTGAGGTCGCTAAAATTTACTTATGGTAAAATGTGCAAAAATCACAAATGAACACAGGCCTAATCTCACTTCATTTACAGCTAGAGCAGGTGAGGTCACTAGCTGTACCCATGCCAGCCTCTCGCTCTCGGGCCAGCATATCAGATACCGCGTTGCCTGATTGTATGCTTCTGCCTGAGCCCGATGCATGCAAATTTAAAAATACGTAATTTCAAAATATTGTTGCATCGCTAGTAATTGCTAACCGCATTGTAAAATTGGATTATCATAAGATAAATTGTCATAACTTGAATACTACCTATAAATATCGACTAATGACCCCATTCCAACCAGAAAAAGCCCACTCTTCCTTGAGAATGAACCGATGATACAGTTGGAAACAGACTTTTGCTATGCCTTTAGTAAGACAACAATGAGAATTCAGTGAAAACTGATTTCCAGATTTTGCAATTTGAGTCCCAGAAACACTATACCAATCACACACAATTTTTATTTCCATGTGAAACATCTACCAGTTATTATTAGCAAGTATCAGCCTTGATCAGAAGAAAATATAATAAGAATTAAAAAGACTGTATATAAAATTAATTCCACTGATGCTACCATTCTCTTTAACAACAACAATCATAAAAATGATAATAATGTTATCATTAGTATTATTTATATCATCTCTTTCTGGCAAATATATGAGGCTTCATATCTTTGTGAACCTTTAATGGGCCTGTAACAATCAAGTTTGCATGGTGTCTGTTCATTAATGACATGCCTCATGACTTGAACTTTCCAGATTTTTTGCACTTATGTGTTGGTTAGTTTGAACTTTTACTTTCTTTCAAGAGAATCCTTTGGATTTTCTCAGAGTGCAACCTAACATCTATGACTCCCATTTTGTGTAAGGCCTTTGGTTTGCACAGTGCAGTATCAGAAGTTTTCAGAAAGACTTGGCATTCCTATTAATCATTTCTGGGATTTTAAGCAGTTTGATCATTCCCACTCAAATTGTAATTTATAGGTCAAGAATTTGTTATAAAATAAATGTAGTTTAAAAAATTTTTCTTACAAACTCATTACTTCATAGAAGTTTCTGCAGCCCAACACTACTTACTTGGTAAGGTGCATAAGGAGTGATGTCAACAGGGTTGAGAGTCTAGGAGGTGTGAAGACCCACGATTGTGGACTAGTTATATGAAATGTGTTTGGATTGAAAAATTGTTTTAAACAACATACACAATTAATGACTTAATAATAATATAACTGTAGCTCAGATCATAACCATTATTGTTTTCAGGTTCCTCAGTTCAACAGGCTTTATACTTCAGAAGATGTGTTCGACAACAGAGTACACATGCTTTTTCTACTTAACTTCCTTTCAACGGGTGTACGTTTCCCAGAAGACTTCTATATATGTGACAAGACAGCAGCAACTCCTACCTTGATAATATCATTACTTCAGTCTCCAACAGCTGATTATGAAATTAGGGTATGTGGTTGCTGTGCAGTATTTGTCTTTGTTCAAAAAACAAATTTTGCTATATAGAATTTTTTTTTGCCATCTATATTTATTCCAATGAAGTTGATGTTTTTTCACTTTGTGTTTTTCCAGTGCACCATTTGAGATCATGAGACTTGTGAAGTCAGTGAATGATACAAATTTAGAACTTAATTTCTGAAATTAAGTTTTGGAGTTCAATTAAATATCTTATTTACAGCTTTGAAAAACCATTCTAATGAGGATTAAAATAAGCATTAGCAAGAGTGTAAAATTACAGTATTTTAGTATTTCAGATTTTAAATACATGAGATGGGAACTGAAATAATACTTTAGGAATATGGCAAGAGACCTCTGGTTGGTTCATGTACAAGTACAAGCAGTGCTGTCAAATACTGTAGTATTATGTCACGCTAACCAGCACCATTGAATTATGTTATGCTAACAAACACCATGGAAGCTTTTGCTTTGAGTTTTATGTACTGAATAAGTGTTGCATGTTATTTTAAGGGAGGAGACCTTTGCAGAAGGCAGTAGCATGAAATATAAAAGCTGTTTGTTCCTACACGATATACAAACCCTTGGTCCTTTACATAAGGAATTACTTGAAGTGCAGGCTGGAATATGGCCATGAAATTCTTGAATAAGGTGGTTTGGCAGTAACTACTGTCTGGTAGGTGGTAGGCGGGTAGGCCCGCTTGCCCAGATGTAAACACTCCACTTTGCTTTCGGCCATCTTCCGATGAAGATGTATGTTTGGGAGCTCTTGCTGATTAGCCGTTAATTACAATTTTCTAGGTGGGATCTTTATTTTATTATTTTGAATGAATATATATATACTGTGTTTGATATTAATAATTGATTGACTTTAATAATCAATATGCAAATCCACTTATTGTGATAGCCTTGCTAGCCCCCTTTCTGCTATGTGTAAGGGTTGGCTGCAAGGGTGTGCCAGCACCCTTATTACATATTTTCGCCCTTTAACATCAGGACGAAACGTAATCATCCAAAATTTACGCTTAGAAAATGACCAAGGGGAACTTGAGAGGTTTGTACTTTGTTTCTTCTGGTATTTCCTCTTCTCCTTCGTCCTTTTGCTAGCTAACGGACGAAGGTAGAGGAGGTGGTGTGTGGTGGTGTTGTATGAGGGATCTCCTCTCATTTCAGAGGGTGGTGCCCTAGGATGCGAGTGGAGTATCCTTATTTTTTAAATCATATTTTCTTTCTTTTACAGGCTAACAGTGGTGATAGTTGATTACTACAGCAGTAGATGGTTGGATATCTCTTCATATTGACTATCCTAACCTTAGAATTGTACCTGTGACTCTTAGCATGCTGTGATATTGGTACTTGAGCATGAGTACTGTTCCTCTGCAGGAAATCATATTCATTTGCTGCTTCTATCCTGGAGTTTCGTCACTGGACAAAGCCTTCGCTGCTGCCCTGTGATTATTAATTCTATCCCTGTTAGTAAATATACCTCATCCTGTGGAAGTCTTGCAGAATTTGGAGAAGTCTGGGAGGAAGAGAGCTCGTCAAGTGTCATCATCTTCCTCTTCGGAATCATCATATTTTTCATCGACCTCCAACCCATCGACTTCTAAGGCTCCCTGCCGAGGAAGGAGATGGTAGTCTCCCCACCTAAGAAGTCTCGTCATGGGACTTCTGAGGGTCTGCCTCCTCAAACTGAGGAGGCAGTTGGGTCTTCCCCTGGCTCACCCGTTCCTTCACGAACAGGAACCATCACCCTGTCCCCAGGGCCTAGCGTGTCAGAAGCCGTAGAATCGCAAACTTCGGTTCGCACAAAAATCATCCACAACACCACTGATGCCTGTGCCTTCTTGAGGTCTTGAGGAATCACATACGTATTGGGAAAAAAAAGCAAAGCATGAATATGGTACAAGAAGTTGAGAGAGAGAATGCAATGTCATCTTACTGGAAAGGAATATGTCATCAGTCACCCTTGTAGTGTGTACCTAAACCATTACCTCCCACACGACAACCCAATCAAATTTGCTTAGAAGATACCAATACCAGTGGGACCAGACACAACAGCATCAACCCTTGGCCAAAGAAAATGCAGCACACCACTCTACCTCCCAACTGTAACCCATCCGTCTGCCTTATATATATCTATATATATATATACAGTAGTACCTCGAGATACGAAAGGCTCAACTTACGAAAAATCCAAGTTACGAAAGCAAAGACGAAAAATTTTACTGCTCTACATACGAAAAGTTTTCAAGATACGAAAGGTTTCTGAAAGTCCGAGATTCGCCCCATAACAATTTTGAAACTCGCGCCGCACGCCGCCATCTTAGTTATCATAGACTCGCCACCATCCTCCTGCTCTCCCATTGGTTCCTGATGCTAGCCAAGCCATGAGATCCTTCTCTCTGATTGGAAAGCATCCCTCCCATCATGCATCTTCTATACATACGTACTACGTGTTGGCGTGCTTTAGCTCGGCCACTTTGCACCCGAAACTTTACCATACGCATTCGGCATTCGTTCGCTCCAACAATTTCGTTTAGTACCGTTAATTCATTAGTGATTTCGTTGCAGTACATATTATCTTGTTGTGCGAAGACTGTATTATTACGTATTTGTGTAACTGTACGTAAATTAACGTAGTCATGGGTCCCAAGAAAGTTGAAATTCACGGAAAGAAGTGCATGCTGTCTCTGGAGACAAAGATGGAGATCATAAAGAAGTACGAAGCTGGTATGCGATTGAGTGTGATCGCAAAGGAATACGGCCGTAATCCGTCGACAATAGGCACCATCCTTAAACAGAAGGATGCCATCAAAGCAACTACACACCATCGAAGGGCATCACTATTTTGTCCAGCAAGAGGAGCCATGTGCACGACGAGATGGAACGGCTGCTCCTCATCTGGATAAAAGACAAAGAAATCGCTGGCGATACAGTAACGGAGACGGCAATCGCTCACAAGGCCAGTGCTATTTTCGGCGATTTGATTGCGCAGGCGGAAGACGAGGGAGGGGAAGGG